>NC_089494.1:18459472-18768152 GCF_036850765.1 Saccopteryx bilineata | reverse complement strand
TGAGACAGAGAGGAAATGAGACATAGGGGAGACCAGGAGGACAGCCGGTTCTGGCCCCCGAAGAATCCTGAGCCTACAAGCTTGAGCGCTTCCCCTCCCCAGGGCAGGGGCCAGCAGAAGGGGAAGGCGAATGTGGCCCTAGAGCACTTTCCAACCCCACCCATTCTTGCCATCCTTGGCCAACCACCCCAACTCGCCCCCTCATGCATGTGACTAGGGTGTGCCAGAGGTGCCAGCCAAGGCACCCTGCTGCCAGGCTCCTGGGCAGCGCCAGGTCCCAGGAATCTTGATCCCTACCCGCCCGCTCCATTCCCCATCCTCCAACCATTCCACGGCAGGGCCAACAGAGCTAGCCCCGTCTCAGGGTCCCAACAAAGCCAGGCCTGTCCCCTGCCCAGCCTTCATGGAAGTGACGTCTGGGCTGGGCAGCAGGTGAAACTGAGCCAAAGGGACATGGCAGAGAGCCAGCTGCACCTCTTCCAGGTGAGTTCTCGGCTTAACTCCTGGTCTGCCAGGCCCAGGGTCTGGGCTGCTGTTTAGGAGACGAAGGGGTTGGTGGGACTGTAGGCAGGGACAAGGAAGGAGAGCCAGTTCCCAGGGGGGCACCCTCCCATACACACTCCCCTTTGTCCAGACACATGAGAGAGACCCAGCCACAAGCTCAAGTCACCTCCCACCCACCCACCACCCATCCTCCACCCTGTGCCAGGGAGAGTTTAAAATGCAGACTCCCTCCTTCCCAGGCCTCTCTATGGCCCACATAAGTCTAAAGGCTGGACTTTTTAGCTTGGCATTCAAGGTCTTTCCCACCCGGACCGACCTCTTCCGGCTTCTGACCAGGCCTCTCCCCTCCCACCCTATTCCGCTGCGCCCTTAGGGCACCGCAGACTGCACACCCTGGGCTGGCTGAAATGGCCTTGCCTCCCCTCAGTGCCCGTGAACTCCTACTCACCTGGTAGGACCCAGTTCAAAGTGTCAGCTCCTCCAGGAGGGCTTTCCAAATAGCTGCAGGCAGACCAGCCCACTCCCTGCTCCAGAGCCGGATGACAGCTCGTGCACGCCTCTTGCACATTGTCTCCTGCGGCTGGTGTGTTTGGATGTCTCCACAGAGGGTGAGGACTTACCGGAAACACCAAGTGTGTGCGCATGGCCCGTGGCAGAGGGCGGGCCGGAGAGGGGAAGGGTGACGGGCACAAGGATGCAGGGCGGACGGTAAACCGAGGATGATGGATGGATAGAGGAACAAGTGCGTGGAAAGGCAGATGGGCGGAAAGGAGTGCAGACTAATGAGAACTGAGAAGCTCCTACCGGGTGCAGAACCAACACGCCACATACACCAGGGCCCACGGGTGCAGAACCAACACGCCACATACACCAGGGCCCACGGGTGCAGAACCAACACGCCACATACACCAGGGCCCACGGTACTTCGGGGCCCCTTTGCCAGAAGGCTCTGAGGATTGGGTTTGAGGGACCACCTGGCCACTCCTGACTACTGTGGGTTCAATGCAATTTGGTGGGGACACCCAGAAGTTCCTGAAGAGGAGGAGCTGGCAGGAGTGACAAGAAGAGCTGAGCAGAGGGAAGCGTGGGCCGAGGCCGGAAGACGAGCCCATGAGCCTCCTTGTGGCGGCTGCCCACGCCGGCCCCAGCTGACCACCGGGCTCTCACCTCCCTTCCCACACTTTTCAAACCTTGAAAAAGGCCTTTTGTCAGCTGACCTCCTCCAATCCTGCAGACATTCCTATTTGACCTCCCACCAGGCCTGAACTTGACCTAGGTGATGTCATTCTGGCTTCCATCCCCACACCTGTGCCCTCCCCCCAAACTGGGTGCCCAGAGGAGCTCGGGCACAGGTGGAGGCCCAAAGCCAATAGGAGATCACCCTCATCTTTGGCCTGGCCTCCACTTGTGTTCCCTCTCTTCCCCGAGGTCTCTACCTGCCTGCCTCTCCCCGTCCATCCACTCACCCGTGGGGCAACCCTGATTGAGCACCTATATGCTGCATGTCCTTTGTTTAAGTCCCTGGGCTACCAAGTTTACCAAAACTTGGCTCTGTCCTGAAAGCACTTGCTCACCAGACTGACGGGGGAGACAGACTTGCGGACAGATAGCAACAGAAGCACCTTAACACTCTCTTATCCTTGGCCAGGGAGGAAGTCTAAAGCTGAGGCCCCTCCATCCCCTCTCCCTGGGGTGGGTTGGACAGGCAGCTTCCTGCTCTGGACTCTAGAGCTTCTCGGGTTGGGAGACGAAGGGGCTGGCTGGAAACACCAGGCTGGGGTCTCGAGCAGAAGGGAGTCAACTCAGAGATCAGAGCTGGGCCAGCCAACAAGGGGGCCCAGAACCTCAGCATCACCTGGGTCCCCTTTGCTCCCCACCACTTGGCTTCTCTGCAAATGGCAGCCTCTGCTTCCCACTCTCAGGCTACTGCCCCTGCGGGGGCTGCCTTAGCTTGCCTGCCCTTGGCAGCACACTTTGTCCTGGTGCCAGGGGCTCTTGGCAAGTTCATACTTCAAACAAGGAGGCAGTAGCTGGCTTCTTGCCTTTCAAGAAAGAGAGAAGAACTAGAGGGCATGGCCCTATCCCCCACCTTACACCCTCTTGATCTACCAGGGACCCAGACTTGTCCCCAGAGAGTGGATAAGGCTGGGAAGGGTAGTCAGTTGACCCCACCCACCCCACTCTAATTTGGCATATAGAGCAGGGGTCAGGAACCTATGGCTCACGAGCCAGATGTGGCTCTTTTGATGGCTGCATCTGGCTCACAGACAAATCTTTAATAATAAAAAAAATAACATTAAAAATATAAAATATTCTCATGTATTACAATCCATTCATTTCCTACCGCTCATGTTCATGGTTGCGGGTGGCTGGAGCCAATCACAGCTGTCTCCGGGACAACACCAAATTTTTATTGGATAATGCGTAAGGTACACGGGTCGTTGTATGGCTCTCATGGAATTACATTTTTAAATATGTGGTGTTCATGGCTCTCTCTGCCAAAAAGTTTCCCAACCCCTGATCTAGAGCCTCTTCCTCCTTCCCCTCTTACACTGAGCTCCACATTACAGGTGTGAGCAAGATAAGGAAAGTCACTACAAAAGGACATGGTCAGAGTATTAAGAGATCCTCTCCCTTCCCCCATATGTCTCTCATCCCCCTTCCCAAGTTGCCTGAATGCCCCCTGTATAGAATGATGCCTCTGATTCTTAAGTTGCTTGGGCCTCCCAGAGATACTCATCAAAATAGGAAGATGCCTTCACTCAACAGAAATGAGAACACAGGACCACCAAAGATGCACAAAGATGTTCATAGCAACGCTATTTGCAAGAGCCTCAAACTGGAAAGAACCCAAATGCCTATTGGTGACAGAATTGACCAAAAATTATATATCTTCACATGGTGGACCACTATCCAGCAATAAGAAGGGATGATATATAACCATACACCAAGAATATGGATGAGCCTGACCAGGCGGTGGAGCAGTGGATAGAGTGTTGGACTGGGATGCGGAAGGACTCAGGTTCGAGACCCCGAGGTCGCCAGCTTGAACGCAGGCTCATCTGGTTTGAGCAAAGCTCACCAGTTTGGACCCAAGGTCGCTGGCTCGAGCAAGGGGTTACTCGGTCTGTTGAAGGCGGCAGTCAAGGCACATATGAGAAAGCAGCAATGAACAACTAAGTTGTCGCAACGAAAAACTGATGATTGATGCTTCTCATCTCTCTCCGTTCCTGTCTGTCTGTCCCTATCTATCCCTCTCTCTGACTCCCACTCTGTTCCTGTAAAAAAAAAAAAAAAAAAAAAAAAAAAAAAAGAATATGGATGAAAGTCACAACCATAACACTGATCACAGGAAATCAGGCCCAAATTGACACATACAACATACTCCATTTATAAGAAGTTCTACATAATAGGCGAATCAATGCTGGTAGAAGGGATAGTGAATAACTCTCAGAGGGGAATTAGTGACTGGAAGAGGGCAGGAAGGGGGACCCTGGATGCAGGCAACGCACTATGTCTTGACTGAGTGCTGGGTACATTGGATACACGGTGTATTCAGTTTGTGTACTTTTCTGTATTTATGAAACTCTTCAGAACTTAAATGGAGGGGTTCCTGATGAAGCATTATCAGCTATCATCCTTGTAAGAGGAGGGGAATTGTTTTCACCTCCCCCTCCCACTCCTTCTTCCTCCATCTCCAAGTCCTGTTCCTTCTCCCCCAAGGAGCCCTGCCCTTGGCACATCGGCTCTCTAACCCAAACCACCACTACCGCTCACCCCGACGATGTGACCACCTGCCCCAGGTCTTCCGGCTTCTCCTCTCCCTTCTTCCAATACACACACACACACACACACGCACACACACACACACACACACACACACACACGGACGTCAGGACTTGTGAGGAGGCAGGAACAGCCAGAGGAAGCCTTTGGAAAAGTGTGTGACCGTTCCCAACTCTTCTCCATCTCAGGACCTTCAAGTGTACTGCTCCCACCACCTAAAATACTTGCCCTCACTAAGCTCGACTTGCACTTTGTCTCCTTGCTTAAATGCCACTTCCTCTCCCTCCTAATCTAAATCCGGTCCATCTGGTATCTCCTACAACATCCTTTACTTCCCCTGCATACCACCGTGCCCAGTGTCTTTGTGCACTGTCCTCTCTCCGACTGGACTGACACCCCCTCTGAGGGCAAGAACAGAACTGGTCTCTTTCCTGCTCCAGCTCCAGCTCCGAGCTCCATGCCTGGCCTAGAGCAGCTGTTCAGAAATGCTCGCTGACTAACAGACTAGATCTTATTTGTTCCCACCCCCCCACACACACACAAAGAATAATATAATGTGATATAAGTGTTAGCTAACACCACTGAGGTAATCATATTGCAATACACACTGCTCACAAAAATGAGGGGATCAGGGAACGTGCAGACACTCCAGTACTTTCAGCCTTTTGTATAATGCATTTTCCCCAGTAAAATAAAAGTTGGTTTTGCATCTCATTTGCATAATTGAACAACTTTTTTTGTTTGCTTTTCTGATGTTCCTGTTTAACAAAAAAATCAAACGCTTCTTTTTTTTATCACTTCATATTCATTTTGAAATATCCTCTAATTTTTGTGAGCAGTATATAAATGTATCAAATCAACATGCCTTACACCTTAAAGTTATTCAATGTTATATGTCAGTTATATCTCAATTATATCTTGCCTTGGGCAAATCCTTTCTCTCCTCTGGGCCTCAGTGTGGTCAGTTGTGACATGCAGGGGTTGGATGGATCAGGACCATGAACAGGCTTGAAGGGGATATGTGACATTGTGTCTGTGTTTGTGCGGTGGCTGTGTGTATGTGTGTGTGTGCAAGTTCCCTAGCATGGACAGCCATAGCTTTTATCAAATTCTCAAATAGATCTGTGACCTCACATGGTTCTGAACTTCTAACCAAGATCCTTTTTCAGCTCTGGGGGGTCTATGGTCTACATAACTGGAGAGAGAGAAAGAGGAGTCTGCTAACTTGACCACAGCAGAGGGCATTAGCTTAGACCTCAGAGCTTCCATGGGGGTGTAGGAGTCCAGAACAAGCATGAAGGGGAAGCCGTGGGGCCTGGCCTTCCGAAGATCTCCTGAACGCAACAGGTCTCCGGGTTACTGGGCAGAGGCCAGGTGAACTGACCCCAGGATAGTCTTTTGGAGAGAAGAGGCAGAAGCAGCCCAGAGTCTCCTCCCCTCTGCTCCCGCCACCATCCGACAAGCACCCACTTGTACTGGGACACGGCAGAGAGTGAGGAGGTGAGGCAGGCACCTGGAGATGCCCTCCAGGCCCCTTGGCGCCCAGGTCAGAGAAGGTTTGGCGGGAATGCGCAAGAGGAATGCCAAGCCCCGCCTTCCCCTCCCCCGAGGCTGGCAGGCTGGCATGTGTTGTCAGAGAGGGCTCAGGGTGTATGGTAATTGTGGGACCCTGAGGAGGGGTGCAGAGCCACACCTCCAGGCTCCAATAATCCAAAGCTCAGATGTCTGGAAGCCAAGGTGGGCAGCCCTCCTCAAAGCAGAGAGGAGGTTGGCCCTGGCTGGTTGGCTCAGTGGTAGAGCGTCGGCCTGGCGTGCGGAAGTCCCGGGTTCGATTCCCGGCCAGGGCACACAGGAGAAGTGCCCATCGGCTTCTCCACCCCTCCCCCCCCCTCCTTCCTCTCTGTCTCTCTCTTCCCCTCCCGCAGCGAGGCTCCATTGGAGCAAAGATGGCCCGGGCGCTGGGGATGGCTCCTTGGCCTCTGCCCCAGGCGCTAAAGTGGCTCTGGTCGCGGCAGAGCGACGCCCCGGAGGAGCAGAGCATCGCCCCCTGGTGGGCAGAGCATCGCCCCCTGGTGGGCATGCCGGGTGGATCCTGGTCGGGCGCATGCGGGAGTCTGTCTGACTGTCTCTCCCCGCTTCCAGCTTCAGAAAAATACAAAAAAAAAAAAAGCAGAGAGGAGGAGCAGGCCACAGATTCAGAGCAGGGAGGGGAATGATGTGGGCAGCGGGGCCTGAGGGGACACAGAAGAGAGGAGGACAATGTGGTCCATGCAGAGGACAGTCTGCTTAGGGGGAGACCGGGGACGGCGTGCAGGGAGAAGAAGGCAACACGGCCTGGCAAGGAGGGGGCTGCCCAGAGGGCTGAGAAGAAGACAGAAGCTGGGGCAGGGACAGGTGATCTGAGCCCAGCCTGTGACCTGAGGAGAGGCGCGAGGTCTGTGGAATGGGCATGGGGGTTAGCAGGAGGAGGGGAACAGTCTGTGGCAGGAATGGTGGCGTGTTCATGGCAGGACTGTCAGTGGGAGTGCTCTGGCTGGGAGCCCAGATGCCTGCATAGCTTCTAAGCCCTGACTCCCAAGGGGGGGCTGCGAGCCCCAGAAGTGTTTATCCACCACAAGAACTTGTAAAACGCCTCCTTCAGCGAGGTGATAGCCCGGCTACTCTTTCCTGGGTCCCTGAAGTGTCCTGACAGTTGCAATATGAATGGGGGGGGGGGGGTTGGCAAGGAAAAGAGTGGCCAGCAACAGCCCCCTTCTGGAGCCAGAGCCATGGGCAGTGGGCACAGGACAGGCCTGGCTGAGGAGTGTAGTCCTGCTGATAAAGAAGGAATGAGTCATGGGTGAGAGCCAGACTCTCTCAAGGGGCAGCTCGGAAACCAGCTCATCCGAATGCAGACAGACACTCGTCCTCATCCCTGTCCCTGCAGCTGTCACACTCCCACACATACCCTCCCCTCCCCCTCCTTCTCCCCTCTCCTTGGTCACCCACCTCCAGTGCCCTGGCTCCTTGCTCCATCTCAGCAGACAGCCTGTGCCCCAGGTGGCACACCTGGCGCCTCCTCACAGCTGGCTGTACGGGGCGTGGAGGAGGGAAGGAGGGGGGACAGGGAATCAAGGAGACCCACCGACAGACAAAGTAAAGTCAAGAAGTGTCTGAGATGGAGACAGATAAGAGGGAGACTGAGAACTCACTTCCCCCTGACAACTTTGAGGATGGTTCACGAGGCTTTAAGCCAGAGGAGGAACCTGGATGACTTCTGGAGGGGCCCGGAAGTCTAGAGATTCTGCCGTGCCATCTTCCCTCACTGAGCCCTCTGCCCTTGGCCAAGACTGAGAAGGAGTAATCGGGAGACCGGCCAACACCCCCCAGCCCTCACCCTACCCCCAGGCTCAGGCTCTTGTCAGAATCACACCTGAGCCACCAGCCACTGCGAGGGCTCTGGCAACAGCTATGCCCCAGGCTTGTCTCTCACCACGGTCTGTCTGTCACCGTGGTGATGACCCAGGCCAAAGCTTAGGAAGGACGAGAACTCCCATTTAGAAGTACAGCCCTCAGCTTGGCACTGTGAAATATAACCATGACTATGCCACAATCCGTACCCTGAGGGGCATCCAGTCAAGTGGGCTAGGGATCGCTTTGGGACATGCGTGTGCAAGCATGTGCGTGCGTGAGTGCGCACACACACACACACACACCTGGCTTCACTGCCTGTCCCAGTGAAGGGGAAAAGGGGGCTGGGAGGCAGCCACAGGTACATTTTGAGTCGCCCAAACCCTGTGTTGAACCTCAGTGCAGATATATAAGATAGCAGCATAACCCACCCCCGCACAGCAAACAGATCTTAGGAGGCTGCAGCCTTCACAGTCCCACACAGGGCAGTCGGCCGGGATTGTGCCGGTACCTAGGACAAGGCTGCACAGTCCCTAGTGACCCAAATACCTCCCTCCTCTTCCTTCTGGGAGAAACCCAGTGCCCACACCTGTACCAGGCCTGGTGCTGCCCGAACAGACTCCTCATCCAGAACAAACACCTGCCTCCAGCACCAGCCTATCCCGGCCCCTGTGGGCCAGCTTCCCACCTGCAAGGCTCCAAGACTTACCCAGAGCAGAGAATGCAAGAGTGAAGGTCCAGCTGCCCCCCAGCCTCAGGTCAGTCTTGCCCTAATGGGGCCCTCCCTGTCTCAGAAGATCCCTCCTTCCTGGCTGCAGCGTCCTAGTCAGGGACAGCAGCCCCGGCTCCCAGGAGGGACACAGAGTCAGCTCCTGGACTGGCTCCGGGGAAGTGGACGCTGTCAGTGCCTTTCCCAGCACCCCCAGCCCTGCCCCTCTTGGAGGCTCCTAACCCTCACCTCAACTACTTGCCCTTTCCAGGGCCAGGTGGGCCATCGTTCTCCTCCCAAGGACACAAGAGACACAGGAGAGACCTCAACCTAACTCTCGGTGCCTCCACCTGGTCCTAGTCCAGCCCGTGCCCTGGGGCGGCCTGCCCCAGCCGCCACCTCCGTGCTGCCACCCGGCGCTCTCCTGGCTGGGCTCCTCACCTGTCTCAGGTGAGCGGGGCTGCGCTCACCGCCCGCTCCCCCCACCCGTCCTCGCAGCGCCCTACCTGGTGCGGGAGCCGCCTGCTCTCGGCGCGGCCCAGAGCCCCGGGCTCCCAGAGCGGGGCCCGCGCTGGGGCCGGGGGGCTCCCCGGGGGCTGAGGGCCGCAGGGGGGCCCGGGCTCCAGCGCCTCGCAGCACACCAGGCTCACCGTGCAGCCCATCCGGCCGGGCGCCCGGCGGGCCGGGACCGGGGGCGGGGACGCGGGCGCCCCAGCAGCTGGCCCGTCCCCCAGCCCAGGGCGCCTCCGACGTCGGGAGGGGGACGGCGACGCCCCCAGCCCGTCCCCTCCCGCAGCTTTCTCCGCCGGCACCGCCGGGAAGCGGGGGAGTACAGGGCTGGACGAGGGGCGGTGACACGGGCGTCCGGAGCAGCCAGTGACAGAGGGAGACCCGAGGGCGGGGACCGTGGGGAGGGGCGGCGGCAGGGTCGCGAGGACGGGGCGGCAGACCCGAGGAGAGGAGCGCACGAATGAGACCGACGGCGCGACGGAAGAGGAGGAAGCGGATAAGGAGAGATAATGAGGGACAGACGGGGAGACAGGAACGCGGGGGACCGAGAGGGGGGACAGCGCCTCTGCACAGGGGAGACCACGTCCGGGAGAGGGAGAGCCAGGCCGGGAGTGGCGCGCGGCGCAGGCGAGCAGAGCCAGGCGCCTGCCGGGGTTCCCGGGCGCTTTCTGGGGTTGTGAAACAGGAGTCCTCCCAAGTGCCTGCTCCCTATTCTCCGCCCCCTGTACCAGCCTTTGGGGCACCCCAGCCAGAAAGACAAGGACCAGTCACAGCTTCAAAAAGACAGAGCGCATCCAGGGTGCAAGGGCCTCAGTCGACCTGGGCAAGCACCTAGCCCATTCCTGAATACAGCATCTCACCAGTGGTCACTTCCCTCCTTTTAGGGTGAGCACCAGGACTGGGAGGATGGCACTGATGACCAGAACTCAGGGGTCTCTCTCAAAAGACCGAAGTAAAGAGGAGGAGAGAGACACGTGACGGGACCCTGTCCTCTCCTCCCCACCTGCATCCCACTCCAACCAAGTGAGGGTAAAAACCGGCGGAGCATCAGGTGGGCCAGCGTCGCAGACTCTTTGTGCCACCTGGTGGTGAGAAGGAAGAAAGACAAGAGCAAGTGGCCCGCGATGAAAAGGGAAGGAAACTTGAACAGCAGCAATTGCTGCTCCCCCGCCCCTGGGTGAGTCTGTTTTCCGCCAACTAGTCATCCTCATCTCAGCCCTTCTACCCTGGTGCCCTTGACGCTGGCTCTGCCACTTCTACCCCTCAACCTTCCGCTTCTCCGCCTCTGAGCAGGGTTTTCCCTGCAGGGTGCTGGGCTGGGCCTGAGTCACCTCCCCGGCAGCGGACTCTGAGAAGGCTGTGCTGGGACTGTAGTCACAGCGGCAGCTCGGTCTGCAGTGTCTGCTCCCCATGCCTCAGCCAGCTAGGCCTTCCCAGGTGAGTAGAGTGAGTCCAGGGTCTGGGGGAGGCTGGAGAAGAGAAACGCTGCCAGGAGCGGGGAGCTGAGGGACCTCAGTGGATATAAGGGACGGGACAAGAGGCATATAAGTGTTCCTGGATTTCATAATCAACCTGGGCTGCAAGGGACTTCAGAGGCCCCAAGTTCAAACCCTTGGTCTACATATGGGGAGACTGAAGCCCAAGAAAGGTGAGTGATGTGGCCAAGGTCATACGGCCAGTTTTCGGGCCAGGATGGAAATCCAGGTCCCCTGACTCCAAGCTGTGTTCCCTGAACACCACCCTCCACCCTGCCTCTTTACTCTCGTTTTCTACTCCTGTCCCCTCCACTGTGCCCACTGCTTCTTCACTGAACCCTCAAACTCCCGCAGGCACAACCTGGGCGGCCGGACACCTGGGTTTCCCACCCCACGCCCAGGCTTTTCTGCAGGCTCGCAGAATCAGCCCACTGGCCCTGGGGCGCCATATTCATACTCTCTGAGGCCCAGTACCCACTGGGGGTGGGGACAGGACAAGCTGAGCTTCAATTGGGAGAAGGCAGCAGGATTAAAACCGGGTGTCCTGCTCCCCACACCCCACTCCCAGCTCTAGGGGCCCACCTTACTTCCACCTCCCTCTCTTCAGAGAACGCACATTTTCCGCTCAGCTGGGTCTCAGGAAAGGATGAGAATGTATCTCAAGGATGGTGACTCTCTGGCATGGCACCCGGTGGGGGAGAGGGGTGACGTTTCCTCAGCCCAGAACCCACGTGGCATGAGCACTAATGAGGTCACTCACATTGAGTCTGGGCTGAGAGCACGGTCCCTGCGGGCACACAGGCCCAAGTTCAGATTCTAGTTTCACACCCTAGAGCTTTGTGACATTGGGTAAAAGACTTAGCCTCTCTGGGCTGCCTTTTCTCCTTGTACAGAATGGAGTTGATAACCTCCGAGGGTTATTGTGGGGGCGGAATGAGACAAAGACGTCAGGCACCCAGGAACTGCTCCATACTGGAGCCAGCCCATCAGCCTCCCACGCCAGCCTACAGGAAGGAGCTGGGTGTCACCCCACCGGTTTGCTCCCTGTGCCCTACAGACATCCGCTCCTTCTCTAGGTTCCGGGTCTTCCTTTGTGTAAGGAGACGGTTGGACCGCTGAACCCAGAGGCTCCTTCCTGGGCTGAACCACCAGAGCCACAAGGAATCACGTCATTTTCAAATACTCATGGCAGAAGAGGGGGCTGCCCTCAAGGTCACCAGGGACCTGAAAGGTGAGTGTCCTGGAAGGTTTTCTGGAACTGAACTGGGAGAGAAGTGAGGGGTCTTGGGAGCCTCTACCTTCAGGAACCACAGTCCCTGATGTCTGATGTCCACTATCGTCCTCACAGCTGCTGTCTCTGCCATCCTCCAGGGCTATGGGGATGGGCGGCCGGTGACAGATGCCAGCGCTGAGCTCCATAGACTCTGCGGCTGCCTGGAGTGGCTGCTGCAGGTGGGCCCCCCTGCCCCTCTCCTCTCTCCAGGCCCAGAGGGCCTTACCAGATACTGAGTGAGGAACCGCCCTTCCCTCTCAACCAGCTAGTCCTTCCTGACATCTGACCTCACTCACAGAGGCTGTCACCATAGCCTGGGTGGTGAGGTGAATGAAGCAGGGCTGGGGCGGGGGGCAGCCCCCCGGCTCTGAAGACTAAAGTTTCAGAGGCACAGATGTCCCAGGGCTGGCCCTCCTTGCTTCTGGCCGGGGCCCCAGGCATCACTCTCAGGAGCTGTTACAGAGCACGTACTATGTGCCAGGCACAGCCTTCACAGGGCCACCTTATTCAAGTCTCATTCTAGCCCCCTGAAGTGATGCATGACCTGCCCGTCCCCCACATACACACACCCTTCCTACTTCTCTGTGTGTGTGTACACGTGTGTGGTGTGAGTGCATATATGTGTGTATGTGTGTGGTGTGGAGTGGTATGGGTGTGTGTGTGTGAGGTTTGTGTATATGTGGTATGGGTGTGGGGTGTGCATGTATGAGTCACCTGCCAGTTTCCTCCATCTGTTGCCCTCCCGTCACACTGGCCTCCTGATCTTCTAAAGTGCACCAGCAATGCAACCACCTCAGGACATTTGCACTTTCTGTTCCTTCTTCTTGGAATGCTCTTCCCCAGAAATTTAGGTGGGACACTTTCTCATTTCCTTCAGATTTCAACTTGAATAGTGCATCATTGGTAAGGCTTTCCCTAGCCACCCTAATCTGAATTTTATCATACACGTATATTACACACACCACACATACATACATGCATGCACATACCACACAATTTCTATTTCCTTTCCCTGCTTTATTGTTTTCTCCTTAGTATTCAGCATTATCTAGCATCATATATATTTTTGCATATTCGATTTGTTTGTTGTCTGTCTCCCCTTCCAAGATGTAAGCCCATGAGGCCAGTTTGTTCATTGCTGTATCCTCTGGACTTAGAATAGGGTTGGCACATAGTAAGTGCTCAATAAGTATTTCTGGCATGAATGAATGAATGAGAACACTGAAGGCTCAGAGAGGGCAAGCAGCCTGCTCCTGGTCACACAGCCAGAAGGAAAGGCCAAGCCAGGCCTGGATCCAGGTCTGTCTGCACAAGCCCTTTCCACCTCTCCCACATAACTGCTCAGCGTGCTACAATGTGAGGCAGGTACTGGCAGAAAGCATTTCTCTGATTCCTTTCCCTCATCTTGCTCCCAGTTTGACCAGAAACAGCAGAAGAGCTTCCTGAGGCCTCGGAAGGATTACTGGGGTTTTCTCTGCACTGCCCTGTGGCGGCAGCGGGGGAACACGGAGCCAGCGCGCTTTGTTCACTCACAGGACAAGGTATTCAGGGCCACGTGGCAGGCAGGCCGGCTCCAGCATGCTGGGGTCCTGCCACCAGGACTCTGACAGGGGTCATTTGGGAACCAGAGAGCACAAGCCCGCCCAAGGCTCTTTTCTCACCCACCCCAGCTGCACGGACCGTTGACCCCTTGTTAGCACCGTCTTCAGCATCCCTCGAGCCAGCCCCTTTCCTCCCGTAGCCTCAATGCCCGTGACACCCTCTCCATGCTGGCCGAGCCCCCCTGCCCTCACACTACCCGCACTCTGTCCCCCGTGCACTCTGCAGCTGAAGACCCCCCTGGGAAAGGGCCGTGCCTTCATCCGCTTCTGCCTTGCCCACGGACAGCTGGCCGAGTGCCTGCAGCTGTGCCTTCTGGACCCGGGGCTCACCAGGTGGGGCCGCCGGGGCATGCTGCTACTCACACCATCTGAGCCCACTGTCTCTCCTTCGTGAAAGACCCCCTTCACCCCCAGAAGGATGGTTTACTATCAAGGAGAGAGTAAACAACAGAGATGAGGGGAAAGTCAAGGAACAAAGAGTAGAGGGGAGGTTGGAACCCAGCCTGGTATCGTCACGATCCTTAGGCCTCCTGCTCCCCAAGGGCCCGACCCTGCCTGTAGAATCGTAGCATCGTCCCATTAAGGTGTGCAGCGGAGGTGGATTCTCTGAGCTCGGGGTGGCAACAGCACCAGGGCCAAAGGCCAAGGGTGCCGATCACCGTGAACACAGGGAATGGTACGGCCCCCGGAGCCCTCTTCTCTGCCCTGAACTGCAAGAGGACGTCCTGGACTCTCTCTATGCTCTCAATAGAGTGGCCTTCGACTTGGACCTGCAGCGGCCAGACCTGGATGGGGCCTGGCCCATGTTCTCAGAGTGAGTGGGCATGCGTGGAAGGAAGCCTCTTTCCATACCTGCCGCCAGTGCTACCACCCCTCCCTCGCTGGCCCTGAGCCCTCAGCCTCCAGCGCCATCCCTTTCTCCCTCTCTTCCTGCTCCCTGAGCCCCTGAATCTCCACCTCCTTAGCCTTCTGTTTTCCCAGCTTAACCTCACTGTCCCAAGGTGCTGCAGAGAATGCACACTCTACAGAGCTACTGGCTGGCTGGGCCAGTGTTAAAGGCATGGCTGTATGGCGGGTTGTGGGGGTGGAAAGAAGGGTGGGATGCCGGATGGCTGAAGAGGGAGTTGCAGGCATGAGGGTGGGAGGGCAGGAGAGTGGATGGGGCGGTGGAATGAATGGGTGGTCGGAAAGATGGTATATACAGCATCCAAGAACCGGGACCACTTATGGAGAGAGACCCAGGGTCTCCCTGCTCCTGTCCCTTTCAGGTCCTGCTGCTCTAGTTCCAGCCGAACCCAGGGAAGAAGACCCAGAAAAACCAAAGATTCACCAAAAGAGGTGCTTCTGCCTGACCTTCATTCTGAGTTGCCTCTTCTCCATCTCTGCCGGGACCCCCCAGGTTGAACAGCAAGTGAGCTCTGCACCAACTGGACAGACAGAGAGAAAGGCCATGTGTGGACCTGGGGACTAAAGACCCCCAAAAAGCAAAGGCTCATATTCATAAGGTGGCGGGGATATTAGCGAGAGAAAGGGACCACTGGCACCATCTGCAGGAGCCAGCAGGACCCAGGGGAGGAGAGGGGCTGGAGAGGGTCACCAGAGGGAAACAGACCAGGGAAACAGCCTCTTCGGGACAATTTACAAATGCCTCAACTCCATTCAGGGAGCGACTGAGGAGCCAGATCATTTGGTTTAAATCCTAGCTCCTCCCCTTACTAACCGTGGTCCTCGGGAAAGTTATTTGTCATGCTTCGCAGAGCGATTTGTGAGGCTGCACTGAGACAGACCACGTGTAGCACAGCAGGGCTCCCGCCGTGTGCTTGGGAAGTGGTAGTTTGCAGTTACCATTCTTTGCACCCTCTCAGCCTCTGGGCGCCAGATACAGATACTATGAGGATTCGGTCTCTGACCTGAAGGAGTTCCAGGTCTGGTCAGGGAGACAGTCCCTAAAGGGCCACGTTGCAGCAATGCACGTGAAGTGCAGTGATGCAGACATGCCCAGGGGGACGAGGGGCCCGAGAAGGCTTCTTGGCGGAGGTGACTCTTAGCTGGATCTCGGTCTGTCTAAGCTTTCATCACAACCCTACAAGGCAGGAATTATTATTCTCGTTTCGCAGGCCAGGAGATACAAGGAGGGAGGATCGGAGGAGAGGGGTGGGAAGAACTTAGGGGAAATAGATCCATGCAGAAGATAGAAGATAGAAAAGAAGGGAGAGAAGGGCGTGGGCTAGAGGTGAGGGAGAAAAGGGCACCGAGAAGCACTGCAGCCTCCTGACCGGGTCACAGCTGGAGCTTCGGGTCACATCACCTGGTGTTGACAGTCAGATGCCTCAGATATGCTGAGTCAGCGTTTCCAGTGGAAGGCCTGGGAATCCACATATTGAGCAAGCCTGTTGCAAGGGGGCCGTGACCTTTCCTCTGCACTAGCTTGGTGAATTGGTGCTGAGAGGGATGGTGATGGGTTTGGGGGGCTTCTCTGCAGATCTCAGCTGTCAACAGAGTCCCCACAGGAGCCCAGCCAGAGAAGCCGCACCCCAGCCTAGCCAGCGGTCGGCGAGATGCACCAGAGGAAGACCAGTTGGCTGAACTCCTGTCTGAGCAACACAGGCATCTTCCTCCCTTTTTGGAGAAGGAAGATCCCAGGAGCCTCAGGGATGCCCACAGCATGTGGGAGCCATTCGGAGAGGAGCTGCAGCAAGACCAGGAGACGGGAGCCCCACGGACGGGGATCTGTCTGGAGAACTCAACACCCCACATCCAGGGGCAGAGGGAGGGGGCCACGCAGGCTCTGAACAAGGCGGTAGGGACGGAGGCTGAGGGTAGAGGGATCCTGCTGTGTGCAGAGGGTCAGAGAACAGCAGGGGGCGCTCACGAGAGCAAAGCAGAGCATGGTCTTGTCCAGAAGCTGCTGGTCCCCGGCTCCAGGGGGACAAATGAAGACTCGATGTCAAGGAACAGGCAGCGGCGCAAGGTGGCTTGCATTCTGGGGGAGCCCAGTGTCCTTCAGGTCCTGGGAACAAAGGAAGATTCCACCACAGAAAAGCCACAAGAGCAGACAGGAGTGACCAGTGTGACCAGGAGGGAGGAGCAAGCAGAGGTGGCCATGCAGGATGTGGTCAAGGTGAGGGCAGCTGAGCTCTGTTCCTGCCATTCTCCCCGCCCAGACTGGCCCACATTCTCCCCGCCCAGACTGGCCCGCAGTCGGAGGTCTTCGCTGGGAGCCTGAGAGCCGGGCCAGCCCACAGACCAGTATTTACCGGCCCGCAGAGGACTATTATTATTTGAGGATGTCTTTTGACAGCCATGCATTCTTCAGTTCGCCATAGCCCTCACCTCTCCCGCTTGCCTTACGCCAAGCCCACGTTATTCATCAATACCACCTGCCTAGCCCCTGCGGGCGTTGCATTGGAGGTACCTTTCCAACAGTTCTTCAGGGCAGTTGCTTGTTTTCGGGTTTCATAGCTCTCCTTATTGGCAGGTTTCCTGCCAATTTGTAAACGCTACTGTTCCAGATCGCACCTAGCTGCTGTTGTCGATGTCTCCTGGAGGCCACCCAAGCTGTTTCTAAGCCTTCCTTCAGCCTCCGCCCTAACCGGAGTCTTCCAGGTCCTTGAGCTTTGAAACTCCCACCCTTCAGTGCGGGAAACTGGTGGCTCCAGGCTCACCCACCGGCAGAGCCAGACACCACAGCTCCCAGTGCTGTCCCCAGCCCTGCCCCCACCCAAGGGTGGTCTCACATGGCTCGAGGTCTCTTGGGGATTTGTCAAGTCATTCTCTGGGCTGGGGTCTCTGCTCTCCTTCAGCTTCTCTTTTCCTTCTTCCTCCCCTCCCTTCGCCTCCCCCAGAGCCTCAGGTGTGGGCTCCAAAAGACCAAGGAGCAGACCCAGCACCAGGAGCAGCTGCTGAAGGAGCAGGAAAGAGAGCTGAAGGCACTGCAGGAGCAATTCAGCAGGTAACCTTGGTAACCACCAGCACACACTGTCCTGGAGGCTGGAGGGACAGGAGGGATTCCCTGGTTCCTGCCGGCATCCACCGTCAGCAAGCATCTTCCTTTGTTTTGTTTGTTTGTTTGTTTGTTTGTTTTTTGTACTTTTCCAAAGTTAGTCAGACAGACTCCTGCATGTGCCCAACCAGGATCCACCCGGCATGCCCACCAGGGGGTGATGCTCAGCCCCTCTGGGGCATTGCTCTGCTGCAATCAGAGCCATTCCAGCGCCTGAGGCAGAGGCCACAGAGCCATCCTCAGTGCCAGGACCAACTTTGCTCCAATGGAGCCTTGGCTACGGGAGGGGAAGAGAGAGACAGAGAGGAAGGAGAGGAGGAAGGGTGGAGAAGCAGATGGGCGCTTCTCCTATGTGCCCTTGCTGGGAATCGAACCGAGGACTTCCACATGCTGAGCCAATGCTCTACCACTGAGCCAACCAGCCAGGGCAGCAAGCATCTTCTGAGCACCTTCTGTGCACCAAGCGCCATGCAGGTCAGTTGGAGGCTCAGTTGGGATGCTGAGGCACACAGGGCCTTGTTCCTGCTCTCAAGGGCTCCCATCCTTTACCCCCTGGCCCGCCCTCCTTCACTGGCCTCCATGTGCAGCCCCCGGGAGAGGTCCACACATCCTGTCTCTCCCTTCCCTTCCCTCCTCATCTTGGCCCCTTCCCACTCCCTCTTCTGGGCTGTTTCTCTCTCTTTGCAATCCACTCTGCTTCCCTTCTCCACCACACTCCTGTCCCACTGTCTCTCATTTCCCTGCTCTCAGTTACACAACCGCTCTTCGCCTTCTGGATAATCATAATCATAACTATCATTTACTACTCTCTGGCACTGTCCTAGGTGCTTCCTCATGACAGCCTTGTGAGGTAGGTTCCCTAGGAACCCCCATTTTATAGATGAGGAAACTAAGACTCAAAGGTGCTACACAACCCATCCAACATAGTTCACCCTCCTGCTATTTCAGCAGCTGCTCCTGGTGCTAAAGAGCCCCATGATTCAGGTCCTAAGTGAATGCAGGGGCTTTGCCCACTCAAGCGCTTTCTCTGGGGATCGAGATAGGCTGGAGGGAGCAGCTGGGAGGCTTCGGGGAGACCACTCAGCCCCAGGCTGCTCCCTGTAGCTGGGGAGCCCCTGTCTCCTGGATTGCCATCCTGTCGCCTGTCATCCCATCCATCATTCAGTCACAAACTCTCAAAGTGCCCACTGCCAGGCCTGTTCTATGTGCCAGAAATCCTCTTGTGGATGAAACAGACACATTTCCCACCTTTATGGAACTTATATTCCAGTGGGGGAGCAGACAATAATATGATAAGTAAGTAAAATATCATACATGGGCCCTGGCCAGTTGGCTCAGCGGTAGAGCGTGGGCCTGGCGTGCAGGGGACCCAGGTTCGATTCCCGGCCAGGGCACATAGGAGAAGCGCCCATTTGCTTCTCCACACACCCCCCCCTCCTTCCTCTCTGTCTCTCTCTTCCCCTCCCACAGCCAAGGCTCCATTGGAGCAAAGATGGCCC
Organism: Saccopteryx bilineata; assembly: GCF_036850765.1. Taxonomy (NCBI): domain Eukaryota; kingdom Metazoa; phylum Chordata; class Mammalia; order Chiroptera; family Emballonuridae; genus Saccopteryx; species Saccopteryx bilineata. Next base: position 18,749,402 of record NC_089494.1, on the reverse strand, counting down.
GGGCACTGGGGATGGCTCCTTGGCCTCTGCCCCATGCGCTAGAGTGGCTCTGGTCGCGGCAGAGCGATGCCCCGGAGGGGCAGAGCATTGCCCCCTGGTGGGCAGAGCATCGCCCCTGGTGGGCGTGCCGGGTGGATCCCGGTCGGGCGCATGCAGGAGTCTGTCTGACTGTCTCTCCCCATTTCCAGCTTAAAAAAAAAAAATCATACATGGAATGTCAGATTGTGATAAGTTCTAAGGGGAAGAAAAGTAAAGCAGGGGAGGGGACTAGGCAGTTTGAGGGGTGATATTAAACAAGGTAGCATGGCCAAGGAATGCGTCCCTGCCAAAGTGATGTTTGGGTAAAGATCTGAAGGAAGGGAGGCATGAGCCACTTGGATATGTGGTAGAAGAATGTTCCGAGCAGAGGGAACAGCAAGAGCAAAGGCCCTGAGGTAGGAATGAGCATGACGGTTTCTAAGAACATCAGGGAGACCATCATGACCCTAGTGAAATGAAGAAAGGACGGCTGCAGGAAAAGGTCAGGCAGGTAATGGGGACCAGGTTAGGGAGACCCAACTAGGCTCAAAAAGACCTTGGCTTTATTTAACTCAGAGGGAAACAAACCATTGAGAGTTCTGAGCTGGGAAGGGACATGATGTGACTATTTGTTTTAATGTTCAAAACTATGCCATTTGATTTTTTAAACAAGTCAATGGTTTTCAGTGCAGTCACAAAGTTGTGCGTTGATCACCACAATCAATTTTAGAACATTTCATCACCCCAAAGAAACCCTGTACCTGTTAGTAGTCACTGCCCATTTTGTCTTGACCTTCAAGCCCTAAGCAACCATGACTCCGCCTTCTGTCTCTGTAGATGTACCTGTTCTCGACTGACCTATGTTTCCAAGGGCTCTGTGAAGCTAGTCTGCAGGGAAGCAGGGGTGGAGGCAGGGAGACCAATGAGGAAGGTACACCTTCCCTTCCCGTGCAGGGGAGGGCGCCATGCCTCATACAGGTACTGCGCTGGTGGCAATGCAGGTGTGGAGAAGCCGCTGGATTCTGGATCAACTATGAGGTCAGGCTTCCTGAGGGATTAGATGTGAGGTCTCAGAAGAAGACAGAAGTCAAGAATGACTCCGAGCTTTCTGGCCAGGAAAGCGAGAGTCACACTGACCATCTGCTGTGGCAGAGCGGGTTTGCGGGAACCCTGGGAAGTTGAGTTGGGAGCATGTTGAGGTTGATACACTGTTAAACACCCGAGCGGAGCCTCTGGGAAAGCCATGGGGTGTGGAGTGCAAGAGAGACGCATGGGCTCAGGGTCTCCTGAGGAGTCATTGAAATGTGGGTGGTGAGTAACAGAAGCTGCAGAGGCTGGGAAGACACCTCACTCCTGGGAAAGGGGCCACAGGCATTGGTGACAGGTATTTCAACACCAGGGAATAGAAGTGCCATGGGGTCCATTTAGTCAGTCAACAGTATTTATTGTGCCACTGTTGCATCAGGAGTGGGGGGTGGGGAAATAATAGTGAACAGACAGGCAATGTCTGCTCTCACGAACCTGGGCAGACAGACAATAAGTCAACAAGTGGAAATACAGTGTCAGGTAGTCATAGGTGCTGGGGAGGAAAATCGCTCCCAAGAACGCGGAGAGAGAGACAGGACAGTCTTCTAGATTTAGGATCAGGAAAGTCCTCTGAGAGTAGGTGATATTTAAGGAGAAAGCCCAACCATGGGAAAACGGGACCAGGAAGATATCTGGGGACCAGGCCAGGGACCAGCAAATGCGAAGGCCCAGGAGAAGTGTGCTTGGGGACGAGCCGGCTGTGTGGCTAGAGCAGAGGAAGACCCTGTGATGTAGGATGCTGGAGTGGAGTCTTTAGCAGGGGATCTCATGGCCTGACTTAGGTTTTTTATTTTTTAATTTAAACTTTTCTATTTTTAATTTATTGCTGACTTAGGTTTTTAAAGGATGGCTATGGCTGTACTGAGAGAATAGACTTATGTAGGCAGGGCTGTAGAGCCCCAGGCTAGACACACAGGGGAGATAGTGCCGACCATCCCAGCAGCAGGCCCCTGCACTTCCTTTGAAAATACACTTGGGGCCAGTTGGCTCAGCAGTAGAGTATCAGCCCAGCGTGTGGAAGTCCTGTGTTCGATTCCCGGTCAGGGCACAAAAAAGAAGTGACCATCTGCTTCTCCAGCCTTCTCTCCTATATCTCTCTCTCTTCCCCTCCCACAGCCATGGTTTGAATGGCTCAAGTAAAGTTGGTCCTGGGCTCTGAAGGTGGCTCCACGGCCTCATCTCAGGCACTAAAATAGCTCAGTTTCCGAGCAACGGAGCAGCAGTTCAGACAGGCAGAGCATCGCCTGGCAGAGGGCTTGCCAGATGGATCCTGGTCAGGGTGCATGCGGGAGTCTGTCTCGGCCTCCTTGCCTCTCACTTAATTAAAAAAGAAAGGAAGGAAATATACTTGGGCTTGAGATATGGGACCGTCGGCACCCATATCCTGGCTTTCTATCCGAGTGTCCCTGGGAAACTGGCATTCCCTACTCTTTCTTCAGGGGCCCAATTTGCAAAGGGTGATGTTTGGATCTCTAAAGTTCTTTCTTCCAGCTCAGATGCTCTGTGAGACCTTATTCTCCGTGAGGTAATTCCTCTGTCCTCTGGGTAGAAGCTCAGTGCAAAGTGATTAGGACAGGTACAAATGGAAGCTGTCCTCAGAGGGGGAATGAGGCAAACATCACTTCTCCCCACCCTCCACTTGGGTAGCAGCACTGAGCTCCTTCGAGGCATGCCAGGGGCTCATGAGGATTTTCCCTTGCTCCCACCATCTGCCCACTCGGCACTGATGCCAAAGCCACTGGCGACTGGGGCCGAGCATGGATGCAAGTGTGGAGAGACACAAGAAATGAGAGCTAAATAAGCCAGCATCTGGACCTCTGCTCCCTCCACTTACCAAGCTGTGTGACCCCGGGCGAGTGTTACTCCCTCTCTGAAGTTCCATTTTCTTTTCTGTGAAAAGATGACCATAGTACCCGTCCCATAAATTTGCAAAAGTTAAATGAAACAGGCTATTAAAGCACTAAACTCAGTGCCTGGCTCATAGTAGGTGCCCAATAGATTTTAATTCCTTTCATGTTCCCTACTGAACTAGGAATGCCTGTCGCTCCCTGCTTAAAAGACTTCAATGGCTTTCCACTGCACTGAGATTAAAGTCCGTTCTTCTTGGGGCCACTGAGGGACAGACCAGGCCCTGCCTGCCTCTCTCTCATCCCCAGCCTCTCCTGCCCATGCTGTGCATGGTGTTCCAGCTTCGCTAACCTTCTTTCAGTTCCTCAAACAAGCCAAGTTCTTTCCAACTTGGGGTCTTTGCATGTGTTCTTCTCTGGCCGGACCTGGCTGACTTCTCATCTTTTACATCTGCCTCCATGTCACCTTGTCTAAGAAGACTTCCCTGGGCACCCTCTCCGGTCTCTGTCTCAGCCCCTCATTTGTCTCTGTTGTGTACTTACCTTAATTATTTTCCTGGTCTGTCGCTTGTTTTGACCACTGCCCCAAACACCCATAGGAACCACTCTATGGCTGGCACATTGTAGGGGCTTAATAATTATTCCCTTCCACCACAAAGATACACACTAACCACAATGGTCCCATTAAGACCGGCACGGGCCACACAGAAGCCCTGGGGTCACTGGGCAAGTAAGCTATCTCAGGAAAATAAAACCAGCAGCTAAGAAAGAAACAGTATGAAGACTGGGGGGTCATTAAAAGTCAAAACATGGCCCTGAGCCAATGGTTACACACAAAAACACTCTTGTCTTATGGCCGTGGGGACCAGCTCTTTTGGAATTCCAGTGGCTGTCTTTGTGGTTTGATGTCATGGCCCACCCAGTGCTCTTCCCTGCAGCAGGCTACATGGCAGCATTTAAACATTAATATTTCAATAATGGTCAAGCCTCTCGCAAGCTTCTTCTCCCCAAACACACTTGAGTCCAGGGTCGTGCGCATGCACATGCACTTGCGTGAGAGGTCAGGGGCCATGTGCCACCATCGCGACACCTCCTGCCTGAGTGAGAAGCTGGGACCTTCTCATTTCCAGTACTGAAGCTTTCTTGGAATCTTCTAGGAAGCCACTAAAGACAAAAAGAGAAACAAGAATAGAGCTGAGGAGTTTCCAAGCCCAAAGCCAAAACAGAAACTTAAGAAAGCCATATTACTTTTTTTTAATTGAAAAGACAATGTAGCACAATTTTTCAAAATATTTTAAAGCCAAAAAATTATCCCATATCTTCCATCACTTACCTGCCCCTCAAAGACCACAATTGTTTTCAGACACCCGCCCCCCCCAGATAGACGCCGTGATTATGAACATGCCCTTCAAGAAGCTTACATTTTAAAGTAAAAATGTATTTTTAAAAAATAAATGGAAATGTAGCTTGTCTCCTCTACAGGACCACACAAGACTAGGTTCTGTTTTCATTTCTCTGCACAGCTGGTACGGAGTCAGCCTATATGTGTCAGTCCTCACGGTGCTCAGTCTGGTGTGTGATGCGGTGTTTCTGGGGTGTGGCGTGTGTTGTGTTGAGTGCGTGCAGTGTTTTGTGTTTGTGTGAGTATATGTGGTGTGTGTATTATTTATGTGTGGTATGTGGTATATGTGTTGTGTGGTATGTAGAGTGTGGTATGTGCTGTGCATGTGTGGTATGTGATATGTGTGGTATGTGTTATGTGTGCAGTGTGTCTGTGGGTATGTGGTATGATCTGAATGTATTCGCTAAGTGTGGTGTATGTGGTATTGTGAGTGTGCCATGTAGTGTGTGTGCTGTGCTATGAATGAGTGTCTGGTGTGTGTGCTATATTATAAGTGTATTTGGTGTATGTGTGTGTGTGTGCATAATGTGATGTGTGTGTATGTATAGTGTGGCATGTATGTATGTATATGTGGTGTGTGTGTAGTGTGGTGCATTTGTATAATGTGGGGAGAGTGTATGTATGTATGTGTGGGGTGTGTATATGTATACAGTGGGATATGTATATATATGTATAGTGTATGGTGTATGTGTAGTGTGGCATGTGAATATATAGTGTGGAATGTGTGTATATGTGTATGTATGTATAGTGTGTGCTGTGTGTATCACTTCAACTGCAGGCACCACCAGCCCCCCAGGGGCTCCCTGCCAGGCAGAGGCCCAGCCCGGCCCCATCCTCGCTGAGCTTTCCCCCTCGGAACCGAGCCTGCCTCTTGTGCCAGGTGTCAGGAGGAGAGGGCCCGGCTGCAGGCAGCGCTGGAGCAGGAGCGACAGGAGGCTGAGAGGAGGGACGCGGCGTATGCGGAGGAGCTCGGAGGGCAGCGGGACCTGGTCCGCACCATGAAGCGACGAGTGCTGGAGCTGATTCAGTAAGCGGGGGACAGGGGCAGGGGTGCGGAGGGGGAGCGGGGTGGGAGGTAGGGGCTGGGAACGAAACTTCTGCTCCATACGACTCTCAAGCGGGGTCCTGGACATTTTGTGCATACTAACTCATTTCCCTTTTTCAGCCACCCTGCCAGTTATCCCACTTTACAAACCGACTGTGCAAGAGGCTAGCTCAGCCAACTAGGACGCACAGCATATAGATTGCATAGCATCCTCTGAGTCTAAGGCACGCCCCCACCCCAGCCCACCCCACATACACACACACCTACTAAAGTCAGGAGAAGGGAAAGGAGCCCATGAGCTGAGAGGGAATTGGCAGAAGGGGCTGGTTGACTAATCACATGTCCTACACTTGCCTGCCTTCTGGACTTCTTCAGATCATTGAGCCTGTGGGCCCATCCTGGGTCAGTGGTCCTGGGTTCCAGAGGCCGAGCTCACCAGAATTAAGTCCAAACCACTAAGCTCACTGAGGGATGGAGATGTGCAAAACCTGGTTTCTGCTCTTCAGTCCAGTGGGGAGATAAGTCACAGACGTGTTATTATTCTTTAGACAGCTCAGGACATACGAGACCACTGCACTCGGGTCCATTAGAATGTGAAGTTGCTGTGGGATCATGTGAGACTGAATCTTCTTGCACAAAATCCAAGTGATAGTAAAGATGAGAAAAAGGACAGATCAACCTGAAAAGAACAAACAGAACACTTAAGGAGTGAACTGTCAACTAGGAGGAAGGGAGATATAATATATATGTTGAGATATATATATATATATAATATATTAGCTATATATCTCATAGAAGAATTTAAGGTAGCTAATAAAAGATACATACAAATATATGGTTAAGGGGAAAATAGAAGATTTTTATAGTAGACAAAAAAACGTATGCTCCCAAAATGTTAGGATTGAGGTTAGGGTTAAAACTTAGTTCTTAGCAAAAAGGGTAACACAGAAAGTTGCCTAAAGTTTACTGTCTGTTCAAAAGAAACATACCCATTCATGAGGAGAGAACAAATATTCTTCCTAGTGCTAAAGAAGTTCATCCTCACCCCCCCCCAAAAAAGAATAAATAAATAAATAAATTTATCCCAAACTACATAATATATTGTCCCAGCAAAAGCATTTTGGAAGATATGTTCCTAAACAAAAAGTGAAAAGAAAAAACAAAGAAACATGGAGGTTGACTTCTGCATCAAGATGCTAGACTGACCACACATAATTTAGTCTCCATTCTTAGATCTCACTAAAATGATTACAAACAAATAAAACTTACAATAGAGAGAAATGTGGAGGAACTAGCCACAGAGGAGAGATTTCGGCTAATTTCCAGAATCCAGAAAGTGAATGGAGAAGTAGATAACGGATTTAGCTCAAATTGGAACTTCAGGGCCCAGAGACACCAGGAACACATGGCAGGAGTGAGATGACGGACAGAAATGAAAATTAACTGATAAAGTCAGTAGAAAGAGCAGGGTACAACCCCTGCTTTCTGACTGCCTCCCCAACTGCAGAACATGCAACGGTTGAGGGGCTTATCTCCTAAGCAAGTAGTTTAAAGGTCCTTACCTGAAGAAAGTGGGATGCCCCGAGTAAAAGAGCAGTGTGTTCTGGCATTAGATTTTGGTGTGGCAGATAGTTCCCAGCCCAATCCTAAAGGAAAGCCATGAGTCAACCACCCCTGTCCACTACTTAGAGCTCCAGCAGCTATAATGCCACCTCTTAAACATGAAGTGGTTCCCAAGTTTTCGTAGGCCTTTGAGGACAGTCTAGCTCATAAAGGGGAGAGACAAAAGTAAAGAAAGATCCATCTTGGCCTGACCTGGGGTGGTGCAGTGGATAAAGTGTCGACCTGGAACGCTGAGGTCACCTGTTCAAAACCCTGCACTTGTCTGGTCAAGGCACATATGGGAGTTGATGCTTCCTGCTCCTCCCTCCCTCCTTTCTCTCTCTCTCTCTCTCTCTCTCTCTCTCTCTCTCTCTCTCTCTCTCCTCTCTAAAATGAATAAATAATAAATAAAAACTAAATTTAAAAAAATGTCCTCTTAAAAAAATTTTTTCTAAAGAAAAAAAAGAAGAAAGATCCATCTTCCATGAAACAAGACGCTATGAAAAGTGACCACTAAAAGATGAGAAATGGCCTTGGCCGGTTGGCTCAGCGGTAGAGCGTCGGCCTGGCGTGCGGGGGACCCGGGTTCGATTCCCGGCCAGGGCACATAGGAGAAGCGCCCATTTGCTTCTCCACACCCCCCCCTCCTTCCTCTCTGTCTCTCTCTTCCCCTCCTGCAGCCAAGGCTCCATTGGAGCAAAGATGGCCCGGGCGCTGGGGATGGCTCCTTGGCCTCTGCCCCAGGTGCTAGAGTGGCTCTGGTCGCAGCAGAGCGACGCCCCGGAGGGGCAGAGCATCGCCCCCTGGTGGGCAGAGCATCGCCCCTGGTGGGTGTGCCGGGTGGATCCCAGTCGGGCGCATACGGGAGTCTGTCTGACTGTCTCTCCCCGTTTCCAGCTTCAGAAAAATACAAAAAAAAAAAGATGAGAAATGTTCTTGGAAATTAATATATCACCAAAAACTTTCTAAATTCACTAGGATTGGAAGAGAAGATGAGGTAGTCTCTCAGAAAGCAGAAATAAAAAGCACAGAGAGATGGAACGCAAGAGAGAAATAATTAGAGGCATAATGAACCAATCCAGGAGTTCCAATATCTTCTCCCACCGACAGAAATTTCAAAAAGAGAGAGAGAATATATGGAGATGATCAGATAAAAATATGAGAGCCTTTCCCAGCTCTAATGGACACAGATCTTCAATGTAAAGATTTCACTAGGTGACCAGCACAGTAAATGAAAGGTGGGGGAGGGCCCACATCTAGATCCATCATTGTGAAATTTCAGTAAAAGAAAAATAAGAAGACTATCTTAAAAGACAGGTCACATTAGGCCCTGGCCGGTTGGCTCAGTGGTAGAGCATCAGCCTGGCGTGAGGAAGTCCCGGATTCGATTCCCAGCCAGGGCACACAGGAGAAGTGCCCATCTGCTTCTCCACCCCTCCCCCTCTCCTTCCTCTCTGTCTCTCTCTTCCTCTCCCACAGCCAAAGCTCCATTGGAGCAAAGATGGCCCGGGTGCTGGGGCTGGCTCCATGGCCTCTGCCTCAGGCACTAGACTGGCTCTGCTCGCAATAGGGTGACCCTCCAGATGGGCAGAGCATCGCCCCCTGGTGGGCATGCCGGGTGGATCCCGGTCGGGCTCATGCAGGAGTCTGTCTGACTGCCTCCCCGTTTCCAGCTTCAGAAAAATACAAAATAAATAAATAAATAAATAAATATAAAAGACAAGTCACATTAAAAATGTAGAACACAACAAATGTTAAGAATCAATGGTATAATACTGTCAAGTTCTGAGAAAAACTGAGTTTTGCCGAAAATTCTCTGTCCAGCCAAACAATGAAGCAAGTGGGGAAGGTGATAAAGGAAAAGACATTTTTCAGATAGATAGATCACAGAAAATTTACCTCCCACACCACCTTTCTTAAGAAGCTAATTAAGGATGTATCCCAGAAGAACAAGGAAGTAAGTCAAGAAAGAAGATGTGGAATTCAGGAGACAGTAGATCTGGCCCAAGAGAGAGCAAAAGGGAGTTCCCAAGATGACATATGGGCAGCAAGGCCAGGAAGCAGTCAGTCCAGGCAGTAGCAGAAGGATTGAGGGCCCAGGAGAAAGCCTCTAGGGAGAAAGAGAATCAAAAAAATATCTGATATGATGAAGAATTAGGGTGGGCGGAAACAATTAGGCTATGTTCAGAGGTGAATCTAACAGCGAGCACACCAGGCATACACCCTGGGCCCTGACTTCTGGAGGGCCCCGCAAAACCCCAACTTTACACTTTTTTCTAATGACAAGGGGCCCAATATTTTCTTCTGTGCCCAGAGCCTCAACTGACCTTAATCCGCCTCTGGCTATGTTAAAGGCAAGTCAAGCAAGGAACAAAGAAAGGCAGTTAAACACACAATGCAATAGACAGATAGTGGAGCATAGAATAGTACACCTGCAATCTATATAATTTTATTAACCAATAAATTTAATTTTTAAAAATGCTGTAAAAAAAAAGGCAATTAGAAAGTCCTAGAAAAACAAGAAATTTCCAAGGGAAATGTTATAGAACATAGCTCTGCATGAAGCAATTGTGGACTAATGTAAATACTAGTCACTGATCTTTTTTTCAATGTTAGAATCAATCTAAAGGCAAAGCACAGAAAACAATTGTAATTATGCAGCAAACATAAATGTTACCACCCGAACAATATTAGGTGTAGAACAGAATCCAATAGAACTCTCTGTGAAGATGGACATGTTTTATAGTTGTCCTGTCCAACATGGTAGCTACTAGTCACCTAGAGTGACTGAGTACTTCAAATGTGACTGGTGTGACTGAGGAACTGAAGTTTTCATTTTAGTTAACTTTAATTAAGTTACATGTAAATTGACATAGCCACAGGTGGCTGGTGGCTTCCCTATTGAACACGGCAGGAATAAATGACAGGTTAGGAGATGGGAGAAAAGAAGTGATGCTGGCATCATTGCATTACAGAATGGCAGTCAAAAGGCACTTCCTGTAGTTAATGGAATGAGTGAGAAATAAATGTGTAAGAATATTCTGTAAAAGTCCAGTAGTAACTAATAGAGGAACCAAAAATAAAGATATAACTACATTGAGAGGAAGGAAGAGGACTGAGTGGAAATGATCATAAATGAGCTAAATCCTCTGACATCAAAGTAAGGAGCTCTATAGATGTTCTCTCTTGATAAATCAAGGAGGAAGAACACGGGCATGTTACTTAAACATGGAAGTACTTTCAGGAGAAACAGCTAAAAGATATAAGAAGTGGTTTGCCACTGAGAATAAAATGGTGTCTATTGCCTTTTGATATAAGTCCTTCTGTGCTATTCAATTTAACATCATGGGTATGTGTCTTTTTTTTTTTTAATGTATTGTGTTGACGTGGTTTCAAGTGTCCCACTCTATTTAACACCCTCCCCACATTGCATGGCGATCTATCATTTTGATAAAATTTTAAAACAACCCACCTTCCTAACACACCCACTATAAAAAAACCAGTGAAGATAGTTTTGGAGGAGCCTAAACATACATGACTCCAAAACAGTTTGTACTAAGTGTCAAATAAAAGAAAATAGGCACTCTATGCTATAGGACTGGAGCAAGACAGCCCCAGGGGCCACTGCCATCAGGGAGCACTCCTTAGAGGAGACAGGCTATGAACAGGTTCTTAAATAGTGGGTTAAGGTTATGTTGGGCAAGAAGGACCTGTCACCATCCATCTGGTCTTCCTGGAAAGACTGGAATCTCGCTGATCTCTCTCTCTGTCTCTGCATTTTTCTCTCTCTCTTTCACCATTGCTATGTCTCTTTCTCTGTCTCTCTATCTTCCTCTATATTTGTCTTCCCCTCTGTCTGTATCTCTGTCCCTGTCTGTCTCTGCATCTTCCTCCCTGTGTGTCTCTCCCACTGCATTTATCTGTCTACTTCTCTGTGTGTCTCTGTCTCCCTCTCCAACTCCCGACTTCCTTTCTCTCTGAGTGGCTGTCTCTCTCTGTCCCTCTTTGTCACTCTCCCCATTTCTCTGTCTCTGTCTTTCTGCCTCACTGTTTTTCTGTCTCTTGTTGTCTCTGTGAGTACATCTCTGTGTGACTCCCCTGTCACTCTCTCTCTTATTCTTTGTCTTTGTGCTCCTCTCTCTGTCCATCTCTGCCTCTCCATCTGTGTCATTTCCAACTCTGTATCTTCCTACCTGTCTGTTTCCTCCCCCTGCCCCCCGCCCCTCCATCTGCCCATCAGAGAGAAGGATAGCCTGTGGCAGAAGGTTCAGCACCTGTCTTCCGTGGCCCCTGGATGCTGTGTCGGCTGTAGCAAGCTGTTTGGCCGGTTGTCTCGGCGGTACCCATGCAGGTAATGGGCAGAACATAGAATTCTTCCTCTAGGACAGCCCACGGCCCCCTGCCCACTCCAGGAAACAGAGGGACACTGGAACTGGGCATTTATGAAAGGCTACTTAAGCTGGCCCAGCACTTAACAGAGATAGGAACAACAACAGTGGAGAAAAGTCAGACAGGAATGGCGTCTGGAAGATGGGACAGTGTAACCCTTCCAAGAATAGGCTGATTAGTAGGCTTCTTGTCTGGGAAGAGGTTTCCTGTACAGAGGAAGCTGCTCCCCTCCCCCGCCCCGGAACATGGTGACAGGACAAGCAGCAGGAGAGAGGGAAGTGGGCCATCAGGAGAACCTGCCAGTTGGAACTAGAGGACTCTAGAGGAGTGGGGCCCGGGGACACCTTGTAGGAAAGGGGAGGCCTCCTAGGACAGATCCAGGGCTGGTCTGCTAGGAGACGACAAGCAGACTGGTGGACTCAAAGATGCGCAAACCCACGACTCCCTCCCCTGTGCACACCCATGTGCTCCTCACTCTCTCCACCTTTGTTCCCAGGCTGTGTGGCCACCTGGTTTGCCATGCCTGCTCTGTGGATTACAAGAAGCAAGAGCGCCGCTGCCCACCCTGTGCCCAGAAAGGAGAGCCCCAGGTCATCTGACCAAGACACAGGGAGGACTGGCCGCACCTGCCCACCCTCCCCGCCAACCTTCCGGGACCTCTGATCTGACGAACAGCTCCTAGAACTTGGCGACTCAAGGCAGACAGCACTTCAGTGGCCAGACTGTGGGGTGGAGAGTGGAAGGAACCAGGCTGGCGGTCAGAAGACTGGTGCGAGTCCTTATCGACCACTGATGAGCTGGGTGACTCTGGCAAAACTCTCAGCTATCCGGGCTCTTTCTGTAACATGAGGAAGTTGGGCACCATCCTCTCTAAAGTCTCTTTGGGTTCAGAAAGTCCCTGACCGAGAGAAAGATCCAATGGCCCAGACTTTCTCCTCCACACTCCCTCCTCACCCAGACCGCCCTCCACAACACTGCGCTGTCTCAGGGTCTTCAGGAGTTTCCTGTCTGGAGTCTGCTTTGGAGTCTGTTATTGTTCTGTTTTGTTTATAATGGCTTTTCCAAAGTGCTATTAACATAAAATACACTTCACATAAATTGTACAACTTGATGAATTTTGACTTTCATTTACACCCATGAAATCATCATCGTATTCAGAATAATGAACACATCCATCAGCTCCAAAGCTTCCCTGTGCCCTTTGTAATTTCTCCCTGCCCCTCCATTCTCCCCGTCCCCAGGCAACTTACCTGTTTTCTGTCACCAGAGACCAGTTTGCACTTTCTAGAATTTTATATAAATGAAAGCATGCCATCTTATTATTGGGATTATTTTTGGATTCATCCGTGTTGTTGCACATGCCCACAGTTCCTTTTCACTGTTGAGTAGTATTCCCCTGCATGGATATACCACCATTTGTTCACACATTCACCTGTTGACAGACATTTGAGATGTATCTTTTTTTAATTATTATTGATTTGAGAGAGAGAGAGACAGTGAAATAAATATCAATTTGTTGTTCCACTTATTTATGCATTCATTGGTTGATTCCTGTATGTGTCCTGACTGGGGATGGAACCCACAACCTCGGTGTATTGGGACAGTGCTCCAACCAATGGAGCTACCCAGCCAGGTCTGGGTTGGTTCTAATTTGAAGTTATTACAAATCAGTCTTTTATAATCAACTGGGTACACAACTTTATGTAGTATATGCCTGTATTTCTCATGGGTTAATACCTAAGAATGAAATGGTTGGGTCATATAGAAGATATATGTTTAAGAACTGGAGTTAAACTGCCTGAAAAATTAACTTTCTTAAAATCTATCCTGCTATGAAGCTAAACAAGATGAAAGAAAAAGAAAGAAAGAAAGAAAGAAAGAAAGAAAGAAAGAAAGAAAGAAAGAGAGAAAGGAAAGTTGCTGTGTTAGATCCTAAAGAGACTGTACGTTTCACCCTCCCACCAGAAGCATGTGGGGGTCCCCGTTGCTCCCCAGGCATCTAGTGTGGTGGGCAAGACAGGAGGCACAGGCATGGAACTTGGGCCTCTCAGTCCTTCCTTTCCCATCACTTTGGTGAATTGAACAGTCCCAGATTGTGAGTGTCTGGAGGCAGGGACTGAGTCTAGTTGATCCCCTGTGCAGTGCTAACTCAGCGAGACTTTTCGTACAGACAGTTGATGAGGATTTGTGTAGCTCCAGGGTACAAGATTATATCCCCTGACTGCCCAAGAAGATTTATGCAAATTGTGGCATTCACTGGGCACCCAGTTGTGGTGGTTTTGAGACAATGGTAGGATTCAGCCAGTTTGCACCGGTTCAGCAGAACCGATACCTAATTTTTTGTTGAGTTTGGCAAACCAGTTTTTAAAATGGCACTTGTAATCAGGGTTCTTTCGAAGGTGGGTGCCTGGGCAGCCACCCAATGTGGAAATAAAAAATTTACATTCCTTACTCTTTTTTTTTCCTTTCACAGAGACAGAGAGAGAGTCAGAGAGAGGGATAGATAGGGACAGACAGGAACGGAGAGAGATGAGAAACATCAATAATTAGTTTTTCCTTGCGACACCTTAGTTATTCATTGATTACTTTCTCACGTGCCTTGACCACGGGCCTTCAGCAGACCGAATAACCCCTTGCTCAAGCCAGCGACCTTGGGTCCAAGCTGGTGAGCTTTGCTCAAACCAGATGAGCCTGCACTCAAGCTGGTGACCTCGGGGTCTCGAACCTGGGTCTTCCGCATCCCAGTCCGATGCTCTATCCACTGCGCCACCACCTGGTCAGGCTCCTTATTCTTTTTTTTTTCTTTTTTTCTTTTTTTTTTTTTTTTGTATTTTTCTGAAGCTGGAAACGGGGAGAGACAGTCAGACAGACTCCCACATGCGCCCGACCGGGATCCACCCAGCACGCCCACCAGGGGCGACGCTCTGCCCACCAGGGGGCAATGCTCTGCCCCTCCAGGGTGTCGCTCTGTTGTGACCAGAGCCACTCTAGTGCCTGGGGCAGAGGCCAAGGAGCCATCCCCAGCGCCCGGGCCATCTTTGCTCCAATGGAGCCTCGCTGCGGGAGGGGAAGAGAGTGACAGAGAGGAAGGAGAGGGGGAGGGGTGGAGAAGCAGATGGGCACTTCTCCTGTGTGCCCTGGCCGGGAATCGAACCCAGGACTTCCGCACACCAGGCCGACGCTCTACCACTGAGCCAACCGGCCAGGGCACCTTACTCTTTTTTGATGTTCATCTGCGCAACAGCGTATTCTAAGTGCCCCTAGCAATGTTCATTCCGTCCATAGGTTAAAAAAAATAATGTTCATTCTGTCCATAGGAAAAAAAAAAGTGCAAGTGAGGACGCCAATCAAGAAGCAATATGGAAATATCTTAAATAACAGTTTTATTGTTTTTGCCAGGTATTATTTAATATTTTTTCATTAATATTTTAAAACTCTTTCTTATAACATAATCTAGTTTTATGTACCTCTTTTATTGTTCTTATTTAAATATTAAATGCATGAAACGGTAAACTACCTTTTGGTATATCATTTTTTAATGTTTAAAATGGTCATTAGGGCAGGGAGTCAGTTGTTAAATTATCTGAATCCCACCACTGTTCTGAGAATACTGCTTCTGAAGAGTTGTGGGCCCCACTCTACAACAAGGTAATTAGCTGCCCTTCGTGGGCTCCAGGAGAGACTGTGGCCCTAAGTAGGAATACATGCTGTCCTCGTGCCCTTGCCCACACCACTGGCACAGTCTCTGCAGCAGTTGGGCAACTCTGTGGCTCTGACCAGAGCCTGCAGACTACCTCCTGGGGTCAGAGCCACCTAGAGTTGCATCCCATTACCATCTCGTGGAGCAAGAGTTTTGCAACAGCAGTTTCTGCCCTGGAGAGCTGGTGAGAACTTCTCCTTAACAGAGTCAGCAACAAGATGGAGGCAAGGAATGGAGGGAATGGGGTGGGGGGTGACAGAGCTGAGTGCCTTCCTGCGTTTAGACTTGTTCAGAGACCTTCATTAGGGCAGGGTTCTTACTATAGCTGGAGACATCAGATTCTAGCAGGAACTCCAGCAGGGAGCTCAGACCTGCCTGATGAACTGAGAGGGGAGAGGGGACCTAGCAGAAGCCTACTTTCTAAAAGGAAGCGAGGATGGTCCTGGGCGAGAGCTTATCAGAAGGAAATCAGGGGCCAAGAATGGGGACGCTTGACCCTCTCCCCCTGCTTGGGAGGGATGGCAGGGCAATGCTGGGACCAGCCTCTAGCTTAACACTACTGCCCGAAGAGTCCCCACCAAGTCCAGCGGAGAGCCCAAGAGCTCCACAAAGACACTGGAAAAGCTCGTTAGACCTTGGGGACACTCCAGCAGAAAACTGCCCCCGAGTACAACGCTACAAGGGTGCCAGACCTTCAGCAGTGACTCCAGGGCACGTATGTAGCACAGCAGCACCCAGAGAAACCCGTGGGAGATGCCCCCAACAGACTCCTCCAAATTGTTGGGGAGCATTTTCCAGCGGGACGAAGGCCTGTAGGCACACAGGTCTGAACCAGTGCAGTTCGGGTTACTGCTATTGATGTGAGTTCGTTGTGCTCACAGGCTGGGGGTGTCCTGGGAAATTTGGGTGACAATTATTTCTTAAATTGGACATCACTAAGATATCCTAATATATATCAGTTTCCCCACTTCGCCAATTCATTCAGTGCTCAAGAAAATTGTATTATATACCTGGGATATGGCAAACACTGATTGGTTTGGGGAAACAAAGAGTTTATATATATATATGATACCTGCTTTCACAAACCTCACAGTGGGGAGTAGGAAACAACCAAACAGATGATTACAAAACCCTGTAACTGAAGACATGACAAAGGAAGCCCAGGGGTACAGAGAACAAGGGGCGGCCTCCCATGGAAGTGACCACTGGGCTGACTTTGAAAAGAAAGGAGAGACTTGGCCAGGCCCAGAGGGTGGAAAGAGTGTGCCAGGGAGAGAATAACTCGTGCCAGGCCCTGAGGAGGAACCAGAACAGTTCCTGGGGGAAGTGCAAGTGGTTCTCTGTGGCTAACGTTGAGGGTTCAAGGGGCACGGCCTGAAATGAGACTGGAGAGGAACACAGGGGTCATGTGCAGGGACAGCAGGTGCAGGAGTCAGGAGTTTGACGCCGAGGGCAATGGGGGTCCTTGCAGGGACGTGGAGGGAGGGCAGAGAGTGATCAAATTCCCGCTCTGGGGAGCTCGTCTGGGAGCAGGGTGGAGGGTGGGTTGAGGGGAAGGACTGGAGGCAGGGGGCGCTTCGGAGAACAGCGACAGCAGCAGCCGCCGCCAACACTGCCAGGCACCATTCTAAGTGCTCTTTACACATGTGGACTCATCTAATCCACATGACAGTAGGTGCCCTCGCTACCCCACATTACAGTGGATGGAACCGAGACCGAGTGAGGTGAAATAACTTGCCCAAGGTCCACAACCAGTAAGTGACATCACGGGAACCCTAACCCAGACAGCCCAGCGCCGGAACCCACGGCTACAGCCTGACTGTGGCGGCAGCTCCAGGGAGAGAGAGCAGAGCGGAGCACGGAGTGTGGCCCGTGAACTCTGCCCGGAGCACGGAGTGTGGCCCGTGAACTCTGCCCGGGAAGGTGGCGAGGGGGAGATAATCGAGGGAGATGTTAGGAGAGGGCTGCCGCGGTGGGGAAGAGGAAAGGGAGCGTGAGGGGCGTGCCGTCCCAGAGCTGGCAGCGGTGCCGCGACGGGCACCCAGGAGGAGCATCGCGCGTGCGTGGGAGCATCTGTGGAACCTCAGGGGCGATCTCATGAAGTAAGTACATGGAAGACTTTGAGCTTAGGAGGGAGCTGAGTAGAGAGAGAAGCTGGGAACTATAGGCAGGAGAGACACTGGCGAGGTGGGGGTGGTCGCTGAAGCCAGGGAAGGAGGTGGGCTGGCCCCGGAAGAGCAGGTAGAGAGGAGGAGCCAGGCAGACCCCCGGGAACATCCAGATGTTGGGAATGAACTGAGGATAAAGCAACAAACGAAACCAAGAGAGGTTCAGGAGAAAGAAGAGAATGAGGCCAATGGGATTATAAGGTAAGAATTGAACAGTAACCAGTTCGCCATAAATAAAATTGAAAAAGCATACAGCAGGCTGGGAGAAATAGTTTACCATGATTGACAAATATGAGGTAGTTTAAGCGGAGAGGGTAACAGTCCCTTTATAAACTGATGGCGGGAAACAAAACTGGCACGGTCTGTTTGAAGGGCCATATAGTCTTATTTATCAAAATTTAAACATGCACCTGACCAGGCGGTGGCACAGTGGATAGAGCGTCAGACTGGGACGTGGAGGACCCAGGTTCGAGACCCTGAGGTCGGCAGCTTGAGCACAGGCTTATCTGGTTTGAGCAAGGCTCACCTGCTTGAGCCCCCAAGGTCGCTGGCTTGAGCAAGGGGTCTCTCGGTCTGCTGTAGCCCTCTGATTAAGGCACATATGAGAAAAGCAATCAACAGACAACTAAGGTGCCGCAACAAAGAGTTGACGCTTCTCATCTCTCTTCCTTCCTGTCTGTCCCTATCTATCCCTATCTCTGACTCTCTTTGTCTGTCACAAAAATAAAATTAAAAAAATTTTAAAACATTTGAACATGCACAGATATGACCCAGCAAAGTTACACATAAGCTACAGAAACACTAAGGCACATTCCCAAAGACCTACATCCAAAGATGTTCATTTTAAGAACCTAAATGTCCATCTACAAGGTAATTATCAAATAAATTATGATACATACAGAACATGGACCAATATGTTGTCATTCAAAAGAGTGAGATGATCTCTATGCATTGACATGGAATAGGTCCATGATACATGGTGAAGGTGTAGGAAATACAACGAGTTAAATACGGTATATTTTCATTAAGGAAGGAAAGAAAGAAAATGTTTGAACATGCATGGGGAAAAGACAAATATGAGTGAAGATAGGGATGGAAGGGAATCTTTCAAATTTTACTTTATAGGCTTTTGTATCACCTATATTCTTGACGATATGCATGCTTTATTTTTATAATATTAACGCAGTTTTATTTGAGAAAAGGGCTGATCGGGTTTAGTAATGCAGAGGTCACTGGCAACCCCGGGCAAAAGCTGTTTCAGCAGAGCGGTAATAAGGAAGCCAGTTGCAGCGGGCTGAGCCGTGAACAAGAGGTGGCAGAGTGGAGGCAGCTACTCTGTCAAGAAGTTTGCTTATGGCCTGACCAGGTGGTGGTGCAGTGGACAGAGCATTAGATTGGGATCCCGAGGACCCAGGTTCCAGACCCCGAGGTCGCCAGCTTGAGCGTGGGCTCATCTGGTTGGAGCAAAAGCTCACCAACTTGGACCCAAGGTCGCTGGCTCGAGCAAGGGGTTACTTGGTCTGCTGAAGACCCGCAGTCAAGGCACATATGAGGAAGCAATCAATGAACAATTAAGGTGTTACAATGTGCAACAAAAAACTAATGATTGATGCTTCTCATCTCTCTGTTCCTGTCTGTCTGTCCCTGTCTATCCCTCTCTCTGACTCTCTCTCTGTCTCTGTAAAAAAAAAAAAAAAAAAAAAAAGAAGTTTGCTTATGGAAAGGAGGGCACAGGGGAGCCCAGCTAAAGGGAACCGAGAGCAGAAAAAGGCATAAGCACGTCCAGGGGCTGAAAAGAAAGCAAGCTGCGGAAGGACAAAGGGCCAGGAGTCAGGAACCTCGAGGCGGTGAGAGACAGTGGGCCGGCAGCCAGGTGCAGGAATTCACCAAAAAGAGGAGGGACACTTCTCCCGCTGACCTTAGAAGGAAAAAAGAAAGTGCACACGTGGGTTCAGGCAAGTCTGTCGGCTGGGGGCTGAGGCTGCCTGAATCTTCCTTTTAAAGAAGAGACAGAGATGGACTAGGCAAACCTCCACCTGCAGAATGGCGGTCCCCTCCAGAAGCCATCAGACAGGAAGACAAGGAGATCCCAGCTCTGACACAGGACCTCCTGGTGGAGCCTCGGGCCGGAGTCAGAGTCCTGGGACAGACCTTACTGCTCCCCTGCGAGAACACCTCCCCTGGTGGGCCTCTTGGAGTTCCCCCTTGGTAACTTTGGGTCAGATGTTTCCCCATAAAGTCTGGTTCACTTTTTTCCTGTCCAACAGCCCTGACTGCTACCAAGCCCTGAGTCACAGCGGAAGTATCAGAGGCAAGTTCAGTAACAACAGCAGCTGGAGCAGCAACAGCAGGTAGGTGAGCAGTTCAGTCTTAGGACTGGGATATGTTCCCAGAAATATGCTGGGAACATATTTCTGATGGAAGGAACTTGGAAACTTCAGTCTGAGTCCCCTGAGAACTGAAGTGCTGAATTGCAGATGCTGAGAGCTAAAGGTAACTGTGTTCGCCTAGACAGCTCACTACAAAAGTCCTTTCTGCAATAATAGAAATATTCTATATCTGCACTATCCAATGTGAGAGCTCTTAGTCACATGTAGCTATTGATCACTTGAAATATGGCTGATATGACTGAAGAACTAAATTTTTTATTTTAATTAATTTAAATTTAAGTAGCCACCTGTGGGCAGTAGCTATCATATTGGATGGTACGGGTCTGGAACAATCTCCAACGAGTCACATCAAGGCTCAGAGACAAATGACTTGTCCAACCTCATCCTGACATGATCAGCAGAACCAGGATTGGAAACTGGTTCTTTATTCGCCCCACCATCAACACGCATGTGGTGTTCTCAGTGGAAATGAAATCAACCCAATAAAAATCAAGAAGTGGGCTGGCTGGGAAATGTCAAATCCGGACTCTCTTTTCTACATCATTTATATTCAGTTGTCTGGAACAGAGAGGTACCTAATGGGGTCCAGGAACCTCAGGCTGGGATCCAGCCCCTTCTTATACTGGACAGAAGACAAGATTTGACGTCAGGTAAAAAAAAAAGTCTTAAAAGCTGCGTAACTTTCAGTTCATCTGCACCATTCTAGGTAAGTTGCTTCACTCCTGGAGTCTGAGTTTCCTCATTCAGAAAGTACATTTTGTTGTGACGATTAAATGACACAAATTCTGAAGAAGCACTTTTTCCAAAAGCTAGACCCTCATGAGCACTCAAGAGGACAGCTAGTGTGACTACTGTTATCCAAGTCAGAGCAAATTAAGAGGTACATTAAAGTCAGCCTGGACAGCAGACCCGCTACTTTCCCTTGCTTGGGGATGTAGCGGGAGAGACAGCATATACTATTAGTTGACAAACTCTTTCTGTAGTAATGACCATGACAATAAATGCAAATGTTGTCCTTTCTATGTGCCTTAAGTGCTTTTCGGGAAATCTCTCATTTCATCCTCAGCCTCATTTTACAGACGGGTAAACTGAGACTCAGAAAAAAGGACCACCTGCCTTGAGTTGCTCAGGTAGAAGAATTCTTGACCACCACTCCCATCCACCTCTCTCCGTGTGTAATGAGCATGTCTAGTGTTAGCACCACCTGGCAGGAGTCACTGCATTCTTCTGCAACATGGGAAAGAGAAAGGTGACAAAGAATGTTTGCTAAACAGTCGGACTTGGAGGTTCTCTCCTTGGGGTAGGCAGCTTAGGCGAGTTGGCCGCAGGCTCTGAACACTTCCTTGGCGAGAGCCTAGGATATGGAGTGGTGCAGGGACTGAGGTGGCTAGGCGGGGGCTTAAGAGGGAGTGGAAAATTTGAGCTCATTGCTCTGCCTGTATTTAGCCTTTTGATTGCAATCAATAGTAAATGTGACTAAATCTATTCTTAGTAACACTCAACACTGTTTACAAAAATGTGTTAGGACTTAAGTGGGATTTTAACCCATCTAAGGAGGGGCTCGTGGTCAAAGCAGATGTTCGGGGTGTGAGGTGAAAGACAAGCAGAAGTGGAATGGGCCCCCCCTTCAGGGGGGTGGTTCTCGAAGGGATATGACACAGAGAAGGAGTCTGTGAGGCCTTAAGGATTCCTGAGAGGTGGGGGTGGAGACAAGAGGCACTTGGTCCAGGGAAGAATTCTACCAGACTCTCCAAAAGCTTAAGTTCCATCTCCGTTGTCTTAATGAGCTGTTCCTCTTCCAGGTGTAGAAGATGCTCAAGAGAGGTAGTGCTGCTGGAGAGTTAGCCCGGGGCAGCCCGGGGCAGCCAGGCATGGAGAGTGTCAGGCAGGACAGGGCTGCTGGGCGCAGGGCAGAGATGAGAGAAATCGGTGCAGTCCTGGGCAAACCGCTTCCTCTCTGTGAGCCTCAGTTTCCTTAGCTGCGAAACGGAGAGACCAGCTAGAAAACGCCACAGGTCCTTCTCCAGGATGATCTCTGCCAGTCCATAAAATGTCGAGTGATCCAAGAGCTAACCTGGGAATTCATTATTCAAGTTATCAAGAGCATCCCGCACACTCAGGGACTCCACCCCCAAATTGAGCAATCTAATCCACCACTTACTTCCTCCACTGTGTTCTCACTGCCGCCGCCCTCACACTCACACATCTGCTCTCGGGAAGGTGTCCTACAGGTGAAAGCCCAGAGTCCTGGTAAGTCTCTCTCTCTCTCTTTAGGCCTTCCTATCTTTAAAGGGAGAGCTTCTACCTTTCCCTTATACCTCTCTCCAACAACCTCTTAGGGCAACTCAATGCCCACCCTCTCCCCTTCCCAGCTCAGCCAGCTCTCCATGCTGTGGCTAAAACTGGGTGTGAGGAAGGACCGGACACTTTGGAGTCCCCCCTCCCATATATTAAATGCATAGAACTGTGGATGATATTCGTAGAGAGTAAAAAAGACTGGCGTTGTATTAACATGAATGATATTTTTGTTGTTAAAAAAGATTGCCTTAAAGGTTTGGAATCTTATAAGTGTCCTCATCCTATAGCATTTTCATGAAATGAAATAGAAATCGCTCATCTATGTTTTTTCTGAACTACCGTGAGTCATTAAGGAGCTGGCAACTTCACTGGATGAGGGGATCTTCTGCTGGGTCACTGAGAATGTGACTGGGTGATCAGTAGGGACCAGCCAATTCAAAGGAGTTCGGTTCATCATTCCTGAAAGGCCTGTTCCTTTCATTCTGGGCATAAGCAATAACGAAGAAAGCAATGCACAACACATCAAACAATGGGAATGAACTATATACACAGGCTGACTTAATAATATCTCAAGAATTTAACTTACAAATATATTTGATATATGAACTATGATTTTTGGGGGGTGTTGTCAAATGATCCTTTGTAGTTTTTAACTAGCTGGGCATTTCACCACACCATTGTTGATGTCATCTATTGTGTATACGGGTAACTATCAGCCATCAACATGGCAGCTCACAGACTGGTAGCCCCCAGATCACTTCAATAGTTCCAGAGAGTTTTCTAGCTAAAGATCAGTGCCTTATCTACCAGGCTATGTTGGCAGTCTCATCGAAAGTGGTATCTCCACTGCGCTCGACGTTTTTCTGTTTCCTCCTGTCTCTTGGTGGGTCCTAGAGGGCTTCCGTGGTTAGGGCAGAGGCAGGGGTACCATCTCGAGCTGGGCCTGTCTGTTCTGAATGGTCAGCTTTACAAGTTATCCTCAGACCCTCCCAATCACCCGTTGCCTTTGGCAATGTCATCACCAATCTTTTTTGGAGACAGACCCAGGGGCCTGATCTTGGGGTTGAGGGCCAACATGGTACCAACTCTGAGGTACAGGACTTTGAGTTCCTTGAGGTAGAACTTAGGGGGTGTGGTGGAGAGGGCTGGTATTGGATGAACCTGGGTTTGAGATGAGTTGCAAACTGACCTGTGATGGTGCAGTGATAAAGCATTGACTTGGAAGGCTGAGGTCGCTCCTCCCCCTCCTTTCTCTCTGTCTCTCTCTCCTCTCTCTAAAATCAATAACCAAAATCTAAAAAAAGAAAGAAAGAAAGAAAAAGAAATTTGCATTTGGCCTCCTCTAACCTATAGCTCAGAGGTATGATTTTTCTTTTTAATTAACTTCAGAGGCAGATTAGGGGAGAGAGAGATAGACAGAAACATCAATCTGTCTGTATATGTGCCCTGACCAGGGATTGAACCAGCAATCTTTTCATGTTAGGACAGTGCTCTAACCAACCGAGCTATCCAGAGATCTGATTTTTTTTTTTTAAAGAAGCAGTTCTGCAGCCTGAAAATAGCCTTTGGAGCCGTTCACATCTAGTTGAAATTTTGGCTGCCGGACTGCTAAGCTCTGTGACCACAGGCTGGTTTCTGAGCCTCTCTGTGTCTGTCTTCTCACAAGTAAACATGGACTTAATCATATCTATTTGTAAGGATCAAGGGAGATCATGTACCCGTGAGGCACAAAGTAGACCTCAGAATGTCATCCTGTCTTCCTTTCCTCAGCTTCTCCCTTTAACTACCAAAACATCATCTCTAGAGATTGGTTAGAAAACAAACAACACAATACAACATCCACCCCTTCCCTATCCCCCCAACCCAGGCCATTGGCTGGAGGTCATTGCCTTAGTCTGGTGACCTGGCTCTCTTTTCTGAGTTCTCTACTTGTGTCCTGACTTGCATGGGAGTGGAGCTCACCCATATACCTGCAGCCTGGACCCAGCACAGCTGAGCACTGGATTGTCTAGAATCTCAGGGATCTCAAACTCGCGGCCGGCGGGCTGCATGGGCCCGCCCACAAATTTTGTGCGGCCCGCAGACTGGCCCGCAGATTAATCCACGAAGTTTGATTAGTCTGCGGGCCGCACAAAATTGGTGGGCGGGCCGCACGGCCGCGAGTTTGAGACCGCTGGATTGAGGGTTTATCTGGGAAGCACGCTTGCCTGCTGCTGCCTCTTCTCATAGGAACGTTCCGGCAGCTACCCCAGCCCTACCTTCTCACAGCTGATGCACATAGATGTGGGGTTCTCCTCCCTGCAGGCACAAGGTCTCTGAATCCATCATTGATCAGTATCCTTGGTCCTGGCTGGTTAGCTCAGTTGATTAGAGCGTCATCCTGAAACACCAAAGTTGCTGGTTTCAATTTGTGATCAGGGCACACACAGAAGCTACCAATGAATGCATAAATAAGTGGAATAACGAATGAATGCTTTCCCCTCCCTCCCTCTCCTTCTGTCTCCATTCCTCTCCCTGTCTCTCTAAAATCAATCAATTAAAGAAGAAAAATGATTGGCATGCTCTCCCAGGTCATTTGTTCCCTTTAGTGTATCTCTGATCATCTGCTCACAGAGGTGAGCCACTCTGGACCTCATGAGTTAGACATAATCCTGGGTCTCTGAACAAACTTGATCTTGACCGTGGGAATACAGAGCCAGTGATTTCTCGCAGGTCTTGCTGGCAACACTGGCCAAACCAGCTGTACTATCTGCCTCTCCCGCAATCACCCCATCCCCCAGGCTCCCCGTGGCAGGGCCCCACACTCATCATCCACATCTTTCTGCATTCACAGGCTAATCGTATCTGCTCTATCTGTGGTCTCCCTGTGCTGAGAAGGCAATTTATCTGGCCCCATCATTTAGCGGAGAAAACAATACTTTCTCAGGAAGGTGAAGACTAAGAATTCTGTCACTCTACGGGACAGGGGCCTTATTTTTCCAGTTTCTCTCTCTCTTCTCTTTTCCGGAGGCCCCATTGGGATTTTCCTTAACACCATTCAGATTTCTTCTTTGCTATCTATGATTGACAGCAGCAGAGAAAAGCTTCCTAGGACCTTTGTTGTTGCTGCTGTTGTTGATGTTGTTTAATATTTTCATTTGCTTTGCAAAACTATACTCTTTTGATTAATCTTTTTTTAATTGAGATATAATTCATACACCATAAAAGTCACCCAAAGTTATACAATCATCACTACTCTCTAATTCCAAAACATTTTCATCACCCCAAAAGGAAATCCTGTGCTTGTTAACATTCCCCTTGGTCCCACCGCCACCCCAGGCCCCAGCAACCCCTAAGGTGCTTTCTGTCTCTACCAGTTTGCCTATTCTGGGTGCTACACATACATGGAACCATCGCATCTGGCTTTTTTCACTTAGAATAACATTTTCAAGGTGTATCCGTGTTGTACCATGTATCAGGACTTCCTTTTTATAGCTGAATCATTGTATATGTATAACACCATTTGTTTATCCATTTATCAGTTGATGGTCGATTAGATTGTTTCTACTGTTTGGCTATTATGCTGCTATGAACATTCATGTACAAGTTTTTATGTGGCCATACATTTTCATTTCTCTTGGGTACATATCTAGGAGTGGAACTGCTGGGCCATACGCTAACTCCATGTTTAACTCTTTGAACAGCTCCCACAATGTTTCTCAGATTTTATGTTCCCGCCAGTAATATATGAGGAGTCCAGTTTCTCCACATCCTCCTCAACATGGTTATTGTCCATCTGTTTTTTTATTGTGAGCATCCTAATGAGTGTACAGTAACTCCTGAGACTCTTATTTGATGTTTTTTCTTTAACACTGGGTTCCATTTGGAGGTGGGTTATAGACTTGCATGTGGTCACTGATGCTCATATCCTATGGTAAAGAAATGGCACAATGGCCCTGGTTGGATTGTTCAGTTGATTAAAGCATCATTCTGAAACACAGAGGTTGCTGGTTCGATCCCCAGTCAGGGCACACACAGGAACAGCTCAATGTTCCTGTCTCTCTGTCTCTCGTTTCCTTCCTTTCTTGCTAAAATCAATTTTTTTAAAAAAAATAATTTTTTTTACCTGACCAGTTAGCTCAGCGGATAGAGCGTTGGCCTGGCATGTGGATATTCCAAGTTTGATTCCTGGTCAGGGCAGACAGGAGAAACCAACATCTGCTTCTCTCCCTCTCCCTCTCCCCTGTCTATCTTCCCTCCTGCAGCCAGTGGCTCGATTGATTTGAGCATTGGTCCCAGACAGGGGTAGCCAGGTGGATCCCGGTCAAGGCGCATGCGGGAGTCTGTCTCACCGTCTCCTCTCCTTTCACTTAAAAAAAATTTTTTTTTAAGAAATGGCTCAATAGCAATATATTTTGTGGTTCAAAAGGAAGCTAATTTGATAGCTGGTTTACTTTCAGTGTACTTCCTCTTTGAAAACTGAAATAATATACTGCTCACAAAAATTAGGGGATATTTTATTGCTTATTTTAAAATATCCCCTAATTTTTGTGAGCAGTATATTTTAGAGTGGCTGCAGCTTCCCCCAGAAGCAAGGTCTCCACTAATCCTGGAACAAGGCCAGAATCAACAAAGACAGGGTTACCTGGGTGTGCTGGGAGCAAGGAATGGAGGAAGGCATGCACTGGTGGGACAGAAAGGGTCCCCACCAGAACTAGGAAGCCAGCATAACAAGGATAGTATGTCTCCACCTGCCTTCTCTGCTTCCTACTGCCTCTTATCCTTATCCTGGGAGCACCCTGGCTTTCTGTGGCCCCTGCATGGCTGAATATGACATCCCAGAGCTCCCAAGATAACTGTTGCATTTCCACTCACTTGGAGAACCAGTCAGTTAGCCACCTTCTTACAACTCTTAATATATTTTTTCAAACTATACAGAAACTCCCAGAGAACGCTTCCTGCCTTCCAAAAGAACAATGCTGGAACATGTCAACAGAGTAAATTCCCTTCTAGCTCAAGATCTTGAAACTCTATGCTGCTCTCACTCAGTTTTCCCAGAACACTTCTTTTAAAATAATTTAGAGAAAGTTGGACAAAGGAACTAATCTCTCAGTTTTATAATTAAACCTTGATCTTCTTCTCAGGGTCCAACCCAGTTGGATTGCCTGCTTAATTCTCCACATTGAGAACTGAATGGCACCACATTTCTGATATTAAACTCAGCCTCAACAGTCAGGGATGCTCGCCCCGAATCAGCCCAGACAACAGGCTCCGCAGGCATTATCCAAAAGGAAGTTGCCACAGTGATTTGGGTGATGACAATGTCATGGAAAGGGCTAAGAATCTCTGACTTTGAAGGGAACTATACTCTTTTCATGAAATATACCATTTATCACTAAATGTGTTTTATAACATTAGAGTTAGATCTCATACTATTTACTGAAATCAAAGTGACTTTCATATGTAATAAACAAGCCAATGCAAAGAATGCTATCCGAGGTTCATGAGCAGAAGGGCTGGAATCCAGGAAGACTTTACTGTGCAGTAACACTCATCTCTCTTCTCTAGCCGCGAATATGGACAACTCAAATGGGGAAATATTTCACATGGACGATGACGACTGGAAGGACTTCGAAAATTATTCTTACACTGACATAGCCATTTTGCCAGGAACTGCCCCATGCTGGCCAGAATCTCTAGAAATCAACAAGTATATTATAGTTGTCATCTATGCCCTGATCTTCCTGCTGAGCCTGCTGGGAAACTCCCTGGTGATGCTGGTGGTCTTGTACAGCCGGGTCAGCCGCTCTGTCACTGACGTCTACCTGCTGAACTTGGCCATGGCCGACCTGCTCTTCGCCCTGACCTTGCCTATCTGGGCTGTCTCCAAGGCAAAGGGCTGGATCTTTGGCACACCTCTGTGCAAGGTGGTCTCACTCTTGAAGGAAGTCAACTTCTACAGTGGTATTCTACTGTTGGCCTGCATTAGCGTGGATCGCTACCTGGCCATCGTTCACGCCACACGCACACTGACTCAGAAGCGGCATTGGGTCAAGTTCATATGCTTAGGCATCTGGGCCCTATCCCTGATCCTGTCCCTGCCCGTCTTTCTCACCCGCAGTGCAGTAAAGTCTCATGGTTCCAGCCCAGTCTGCTACGAGGACCTGGGTGCCAATACAACAAAATGGCGCATGGTGATGCGAGTCCTGCCCCAGACCTTCGGCTTCCTCCTGCCGCTGCTGGTCATGCTGTTCTGCTATGGACTCACCCTGCGCACGCTGTTTCAGGCCCACATGGGGCAGAAGCACCGGGCCATGCGGGTCATCTTTGCTGTCGTGCTGGTCTTCCTGCTCTGCTGGTTGCCCTACAACTTGGTCCTGATGGCAGACACCCTCATGAGGCTCCGTGTAATTGAGGAGAGCTGTGACCGCCGAAAGGACATTGACCGGGCGCTGAATGCCACCGAGGTTCTGGGCTTCTTCCACAGCTGCCTCAATCCCTTCATCTACGCCTTCATTGGCCAGAAGTTTCGCCACGGACTCCTCAAGATCATGGCAATCCATGGCCTGATCAGCAAGGAGTTCTTGGCCAAGGACGGCAAGCCTTCCTTTGTTGGCTCTTCATCTGGGAACACTTCTACTACCCTTTAAGACCCCCATTGTGATTGCAACCCCACAGAGCTCTTCCCCTCCCATCAGCACTCAAGCCTCATGTCTACCGGCTATTCGCAGTCTCTGTGACAAGATAACTCTTCACTGTGGTCACATGAGCTTGCTGAGGCCTTACCAGGCTCCACTGTATGATTTAGAAAGCCTGCCCTGGTGTCCCACCCCTTACTGTAACTACTACATCGGCTGCTAGAGTGCTGTCCATCCTATACTGAGCCCATAGCACGCTGTCCTCTGAGACATTTCAAAGGCTTCCTTTTAAGTGACTATAAAAAGTTCCCGCTCTTGGGAGCCATTAGTGGCAAACACCATAGCTGCTTCCCCAACTCTCCCTTTCCTTGCTTGCCAGCAAAGTCCGCTTCCCTGATGGAGGCTGAACATGGCAGATACTTACTTCTATGAGTCCCTTAAGCTGGGCATGGCCATCTCTGTCTGTTCTGACCAGGAAGACTTACAGGCAAGAGCGTGCTGGTAAACCAATCTCCTAGGGAAAGAAGTTCTGATTAGTAGCATTTGCCAGGTTCCATGTTATATATGCTCCCACCATGGCAATTTCAAGGGTGGTAGTGTTTAGCAATCAGCTCACAAAACTCTAGAAAATGTAATAATCTGTTTTCACAAGGAGGTACAAACTGATTTCCAGTATACCGTTGCTTAAGAGGAATTTTGTGAGGCCAGGGGACTCCTGAGAAATATTCCTGATTTAAAAAGACAAAGAAAAACACACACATACTCACACATCCTTGGGTCTTGTCTTTGAATATGGTTATAGGATATGATATGTGACTCTGAGGTAGCTATTTTGTGACAAGGAGGCAGAAAACCCAACACACTTAGGTTGATGGAGCCAAAGGATACAGAAGAACCTGAGAATAAATCTAAGCATGCCCAAGAGTAAAACTAGCCCCTTACCTAACATATGCAAAAATGAACTCAAAAGAGATTGAAGACCTAAACATAAGAACTACAACTATGAAATTCTTAGGAGGAAACATGGGGGTAAAAGCTTTATGACTTTGGATTTGGCAATGATTTTTTGGATATGACACCAAAAATCACAGGCAACAAAAGAAAAAATTGATAAATCAGTCTCTGTCAAAGTTAAAAACTTTGTGCATCAAAGGACACTATCAACAGAATAAAAAAGCAAACCACAGAATGGGAGAAAACATTTTCAAATCATATATCTTTTAAAGGGTTGATATCCTGAATATATAAAGAGTTCCTACAACTCAACAGCAAAAAAAATAAATAAGAATAAAAAGCCTTATTAAAAAATGGGCAAAGGATTTAAAGAAAAGATATTTACCCCCCCCAAAAAAAAACACATACATATAGCCATCACTAATATTTGGGGAAAAGCATATTAAAACCACAATGAGGTACCACTGCACATTCATTAGGATGACCATTATTAAAACAAACAAACAAAACAACAAGTATTGGTAAGGATGTGCAGAAGACAATGGAAGCCTTGCGTAATGCTGGTGAGAATGTAAAATGGTTCAGCTACTATGGAAAACAGTATGTTGGCTCCTCAAAACATTAAACATAGAATTACTGTATAATCCAGCAGTTTTACTTTGGTTATAACCAAAAGAACTGAAAGCAAAGACTTAAATCATTATTTGTACACTAATGTTCATAGCAGCATTATTCCAGCAGTAGCCCAAAGATGGAACCCCAAATGTTCATCAATAGATGAGTGGATAAACAAAATACGGTATATATACGATGAAATATTATTCACTCTTAGAAAGGAATGAAATTCTGATATATACTACAACATGAATAAACTTTGAAAATACCATGCTAAATGAAACAAGTAAGACACAAACACTGTTTGATTTCACTTCATATGAGCTACCTAGGACAGTTAAATATTAATAGATAGAGACAGAAAGTAAAATGGTGGTTACCTGGGCATTGGGGGAAGCGGAGATGGCGAGTTATTGTTTAAAGCAGTGGTCCCCAACCTTTTTTGGGCCACGGACTGGTTTAATGTCAGAAAATATTCTCGCAGACCGGCCTTTAGGGAGGGACGGATAAATGTATCACATGACCGAGACAAGTGTCAAGAGTGAGTCTTAGATGGATGTAACAGAGGGAATCTGGTCATTTTTTAAAAATAAAACATTGTTCAGACTTAAATATAAATAAAACAGAAATAATATAAATTATTGATTCTTTCTCTGCAGACCGGTACCAAATGGCCCACGGACCAGTACCAGTCCATGGCCCGGGGGGTGGGGACCACTGTTTTAAAGGATATAGAATCCAGTTGGGGATGATGAAAAGGTTCTGGAGATGGATAGAGGTGATAGTTGTACAACAATGGGAATGTACTTATTGCCATTAAACTGTACACTTAAAGTGTTAAAAGGTAAATGTTGTTATGTATATTTCATCACAATTTTTTTTAAAACCTAGTTACAAAAAGGCAAACCCGAAACCACCTACCTTCAATTTCCTATTAAATGAAACAATTAAATATCTTTATTTCTACAAACTACTTTTAATTGGTTGTTTCATTACTTGCAATGAAAAGTAACCACACTGCTACAGAGAGGCCAGGCAAGGGTGAACAGAGGTTGCGTTCTGGGTCTCCACAATAAATAAATCCCTTTGCTGTGGATTGGGTACACAGAGAGAAGAACTGAAATAGAGATGGAGGTTAGCCTTTCTACCTCCTCCTCCCCAGCCCAAGCCTCTTGCTGCTGAACACATATTATAAAAAGAGATATGTCCCAGGATAACCTGGTTCTTCTCTGTCCTTAGGTGAAACAGTAGTCAAGAGCATCAAGGGCGGGACTTCGAAGGGTCTCATAAGTCCACCCTATTTGCCGAATTGGGTAGCAGGAAGCCAGAGAGCTTTCCTGAGCTCAACCAGCAACTCCCACTCTGAGTTTCACTTCATTCTTTCTCGTTTTCCACTCAGTGCACGCAGGCGCGCGCGCGCGCACACACACACACACACACACACACACACACACACACACGGGGAAACGATTTATATTGAATATAATACTCACCTGGACAAAGGACTAGACCCATTCTTCTAACAGTATTATTGAGTGCCTGCTGGCCCAGAATCTTGCGATATAACAGCAATTAAACCAGACAAAGCCTTACCCTGGCAGAGCTCCTGGACCTAGGCTTGTCTCTGAAGGGCCTCTGGCTCTGAGCAGCCTGCTAAGAAAGAAAGCAAGAGGTCCCAAACTTGACAGTCACCAAACTTTCACCAGGTTCCACTCCCCTGGTAACAAGAACTACCTGACCACTAAGTCAAGGAAATGGCAGCCATGGCTGTGAAAAGAAGCTCTGGGCAGGCAGAGCAAACCTCTGAGCTGGAGCACACAGGGGCAGGTAAGTACCACTCCTAACTCACCAGAGTGCTTTTCCTACTGCATCCAGCAACCAGGATTAGTTCAACAATAGTCCCTTGTTCCGAGCTCATTCTGTGGCAGGTGCTGTGCTCAACTCTGGATCAAGTGTGACTGTGCTGCTCTGGCTGAGCCTTCAGGACAGCTTCTGACTCATTCAGCGGGAGGGGAAGGCAGGGGAATGTGCGCTTACTGAACGCCTGAGTTACCAGAGGGACCAGGGGTGTTCTGACCGGGCAAGGCAGACCGACCAGACAGTTCCCTCAGATGACTGTCCCTGGGAGGAGGCCCAACCCAGCTTCACTCTGGTTCCGGGACTCAGCTCTTTCCTCCTCCCACAAGCTCTCCAAGAAAATAAGAGGGTAAAATTAGCTCGGGAGCTATGAGGCAGACATAGTTGCACTTATGTGAGCTCTGTTAATATTTCTCTGTCTCTGCCTCTCTCTTTCTCCCTCTCTCCCTCTCAAACACACACATACACACACACACACACACACACACACACACACACACACACACACACACACACAATCTTGGCACAAATAATCTACCGACCAAACCAACACTAGGACAGGGCAAAGCCAGGGCCTGCCTTTGAGTCATTGATTTCTTTCTTCCCTCTAACGTTTCCAGGCCTGAGTCCCTGTGTCAGGGCCCAGCACCCTTCTGTCTAGATCTGCCTGCTCAGTCTGAGCGAGCCCCTCTTGCTTCCAGAGACGTGTTCCTCTATTTATACTAAGATCATCTGTCTTTTTTCTCTGTCCCCCGAATTTCTGACGTCTTCCTTCACCAAAAAGCCCTCCCCAGTCTCTACAGGATGGGCTCCCTGTTCCTGAAATCAGAGCACCCTCCAGTCTCTCTTGGGTGATATGAAGAAGTACCCCAGTTTGCGTGTCACACTGGACTAATTTCTTGGAAGCCCACATGGAGAACTAGACCACATGTAACAGCAGAGCCAGAGAGGCCTCGAGATCCAATACATGAATGAGGAAATGGTGGCCCCAGCAAAGCAACTTGACCAAAATCTCATGGCTGGATCGTAGCAGAGCTAGAATAAAAATTCTTAGTTCAGCTTGCTTTTTAGATATTTTGTTTTTCTAATGGTGACACTTCAGGCACCTGGCAAATAGATGAGAAAATATATACCATATAAACTTCTCAGAGCTTTCCACCCACACAGGTAGGCCCAGCCTACTTCTTCAGTGCTAAGACGCTTCTGTGCCAGGTGCTGGGGTCCCTGGGTCTCAATCATCTGACAGAGTTAAGGGCCGGCTGAGGTTAGGGGCACAGATGTGGAGCAGGTTCAGACGGGGTCACCCTCTTCCTGACTGGCAGGCAGGACAGTTATAGAGGCAATTGGAGCCGAACATAAAACTCAAAGGCAGGCAAAACTGAACCCTCTGTTGAGGACACACACTCTATCAGACAAGGTTTGATTAGAAAACTAGGACCATGGGGAAGAGGGACGTGTTATAGAGACTTGACTGTACACAGTTGTAGAAGCTGGTTGAATGTCTAGGTCAAGCTTCTGATGCTGGGACCTGGAAGAGGCAGGACAGACGGACGAGAAGGAACGATGTATGTGAAGTGGAGAAGAGTGAGGACAAGCTGGAATTGTGAAGACAGACAAACATGGGTTGGTTTCTCACAGCCTCCAAATTCAACATGTGGACAGCCAGCTGGAGAAGCTGGTGCCCTGCATCAGGAAGGGAGTCACACACCTGGCTCAGGAGCTGGAGGGGCTGCTGCCCCACGCCAACAAGAGGAGTCAGCAGAGAAGCAACAGTGTGTGACAGTGCTGGTGCCTTGTGCTGACCTTCCAGAGCATAAAAAGAATGCAGTTTCAGCCCTGGTTGGGCAGCTCAGCTGGTTGGAGCATTGTCTCAATACACCAAAGCTGCGGGTTCAATCTCAGTCAGGGCACATACAAGAACTGATAATTAATGCACAAATGAGTGGAATAACAAGTCAATGGTTCTCTCTCTCTCTCTCTCTCTCTCTCTCTCTGTCTCTCAAATCAATAAATTAGCCTGGCCAGGCAGTGGCACAGTGGCTAGAGCCTCAGACTGGGATGCGGAAGGACCCAGGATCGAGACCCTGAGGTCGCCAGATTGAGCGCAGGCTCATCTGGTTTGAGCAAAAGCTCACCGGACTGGACCCAGGGTCGCTGGCTCGAGCAAGGGGTTACTCGGTCTGCTGGGGGCCCGCGGTCAAGGCACATGTGGGAGAGCAATCAATGAACAACTAAGGTGTCACAAAGCACAACGAGAAGCTGATTATTGATGCTTCTCATCTCTCTACTCCTGTCTGTCTGTCCCTGTCTGTCCCTCTCTCTGACTCTCTCTCTGTTTCTGTTAATAAATAAATAAATAAATAAATAAATAAATAAAAATTTAAAAATCAATAAATTAAAAAATATATATTTGAATGATGTTAACTGGAAGAAGCCAGAGTAGAAGACCATGTATGCTATGATTCAATTTACATGAAATGTCCAGAAAAGACAAATCTTTAGAGACAAAAAGCAGATGAGTGGTTGGTTACCTGAGGTTAGGGGTGAGAGCAAAGAGTGATTACAAAGAGTAAGGGTTCTTTTAGAGGCAACAGAAATATTCTAAATCAGAATTGTAGCAATAGTTGCACAACTCTGTAAGTTTACTAAAAGTCATTAGATTGTATACTTAAAACAGATGACTTTATAGTAGACAAATTAAACCTTGGCCCTTGCCAATGGCTCAACTCATAGAGTGTGGGCCTGGCATATGGATGTCCCAGGTTTGATTCCTAGTCAGGGCACATAGGAGAAGCAACCACCTGTTTCTCTTCCCCTAACCCTCCCCTTCTCTCCCTCTTCCCCTCCACAGCCAGTGGCTCAATTGGTTAGAGCGCTGGTCCTGGGCACTGAGGCTAGCTCCATTGGGCTAAGCATGATAGCCTCAGGTGCTAAAAATAGCTCAGTTGATTCTACCATCGGCCCTAGGAAGGGTTTGCCAGGTGGATCCCAGTCAGAGTGCATATGGGAGACTGCCAAACTATGTCCCCTCCTCTCACCAAAAAAATATAAATAAGATAAAATAAATATTTAAAAAGTATACCTCAATAAAGCTGTTGAAAAAGAATCTTTAAAAAAAGAACGCTGTCCTCACATGAATGTACATGGAAAGAAATAATGTTGAAGAGGAAAGTAGAACAGCATGTGCAGTAAATGGCTTATCTGTGTAACAAACATGATCATATATATGGATTTACAAATGCTCAGGAAACTGGCAGAATATAAGCTATTTAAAGGAGCTATTGGAAGATATTTGGGGGGGGGTAGAATTTCATGGTTTTATTTAAACAAACACAATGTGCACACAAGCTGTCTGTGCATTTTTTTTGCTGAACAGCCTGGCATTGGGGAAGGTGACTCTGAGGTTAGCTGGGTGGCTCTTTCCCGAGTGGCTTTGCGGCTCTTCCAGGAAATGCAGGGAGTGTGAGATTCACACTGCACATCAGCAGTGCTTCCAGCTCCTTGACGCTGTGGACTGGGAGCTTCCGGGAGCCACTGGGCAGAAGTGCTTTGTTTTCTTGTTGGCCCCGTAACTGATGTTGGTTGTCAAGATCTGGCCCTTGAATCTTCTGCACACTCTATTGTCAATGTCTCTGGATTTCTGCCAGTTACCTTGATTTTGACACACCTGTCTGAGTGGTACCAGATGATCTTCTTGGTCCTCTTTTTGACAATCTTGGGCTTCATGAGGGGTCTGAGGGTAGCCATGATGCCAAGTAAGAGGTGGCTGTCACCTTCGTAGTTAACGCCAAGGTAGAGAAAGTGTTACTGTTTAAGAGAAGAATTGCTGGGTCGTGATTAAATTGTACAGTTTTTCATTGTTTCTATTTATTTGATTGAGCTGGGATTTTTCCAAAAATGAGGAAACTGAGGCCTGCTTGTCAGTGGGTGGGGCCTGCCAAGTCAGCACAGGCGTAGCCCTCCTTACAAACATGAAGGCTGGGCTTCACGAATATGCCCATTCTCTGCCTTTATATTTTCTCAGTGAACAGTATGAGTCTCTGTTGTTGTTTTTTTAAGACCTCATTTCCTGGTAAAGTTGCTTCTGAAAAACATCTCCTTAGTCTCACATTAGTTAAACATTAAGGGGCCAAAAAAAAAAAAAAAAAAGTGGGAAGCATCAAAGATCACAGAGCAGTATTTCTGGAAGTGCTTCTTGTTAAAATGAGCTCCTTGCTTAAAACACAGCTATGTGGGCACTCCCTGAATGGATCAGGGTCCTGAGGGGAGCCAAGTGGCATACTGAAGCTGGGCAAGGAGAGAGTGTCATCAAGCTCATGAAACCTTTAACAAAGGTGGAGGAGAGGTTCAGGGGAAAGAATGTGCAATGGTGCCGTACTCCGAGGCCAATATGTTGGGAGCAGTTACTCTTCCTAGACCTGAGAAGCAAGATAAGGGAACCATGTGGGAACTGAGAGAGAAAGTTGTGTGGTGAGGGCTGTCCGACAGGAGCCAATCCCAGCGACCATTGGGGACAGAACTGGGAAAAGAAATGCCTTCATTTGAAGCTTCTGTCCACCACCGACCTCCTACCAGGGTTCCTACCACCTGCGCTCAGAAACCAAAGGACAGGGGAATCCACAGAGGCAGTCCACTTCGCTCAGCATCCCAGGGCACAGGGCGGGGTAGAGAAAGACAGAATAGATCCAGAAGAATTAACGGAAGGTCTCCATCTCACCATCCCAGCTTAAAGTGAAGGTGAGGGCCCCATCCCTACTGAATGCAAATAGCAGAGTGAGGGTCCTAGGAATCTGGAGCCCCCGTTGCGTCTGGTCAAGACTCAGGTTTAAAACCCACTGACCCAGGAACAAGGGTGGCAGAGCTGCCCAAACTGGAGATGAGAAATGCTCGGTTAGAACTAGAATTGTGTGTGAGGGTGATTCTTACCCTTACAGGTATCTATCTACCTTACTTCCTCTCTCTCACTGTGTATGTGTACGCTTTCCATCTCTAAGATCCTCCGGCTCCTCTGGTTCCTAGCCAAAAGCAAGGTGGCCTTGCATTGGAGCCTCCTAACCCAAGGTGCCCATGTGCCCAAGGTGGAGCAGAAGTGGGGGTGGGGAGGGGACGTGGGAAGGAGCAGCGATCACTCCTCCAACTCAAGGCCCCTCCCCCAGAAGCTTCGCAGACAGGCACAAGGCACCTTCCCTGAGAAGACAGACTCACCACTGATTTCTCAACAGGGCCTTGCAAAGTCTGGTGTCAGACGTGTTCCCCTAGCCATAAACAGCAGAGCCCGCTTCCTATGAAAGCTGGCTCTGCGCCAAGCCAACACAGAACTTGGGTCAAACTCTTAATTCCTGAGCAGTAGTCTATCCCACCTTTTTCTCTATTCTACTATAGGAATAATATCAACCAGCATTTCTGGAGGACTTTCTTAGATGCTCAGCATTACGCTAAGGAATTTACTTCACTAGACTATATAGCTGGCTTTGGCACTTGGGATGCCTCTGGTGCTTTGGACACCTCTGCTGCCCACTGCCTAAGCCACCCTGCCCAAGGGTCCAACTCAATTGCCAAAAATGCAGGAACAGGACTCCCAAGAAGCTTCTGAAAGCCCTAAAGGGTCTTCATGTCATAATAGCTCCTAGAGATCAGAGTCAGGGTTGCACGAAAATCCTCTGTTTAAGGAAAGGTTCGGTTAATTTAGTTTAGGACATATAAATAGAATAAGTACATGAGTCACATCATACTCTATGCAAAGGACACCCCCTTGGGGTGTACATTGTTAAACCTACCCATCTGTGAGTGGTGGCTCTGAACTGTTTAAAAGATTTACTTCTAAGCTGACCTCCCCTTTTGACAGGTGAGCTACTTGAGGTCCAGAGTGGGTTGACAATTGTCAAAAGGTCTTAAGCTACAAGTGGCAGAAGCAGCGCTGGACCCTGGTCTCCAGCTTCCTTATTCTTTACCCTCTTTGCTATACTGGGAAGCCTCCTCCCAAGTCTCTGGGGACTGACCCACAGGACTAATGGTAGGACTCATTAGATTGTACCCATGACCTTTTTCTTCCAGTACCCATAGGTAAAGCTTCTTGAGGGAAGAAAGCCCAAAAATAGAAACCCAGAGGGCAGTCCTAAAGTTACTCCTTCATTTATTCATGTGTTCCCATCCATTACACGAAGCAGGTAAGCATTTGGAGCTGGTTTAGTGATGAACATTAACATGATGGGAGCGCCTAACCAGGCGGTGGCGCAGAAGATAGAACGTCAGACTGGGATGCAAAGGACCCAGGTTCAAGACCCCGAGGTTGCCAGCTTGAGCGTGGGCTCATCTGGTTTGAGCAAAGCTAACCAGCTTGGACCCAAGGTCGCTGGCTCAAGCAAGGGGTTACTCGGTCTGCTGAAGGCCCGCGGTCAAGGCACATATGAGAAAGCAATCAATGAACAATAAGGTGTCACAATGAAAAACTGATGATTGATGCTTCTCATCTCTCTTCGTTCCTGTCTGTCTGTCCCTATCTATCCCTCCCTCTGACTCTCTCTCTGTCTCTGTAAAAAAAAATATATATGATGGGAGCTTCACGCAAGAGATTATAAAGCCAAGAAGTCATGCAGCCATACAGAAGTTTTGTTCATTTGCATGTTTTACATTTTTTTAATTTTTATTTTATTTATTCATTTCAGAGAGGAGAGACAGACAGACAGACGAAGAGAAAGAGAGAGAAGGTGGGAGCAGCAAGAAGCATCAACTTTCATATGTGCCTTGACCCGGAAAGTCCAGGGTTTCAAACTGGCAACCTCAGTGTTCCAGGTCGATGCTTTATCCATTGCACCACTGCAGATCAGGCATGTTTTACATTGTTAACAGCTTTATTGATCTGTGTTGGCGTAGGGGATAAAGCGTCGACCTGGAAATGCTGAGGTCGCCGGTTCGAAACCCTGGGCTTGCCTGGTCAAGGCACATATGGGAGTTGATGTTTCCAGTTCCTCCCCCTTTCTCTCTCTCTCTCTCTTTCCTCTCTAAAAAATGAATAAATTAAAAAAAAGAAGGTTGTCAAACTTAAAAAAAAAACACCCAGCTTTATTGAAGTGTAATTGGCATACAAAAATAGCTGTGTTTAATGTATACAATTTGATGAGTTTGGACAAATGAATGCACACATGGTACCCTCACAATAATCAAGATAATAAACATATACATTACCTCCAAAACTTTCCCTGTGTCCCCTGTGTGTTTCCGTTTTTGTTGGATTTTGCTTCTTGTTATAAGAATAATTAATGTGAGATCTACCCTCTTCACAAATTTTTTTTTATAAATAAATTTTTATTTTAATGGGTGACATCAATAAATCAGGGTACATATATTCAAAGAAAACATGTCCAGGTTATCTTGTCATTCAATTCTGTTGCATACCCATCACCCAAAGTCAGATTGTCCTCCGTCACCTTCTATCTAGTTTTCTTTGTGCCCCTCCCCCACTCCCTCCCCCTCTCTCTCCTTCCCTCCCCCCGCCCCCTGTAACCGCCACACTCTTGTCCATGTCTCTTAGTCTCGTTTTTATGTCCCACCAATGTATGGAATCCTGCAGTTCTTGTTTTTTTCTGATTTACTTATTTCACTCTGTATAATGTTATCCAGATCCCACTATTCTGTTGTAAGTGATCCGATGTCATCATTTCTTATGGCTGAATAGTATACCATGGTGGCCACATCTTCTTTTTTTTTTTTTTTTTTTACTTTTCTGAAGCTGGAAGCAGGGAGGCAGTCAGACAGCCTCCCGCATGCGCCCGACCGGGATCCACCCGGCATGCCCACCAGGGGGCGATGCTCTGCCCATCTGGGGCATCACTCTGTTGCGACCAGAGCCACTCTAGCACCTGGGGCAGAGACCACAGAGCCATCCTCAGCGCCCGGGCCATCTTTTGCTCCAATGGCGCTTCAGCTGCGGGAGGGGAAGAGAGAGACAGAGAGGAAGGAGAGGGGGAGGGGTAGAGAAGCAGATGGGCACCTCTCCTGTGTGCCCTGGCCTTCGAACCCGGGACTTCCGCACACCAGGCCGACACTCTACCACTGAGCCAACCGACCAGGGCCGCCACATCTTCTTTATCTAGTCTTCTATTTATTTTTTTTTACAATGATTAAAGCCTTTAAGCAAACTCTTGGCCAATACAGCAAGAATCCATAAAAGAGTAGTGACCTTAACATGTTCACCAAGTCCAGGTTGGCCCCAACACCACGCCAAATCCCTGAAAAATGCAACCCAACCCCAGTTCAGTCTGTTAGGAGCTGTCACAAGGAGCAGGAGTCCAGGAAAAGTCCACATCCAGGAAAAGTTTGCATGGCACTGGAATTGTTGTCACAATTCTATACTTTGCAGCTCACGTCCAAGTCCCAGTGACCGCTGCTTCTAGCTGGTAATGATTCAGGTAGACTGGAGAAGCCATCTGCGGCATGTCTTCACAAATTTTTAAGTGTATAATACTGTGTTCTTAATATAGGCGCCAAATTGTTGAGCAGATCTCTAGAACTTATTCATATTTGAGATACATTTTTTAATCTAGCAAATTAGAAAAGGTTAAATTTTTTTATTGTACCAATGTTAGTAGGGAAATAGGGAAATTAAAATACTAAACATGGTTTTCATAAGGCACAGCGAGGTGTTTTTTTTTTTACCTAAAAACATAAAAGATGTGTCAAAAGGAAAATTCTGCAAAATCCTGGTGAAACAAGGCATAATTTAAAGAACAACCATTAACAGGTAAGTATTGGAAGAAAGGCAGAAAATAGTGCCTTGAGGTGGTTTAGCTGAGCAGTTGATGGTAGAGATCCCTGCATGCACATCCCAACTCTGGTTAAATCTTGTGCCTCAGTTTCCTCATCTGTAAAATGGGCTGATTATATAACCAGCCTCACAAGGTAGTTTTAAGAATTAGATTTGTTAATTAATACACATAAAGCACTGAGCCCAGTAAAGGAGCATGGTAAGCTCTCAGTAAATGCTAGCTATTAATATTTATTTAACTTTTTATTTTTATTCCAACTTCATGGCTGTAGTAATTTGGACTAAACTCTATGCATAACAATTTTATATAAGTTTCAAGTGAGTTCTTAGCTATAGTTTTAATACAAAATGTACATGGCCACCATGAACTTGTCTGTCATATAAAGATGGTGATGTTTTTAAAATCTGTTCTAAAACCTAATCTGTTCTGCATTTAGCTATTCAATTATTTATACCAGCTAGTAAGTCAGATTAGGCCATTTTCATCTATGAAGTCATAAGCTTGTAAACTTGCAATAAACTAATCTTAAATTGCACAGCTTCCTGAGGGCTGATACTCTTGAGACTCTGAGGAACAGTGAGGAACACGTTGCCATCCAAATAAGCCGCTTGTGGTATTTTCTGCTTTGCCATCAGATACCTGAATTCTGTCCCCCAAAATACCTGCATGTGGTATACAGAGACTATAAGCTATTTCGTTCATTCATTTAAAAGTTGAATATATCGCCACTGTAGACTTTGTTCCTCCCATGACCCTAGAGAAAAAGAGGTAAACAGGTTCAGTGCCTACCCTCAAGATCTCATAGTATAATGGAGAAACAGACAAGAAATCAATGAACACAACCCACATGTGATAAGCGTTAGAGTCAAGGTTATGCAGTGGTTTTATGGGAACATAGGAGGGACTTATAACTCAGCCTATGAAGGCTTTCAGGAAGGTCTAACTATTGAGCTAACTCATTATGTTTGAGTAGAATTTAACTAGATAGAGACACAGAGAAGGGCATCCAATGAAAAGGCTTAGGAATGAGGGTTTAGAGACTTCTTTAAGGGTACCGTAAGCCTCTCTTCTCCAAGCTCTGTGTTCTACCTGAAGCTACTTCCCTGGCCAAAGTTGGGCCAGCCAGAGTTGTTTTCCTGGAAATGGGAGACTGGGGTGTTGCCTGGACTTTTCCTTCGATTTGTATGGGGGTTTTTTTTTAGCCAAACAAAGATTTTATTATGAAAATAATAGTGTGACTTCATTTTTACACAATGCCTTACCATGGTTTTTTTTATCTTATTTTTATTAACTTTAATGCAGTGACATTGATAAATCAGGGTACATATGTTCCGAAAAAACATCTCCAGATTATTTTGACATTTGATTACGTTGCATACCCCTCACCCAAAGTCAAATTGTCTTCCGTCACCTTCTATCTGGTTTTCTTTGTGACCCTCCCCTCCCCCAACCTCTCTCTCCTTCCTCGCCCCATCCCCCCTCCCCCCACCCCCACCCCCCACCTCACCCCCTGTTACCATCACACTCTTGTCCATGTCTCTGAATCTCATTTTTATGTCCCATCTATGTATGGGTTCATATAGTTCTTAGTTTTTTTCTGATTTACTTATTTCACTCCATATAATGTTATCAAGGTCCCTCCATGTTATTGTAAATGATCCTATGTCATCATTTCTTATGGCTGAGTAATTTGTATGGTTTTAACTCACAGAGTAACTGTGGACAGAAAGAAGCAGAGAAAGCTGGTGTACCCATAAAGAGGCAGAATCAGATCTGCTAAATGAAGTAAACATGAAGAATCAGTGGTCCCCAAAGAGGGAAAGCTCAAGAAAGGAACC
Organism: Saccopteryx bilineata; assembly: GCF_036850765.1. NCBI lineage: Eukaryota > Metazoa > Chordata > Mammalia > Chiroptera > Emballonuridae > Saccopteryx > Saccopteryx bilineata. Next base: position 18,706,811 of record NC_089494.1, on the reverse strand, counting down.
ACCTTCCTATTCCTAGTTCGATCCCTTCCCTCTTGGAATCTTATGACTATTGGGATCTACCCCTAGATCCTTCACTAAATTCCCTTTAGGCTATGATGAGCTCCTTAAAGTAGGTTTCTTTTACTTACAACCGAAGAAACCTAGACTAAAGCAGACAGCATGATGTATTAGAAATTCAAGGAATCCTGAATGGCCAAAGCAAAGGCCCTTCCAGCGTGGGGATGAAATAGGACTGAGCCATAGGCAAGGCCAAACTGCAGAAGGCTTAGAATCCTGTGCTAAAATGTTGGAACTTTATGCCACAGGCGTTAGGAGCATTAAGCAGATGAATAAAGCCATCAGATTGCTCCTGGAGTGGTACATGAATAAACTGAAAAGTGTAGAGGCTCAAGGCAGAAGTCTAGTAAGGAGGCTATCACAGAAATAGTGAGCCTCTGGGCAAAGTAATGGCAATGGGGGTGGAGCTGAGGGGGGTGAGTTTAAGAGATCTTTAAGGGCAAACCAACAAGATTTGGCTACCAACTCGTAGGCAGTGAGAAAGAGGGAAAGAATCGAAAAGGGTTTATTAACCCACAGCTTGAACACATGGTTTAAAGGAAGCAGGTTTTGGGGGGAAGACATCAGCTTTAATTTTAGATTGATGGTGAAGGTACAAGTAGACGTGTCAACGTGCATTGGAAAGTCTAGCTCTGGGAGTTTGAGGAAAATGACTAACCTAGAGACACGTTTTAGAGATCATTCCCACAGAGATGGCCGATCATTAAAGCCACAGGAGGAGATAACCCTACCCAGGGAGAGCGGCTGCTAGGAAATGGGCAGAAAGGGAGGCAGAACAGAGTCTGTAAGAATGTCAGCATGGGAGGGACTGGAAGAAGAAGAGGAGCCTTCCAAAGAGACTGGGAAGAAGGCAGAGACGCAGGGAGAAAGCAGGGGCCGAGGAAAAATAGATCTCTCAGTAGGAGGAAGTGTGGTGTGTGGGGGAACCATGCTCTCCTTCACTCCTGATGGGAAGGGAAATCTGACCTCTGTTGTTCTTGCTGAGCCCTTTCTTTGTTTACAACCAGTATATGTTCACCCAGTGAGCGGGCTGGGGTTCAGCAAGTCTGGAAACCTCCCAGGGTCCTTCTTCTCACCTGTTCCCGTGAAGTTCCTGGGCCTTCTCGCCCAGCTGGCCCTCGGCCCCCTGCTGACTCCAGCCCAGCCATCTGAAATGGAACAGGGCCTATTTCCCTGACTATGATGCTTGCATTGCCAAAAATCTCCCCACTTTTTGCATTTTCAGTGCCAGCCCCATCCCCCTAACATGCGGGCTGGTCCTAACCACAGTGCCCACTCCCATTGCCCTCAACTCTGAGTCATTACCTTCTGCAGAACTGTGAGCTTTACCCATTCTCTTAAGAATGAACTCATTGCCTAAAAGACATTCACTCTCCATTTTTTTTGCCTTGAATTGCAACCCCAAGTGGGCCAAAGTCAGGTTCTAATTGAAACTCTGCTAAATGTCTCTCCTCTCTCTTCCTTTGAGCAGTAAGACTCAGACCTTATCTGCAGAGTGGAACAAAGATATAGGACCATAGCTGACAGTGATGTGGGGTTGAGGGAAGGTTATTAGAAGATGAGAGCTTGTATGCTAATAGGAATGACCTAAAAGAAGAGGAAAGTGGATATTGCAGGAACATGAAGAAAGACCTTCGATCCTCTTTCCAAGCTGTCTTTCCATTTAGAGCTGCCCTCCAGACTTTGAATGTGGTACATCCCAACTCTCCTATTAGCTCCCTGACCCTGTGACATCAGGAAGCATTGCCATTAAAGTTAAAAGATGTGGGATTACTCATTTTTCCAAGGTTCTTTGTTATGATAATAATGTCAGCCATTGACTAATCAGTGGTGTTGCAGTGGATAGAGCATTGACCTGGGACACTAAGGTCCCAAGTTCAAAACCCCAAGGTCACCAGCTTGAGAGTGGGCTCATCTGGTTTGAGAGCAAGCTCACCAGTTTGAGCAAGGGGGTCACTGGCTTGAGCCAAAGGTTGCTGGCTTGAAGCCCAAGGTCGCTGGCTCAGCCTGAGCCCCCCAGACAAAGTACGTATAAAAAGCAATCAATGAACAACGACTGTGATGCAGCTATGAGTTGATGCTTCTCCATCTCTCTCTCCCTTCCTTTCTCTCTCTCTCTTTCTCTCTCTCTCTAAAAAAATAATAATAATAATGCCTGCCAGTTATCAGAGACCTAGTCTGTTCCAAGAGCCTGACATACGTTCCCTTGAATCTCGAAAAGCTTCGATTGCTATCATCCCTCCAAAGGGACAGGGGTTCCGAGAAATTAAATTACTTGCTCAAGATCTTACAAGTCAGGATAGAGTAGACCAAGACCAACCTGGACCAAAACCCTGATGGCTCTCACACCACCTCAGTGTTTCTACCGTATCATGAGCAGTTGAGAACTCAGATTCTGAAAGCATTCAGTCCTTGATTTCTGTTTCAGTTCTGCCACTTATCTGTTGCTGTGTTACCTTAGACTAGGTACTAATCTCCTTGGCCTTATATTCTTCATCGGAAAATGGGGATAATAAAAGTTCCTACCCTAAGGTAGGAAATTCAATGAAATAACATGTAAGAAGTGCTTTTCACAGTGCCTGGAACATATTAGGTCTTCTATGATCAGCAGACACATCTGTGAATGGGAAGGCAAGCTGGTGTGGTGAATTATGGCATGCAAGTTTGTTCATGACCTGAGGACTCAGAAAAAGAGGATCTTCTGTGCAAGAGAATGACTTCAGAAGCCCGCTCTTGTTCTAGGCTTAGTGACTGGAAGAAAAGTATTTCCCTCGCTCAGGAGTATTTGCCTTTTTTCTAAGGGTCCTGCTTACCCTCAAAGAAATGAACTGACAGATGAGGTAAGGAGGTATTAGAGTGGGGAGAAGGGAAGAAGGAGAGGAGAAGGGGAAAGAGGGTGACCTCTCAGGAAATCGTCATGTTAGACCTGGTCAATAGCTATCCAGAGAGCACATACTGAGAAGTTGCCTCCTTTGGAACACCTAATTACTAATAATCATGATCTGAGCAAAGGTAGAATTTCATAGTAACTTCACACAGCTCTAAAACCCTGTCTGTATATCTTAGTAGATTCTTAGATTTACAGCATCTCTTTTTAAAACTGGAGCTTACCTAATAAAACCTCATTTCATGGAAGAGGAAACTGACATTCAGAAAGTTGAAGTGAGTATTTAAGGTCACACAGCTACAAAGTCTTTATTTTCTTTCTCTTTTATTTAATTTTAATCATTTTTCCAAATCTTCAGATTCAGCCTGTGGTACACTAGGACCCCCAGATAGATATCTTTGTATCATCCCCTGATGCTACAGGAAATTTCAGGAACTCTTCACATAGCCACAATTCACAGGTTTCCTTTGCCCTTAAGTTTCATCTCTATAATACCTGCTCTTGTTTTAAGGGTCTGGCACAAGCTGGTCATATAGTAGGCATTTGATACATAATCAGTTAACAGATTATTAGATTCTTATTAACATATGTTTTCTAAAGTGCCTTGGGAATGTGGACAGGATGTGCTGAGTAGCGTCAGGGTCCCAGCCAAGAGGAGTCCTCCAGGTGGGTGTTGGCAAAGTGAGGAGCCCTGCACAGCATGGCTCTTAGGCCTTACTTGCTTAGTCTTCTTCCATCCTCAATACTTTCGAAGTTGGAGCAAAGCCAGCTCTTTCAGGAAGACAGCCTTGTTGTTTACAATTTAGGAACCAAGAGAGGTACGGATGTGGCCTCATAGGTTTCTGTTGGGTAATAAGATTTCTTCCCATGTCGGAAGTGACTGGATTTCTTCAGAAGCACCTTCCCACTTACCTTCTATATCTTACTTCTCCCACCAAGTTGATATGAACCTGGCTAAAATAAGGGGTTTCTAACAGAGGGGAAGGTCAGGGGAAATAAAAAGAGTAAAGCAGGTCAAATAGGTGGTCACAGAGAGAGACTAGATTTTGGGTGATGGGCACACAATGCAACATACGGATGATATACATCATTGTACACTTGAGGCCTTGGTTGTTTGGCTCAGTGATAGAGCATCAGCCTGCACGTGGATGTCCCGGGTTCAATTCCCAGCCAGGGCACACAGGAGAAGCGCCCATCTGCTTCTTCACATCTCCCCCTTACTTCTCTCTCTCTTTCTCTTTCTCTCTCTCTCTCTCTCTCTTTCTCTCTTCTTTTCCCAAAGCCATGGTTCTATTAGAGCAAGTTGGCCCCAGGCACTGAGGATGGTTCCATAGCCCCCACCTCAGGTGCTAAGAAGAGCTTGGTTGCTAAGCAACAGAGCAAGGCTCCAGATGGACAGAGCATTGCCCCTTAGTGGGCTTGTCAGCTGGATCCTGATGGGAGCCCATACAGGAGTCTGTCTCTGCTTCCCCTCCTCTCACTGAATATATATTTTTTAAAAATTGTACATTTGTATCATGTTATTGTCCCAATAAATTTAATTTAAAAAATAAGGAGATACCCATTTAAAAAATAAAGGGATGCTAATTCTGAGATAATGTGGGGTCACTCCCTTCCAACATACACATACTCATATAACATACACATACATGTTGTAAGTTAACTAGATCTCTGGTTAATGTTTCCTCCAGGTTGACATTTAAAATTTACCTGGAGAAAATTTTAATGGTCCTTATCTTTAAGGAAAAGAAATAAACAACAGCAAGGGAAAATTGTTTTCAATTTATGTGTTATTTGAATTTTTACTGGCATCCTGTCGTGATGGTGGGCTGAGGAGGCACGGAAAGTAACCACAGCACACACAGACACACTCTACATAGAATTGTTAGATAGGGACATAAAAATGAGACTCAGAGACATGGACAAGAGTGTGGGGGTTACGGGGTGGAAGGGAGGAGAGGGAGGGGGTTGGGGGAGGGGCACAAAAAAAAACAGAAGGTGTCAGAAGACAATTGGACTTTGGGTGATGGGAATGCAGCATAATCAAATGTCAAAATAACCTAAAGATGTTTTCTCTGAACATATGTACCCTGATTTATCAATGTCACCCCATTAAAAATTAATTAATTAAAAAAATACACACACACAAAAAGAATTGTTAGATAATGTATCTTTTTAATTTTTAAATAAATATCTGAGATAAAAAGCAAAGAAAAAGAGAGAGAAAAGAGAGAGTGTGAGAGCTCAAAGGGCCAGAAATTAAAAGTAAACTTAGAAATGTATTAACTTCCCAGGGAGTAGGTGTTGAAGACACAGGAACTCAGAGGGATACTAGAACCGGGTTAGGATGGGGGTGGTAACACCCGTGGGTCTGCAGATTCCACGCATAGCAGAGAACTGGAACTGGATTCCCTGCAGAGAGTCAAAACCCAGGAAAGCGCTGGCCCGTCCTTTCTGGGGATAGAAAAATATCTTCCCAGTTTGAGACACGACCCCAAAGTGCCACTTGGCCAAAAGGACAAGAGGAGAAGAGCTACCTGAGTAACAGTTTAAAATCCCAAGCCTGAATAGCAAATGGTGAGGACCCAAATCTGCCCTTTGGAATGGTTTGGAAACCCAGGACCAAGAAATAACAAAAACAATAACAAAAAAGCTCTGAACCATGTGACTCAGGAGGACCCAGTGAGGACAGCCAGGACACTGACCCTTTATAATCTAGGGCACATGCAAGACTCTCATGAAAAAAATATTTTTCAGTAGATGAGCTCACAATCAAATATGACAGAGAACTAACAACCACTACAATTAACAGACAGCTAACATAACACATGGGAGAATTCACACTTTAAGAACTAAAGATAATAGAGCAATCTGAATGTGACTTTAAAATAAGTATTTTCTTTTTTAATCCACAAGGAATCCTCTCAAAAACCACTAAAAATTACACAATGTGTTTGTTTGTTTGTTTGTTTGTAAGAGAAATAGAAACATCAAGCTGTTCCTGTATATTCCCTGACCTGGGATGGAACCAGCAACCTTTCCACTTCGGGATAACACTCCAACCAACTGAGCTATTTGGCCAGGACTTAATTATTTATTTTTTTGTTGATTTTTAGAGAGACAGAGAGAGAAAGGGAAAGAAAGAGGAGGGGGAAGGGAAGAATTCATTTGTTATTCCACTTAGCTGTGCATTCGTTGGTTCCTTCCCATGTGTGCCCTGACCGGGGATCGAACCCATAACCTTGCCATTTCAGGAGGACCAGCTGAGCTAACCAGCCAGGGAAACACACATATTTTTAAGGCATAATCCCACAAGATACAAAAACAAAAAAATGAGAGCGAAAATAAAAGATAAGAATTTTTTTTAATAAAAATCAAAAGTAGATGTAAAGTGGTAACTGACTTATCAGACCAAGAGAAAAGAAACATAGACAATGAAGGAAGCTTAAAGAAATCTTCAGAAAAATAAAACATAATACCCTCAGAAAGACAAGAGGAAAAGTTGCATCCAGGAGGCAAGAAAGATGTGCTATGAAAGGGTGCGTGAAGGAATAGAAAAACAAGCCCATGGGAAACTTAAAATACGACAGCAGAAATTTTAAATTCCAATGAAAGGGCTAGTAGATAAAATTAAGGGTAACTTCATGGAAAGTGGAAAGGTGAAGATACTGGAAAACAGGCAGTGTGATAAGAATATTAGAGGATCAATTTGGAAGTTCAACACCGAAATAGAAGAATCCAAATAGGGGAAAAAAAGAATAGAGAAAATAAAGGCAAGAAAAATAGCAAAGAAATAGTACAAGAACATTTTGCAGAACTTGAGTTTCCAGTTTAAAAGGGTTCACCAATGCCCAGCAAAATAAATGAGAAGAAGAAAAAAACCATCAAGGCACATTATTATGCATTGTAAAACTAAGAAGATAAAGAAAATATCCTAAAAGCTTCTAAAAGAAAAAAAAAATTTTAATGTTTATTTTACTAATATTTTTTAGAGAGAGAGGAGAAAGACATGAACATCAATCTGTTCAGGCATGTGCCCTGACCGAGGTATGAACCCGCAACCTCTGAGCTTAGGGACAGTGCTCCAACCAACTGAACATCTGGCCAAGGCTCTAAGAGAAAATTTAGCCATATATGATGAATCAAGAATTAGTATAGCATCAGAAGTTCCACAGTCCTAGAAGTTAGAAGAAATTAAGAAGAACCTGCAAAATTCTGAAGTAAAATAAATTTCAAACTAGAATTCAATACTCAGCCAAAACACCAATCAAGTGTAAGAGTAGAATAAAGGTTTTTTGGGTTTTTTTAGAAATTCAAATTCTCCAAAATGTTATCTCCTATATATATTTCCTCAGCAAAATTCAGTAATCCAGCAAAATAAGGGGACAAATGAAAAGAATGGTATCTAACATCTGCATAGTACCTATTGTATGCTAGGCATTCTTTTAAATGTCTTGACTGTGCATGTGTGTGCTCATTTCATTTAATCTTCATAGGCATTAGCAGCACATTATTATTATCCACATTCTACAAGTGTTAGAGGGAGGTTAAGTAATCTGCCCTTTGTCACAAAGCCTGCATGCAATAGTAATCTAATTTCAGAATCCTGGCCCTTAAAGAATGAGAAAGATTTAACACCCATTTATGAAAGGAACTTCCTCAACTTAATAAAGCACCTCTATGAAAAATCTTTCACTTAAATCATATTTAATAGGGAAAGACTGAATACTTTACCCATAAGAATCAGAACAGGGTAAGAATGTCCACTCTCACAACTTCTATTCAGCATGGTACTAGAGGTCCTAGCCAGTGAAATAAGGTAAGAAAAATAAATAAGAAACATAAAGAAAAAAAATTGCCTTTATTTTCAGATGTCATGATTATGTACATATAAAACTTAAAAGAATCTTCAAAAAAATAACTACTAGGCTCTGGCTAGTTTGCTCAGTGCTAGAGCTTCAGCCTGGCATGTAGATGTCTGAGGTTTGATTCTCAGTCAAGACACATGAGAAGTGATCATCTGTTTCTCCACCCCTCCCCCCTTTCTCTTCTCCCTCTCTCTCTCACCCTACTGCAGCCATGGCTCGTTTAATTCAAGTGAGTTGGCCCCAGGCACTGAGGATGGTTCTGGGGAGCCTCCACCCCAGGTGCTAAAAATAGCTCAGTTGCTGAGCAACATCCCTAGATGGGCAGAGCATCACCAGTAGGGGGCACATGAGGGATTCTGTCTCTCTGTCTCCTTTCCTCTTACTTAAATGATGATGATAATAATAATATAATAATAATAATAGAACTAATAATTGAATTTACTGAGGTTCCAGGATACAAAGTTAATATATACAACTCAATTATACATCTATATACTGATATGAAAAACACTGGAGAATAAAAATTTTTGGACTTTAAATAAATTTTTATTTTTCAATTCCATTTGACATACAATATTATATAGTTTCAGGTGTACAACCCAGAGATTAGACATCATATAACTTACTAAGTGATCATCCTGATAAATCTCATACTTATCTGACTATACATAATTGTTCCTATATTATTAACTATATTTCCTGTGCTGTATTTACTACCTGTGACTATCAACTGTACTTCTTAATTTCTTCACTTTTCTCACCCATCCTCCCAATGCCCCTCCCATCTGCAACCATCAAAGTGTTCTTTATATCTATGAGTCTGTTTCTGTTCTGTTTGTTCAGTTATCTTGTTTTTTAGATTCAATTATTGATAGATATGTATTATTGCCATTTTATTATTCATATTTTTATCTTTTTTTAATCTTTTTCTTCTTAAAGAAAACCCTTTAACCTTTCATGTAATTCTGATTTGGTGGTGATGAGCTTCTTTACCTTTTTCTTGTCTGGGAAGCTCTTTATAATGTCCTTCAAATCTAAATGATAGCGTTTGTGGATAGAGTAATCTTGGTTATAGGTCCCTCCTTTTCATCACTTTGAATATTTCTTCCCAATCCTTTCTAACCTACAAAGTTTCTGTTGAGAAATCAGTTGACAGTCGTATGGGAGCTCCCTTGTTGGTAAATAACTGCTTTTCTCTTGCCACTTTGAAGATTCTCTTTGCCTTTAACCTTTGGCATTTTAATTATGATGTGTTTTCGTGTGGGCTTCTTTGAGTTCATCTTGTTTGGGACTCTGTGCTTCCTGGACTTGTATGTTGTATGTCTGTTTCATTCACCACCAAGTTAGCAAAGTTTTCCATCATTTTTTCCCATAGGTTTTCAATTCTTTGCTTTCTTTCTTCTCCTACTGGAACCCTCATGATGCAATGTTAGGATGTTTGAAGTTGTCCCAGAGGTTCCTTATACTACCCTCATTTTTGTTTTTTTTTTTAATTTTTATTCTTTTTATTTTTTGCTGTTCTGATTAGGTGTTCTCTGCTTCCTTATCTTCCAAATCTCTGATTTAATCTTCTGATTCACCTACTCTACTGTTGATCCCCTATAATATATTCTTGATTTAAGTTCATATATTCTCATTTCTGACTTTTTTTATGGTTTTCTAGTTCTGTTTTATATGTTTCCTATCTCTTTGTTGAAGTTCTCACTAATTTCATCTACTCTTCCTTTAAGTTCATTGAACATCCTTATAACTAGTGTTTTGAACTCTGCATCTAGTAGATTGCTTGTCTCCATTTTGTTTAGTTCTTTTTCTGGAGTTTTGTTCTGTTCTTTCATTTGGGACATGTTTCTTTGTCTCTTTAATTTGGCAGCCTCTCTGTGTTTGTTTTTATGTATTAGATAGAGTTTCTATGCCTCCTGGGTTTGATAGAGTGGCCTTATGTAGTAGGTGCCTTGTAGGGTTCAGTGGAACAGCCTCCCCATTCACCTGAGCTGGGCACTTCAGATGTGCCCCCTCCAGCCTCTGTGTGGGCTGTGTATACCCTCTTGTTGTAGATGAGCCTTGATTATTGTGAACACCTCAATAGGAGGAATTTATCCCCAGGCCGATTGGCTGCAAAGACTAGCTGCAACCACTTTGGAGGATCATCTGTGCAGCAGCCTACCCCCCAGAGCAGGACTTATCTCAGCAGGGCTCTGGTGCCTGCTGAATAATCTGCCCCTTGAGTGTGTCACTTGTGAAGGTGGTTTGATGGTGCTTTAACATTGTCTAAAGCTGTCCATTGGGTGAGCTGGTTCTGGGGCTTCCCAAGAGGTGTAAGCCAAGGTCAACTGCTGCCGGTGTTCTGCCCAGGACCACCTGGCCTGAGCTACAAGAGCAATCTGCAAATGGCTGCCACCTGTGGTACTTGGAGGTGCCCAGGAGAGGCCAAGTGATGAACCAAGGCCGGCTGCCCTTAGTGCCAGGCCTGGGGCCACTTAGGGAGAGGTACAGGACACACAGAGGCCAGATGCTGCTTGTTTGAGATATTTTAGGAAAGTGTGAAGCATAAGGCAAGAGAGGTCATTTATATGGAAAAGCTACTAGAAATAGCTTGGGTGGGCCCACAAGGTGGATGCGGTGGGGTCTCAGAGTGGGTAGGCAAACAATAATAGCCAAGTTGATGAAATCTAAGATATGGTGCCTGCTTGCTGGCTCTGTGGAAAAAGGGCCCAGAAAAGAAACAATGACCTCTGCCAGCACTTCAGACTTGGAAAAAGCTGCCTCTCCAGCCTCATGCTAACGCCAGACAATTCAGTTCCTCGCCATATGTCCCTAGTGCCTTTCAAGCCACTGCCCCAGCATTGGAGCTCCAAGAAAGTGAGTCTGATTAAAACTGTGTGTAGGCCCTTTAAGAGGAAAGCCTGGGACTTCAGCAGCCCTCCATCTGACTCAACCATAATCCCTACTTGTTTGTACAGCCAGAAGTTGTGAGGACTTCTTTTCCCAGCACTGGAACCTGAGTTGGGGGTTCCAGGTGTGGGGCTGGGACTCCTTGTTCTTCAGGAGGACCTCTGCAGCTGAGAAATCCCTCCCAGTTTTTATCTGCCACATGTGGGTGTCAGACTAGTTCCTTCTGCATCAAGTCTCCACCCCTCCTACAAGTCTGATGTGGCTTCTTCATATCTTTAGTTGCAGGACTTCTGTCCAACTAGATTTCCAGTGGTCCTGAGTGATGGTCATTCTGCAGTTTAGTCATAGTTTTGATGTGATTGTGGGAGGAGACAAGTACTACATTTACCTATGCCACCATCTTGACCTGAAACCTTGGGAAAAATTAATTTTTTAAAATGCCCTTTATAACAGCACCCAAATAACTACAAAGTAAATATTTAGGGATAAATTCAACAAAATGGGTTAAAAATTTTATGCACTGGAGGGGCCCTGGCTGGTCGGCTCAGTGGTAGCGCATCAGCCCAGTGTGTGGAAGTCCTGAGTTCGATTCCCAGCCAAGGCACACAAGAGAAGAACCCATCTGCTTCTCCACCCTTCCCTCTCTCCTTTTTCTATTTCTCTCTTCTCCTCCCATAGCCAAGGTTCCATTGGAGCGAAAGTTGGCCCTGGCACCTAGGATGGCTCCATGGCCTCCACCTCAAGCGCTTGAATGGCTCCGGTTACAATGGAGCAATTCCCCAGATAGGCAGAGCATCGCCCCCTGGTGGGCATGCTGGGTGGATCCTGGTGGGATGCATATGGGAGTCTGCCTCTCACTTCAGAAAAATACAAAAGAAAAATATATATATATATAATATATATGCACACTGAAAACTATAAAACATTTACAACATATATTAGAAAATAACTAAATAATTAAAGAAAGATACCATGCTCATGAATTGGAAGACACAATGTTGTTGAGATGCAGTTTTATCCAAATTGATCTATAAAGTCAAAATAATACAAAAGAAAATCCCAGTGCCTGACCAGTGGTGGCACAGTGAATAAAGTGTCGATTCAGAATGCTGAGGTTGCCAATTCAAAACCCTGAGTTTTCTCAGTCAAGGCACATACGAGAAGCAAGCAATAACTAAAGGGAAGCAACTATGAGTTAATACTTCTCATTCCACCCCCTCACCGCTATCTGCTTTCTCTGTAAAAAAATTTTTTTAAAATCCCAGTAGGATATTTTGTAGAAATTGATCAGCGAATTTAAAATTTTATCTGGAAATGTAGTTAAAACAATTTAAAAACCAAAGAGCAAACCAGAAGAGTAATCTGGCCAGATTGCTACAGAACTATGAAGGAAAGAGGTCTCCCAGAAGAAAAAATGTTATAGATCGTCTGACAAATGTGACTGTATTAAGGAAGTCATTTAGGACTGAAGTAGTGAAAAGTGAAAAAATTCTATTGTTAAAACTTGGGGGAAAAAGGAAGTGTAAACATTGTACCCAATTGTGAATATTTTTTACATAATCATTATAATCAAAATAATTTAACCAAAAAGTATAGTATCTATCATACCTTGAGAGAACAGAGCAGGGGGAGGGGGAGGGTCAGCACTGGTGTCTACTGGACAGGGGTCAAAGCAGGAGAGAGTCTGGAAAGTGCTAAATCCTCAGAAGTCAACAGGTGATATCTAAAACTGGGGGGAAATCAAAAGCTAGAAGGATAAGCGTGGTATTTAGAAATATGTAAGGCACTATCAGATAAAACAGTTACAAGAGCTGAACACTGTTACCTTTGTCTATAAGGAGTGGGGTGGGAGGGCTGCTGCTGGTTTTTACTATAAGCCATATTTATAAAAGCTAAACATAGCATATGAAATACTTTTATAAAGAAGAAAAATGGACCTGACCAGGCGGAGGCACAGTAGACAGAGCATCGGACTGGGATGCCGAGGACCCAGGTTCAAGACCCGGAGGTCGCCAGCTTGAGCGCGGACTCATCTGGTTTGAGCAAAGCTCACCAGCTTGTACCCAAGGTTGCTGGCTCAAGCAAGGGGTTACTCGGTCTGCTGAAGGCCCGCAGTCAAGGCACATATGAGAAAGCAATCAATGAACAACTAAGGTGTCGCAACAAAAACTGATGATTGATGATTGATGCTTCTCTTCCCTCTCCATTCCTGTCTATCCCTCTCTCTGACTCTCTCTGTCTCTGTAAAAAATAAATAAATAAATGCATACATAAATACATAAATAAATAAATAAATAAAGGATATTAATTCTTTAAAAAAAAAGAAAAATGAATTTTAGAACGTCTGAGTTGACATATTCTGTTTATTTTTTCTTAATTTTTTAATTCATTTCTACCCCCAAGGTTGGAAGAAGAATCCTGAGTTTAAAAACAGAACACCGGGATGGATAAAAGCATTGGTGCTGAACATTCACCCATTAGCTACTTGTAGCTTTCCAAGAACTTTGGTCCCTCCAACCTCTGCATGGAAACAGTAAGAGGCTGTATTCCATTACGATTTATTGGTCAGTGGTCATCTCTGAGAAGACGCGTGTCTGGGGAGACCTTTAGACCAAAGAGGAGATGGCCATTTTATTCCTTCTGCACCTGTAACATTTTCATCCTCTAAACAGTGGTGCCTAACCCCTGGGCAGTGGACTGGTACCAGTCCGTGGGCCATTTGGTACTGATCCGCAGAGAAAGAATAAATAACTTACATTATTTCCGTTTTATTTATATTTAAGTCTGAATGATGTTTTGTTTTTAAAAGAACCAGATTCCCTCTGCTACATCCATCTAAGACTCACTCTTGATGCTTGTCTCGTAAGTTTGACAATTATATTTTAAAATACCACAGTTTTTACGCCGGTCGCATAATTTTATTTTGTGCATTTATTCGTCCCACCCTAAAGGCCGGTCCATGAAAATATTTTCTGACATTAAACCGGTCTGTGGCCCAAAAATGGTTGGGGGACCACTGCTCTAGAAGACCTGAATTAAAGTGCAAGTTTCTGAGAAAGAAATGATCTTATCTCTATGGAATAAAATCCAGATTTTATCTTTTTTTTTTTTTTTGCTAGAACTAGTAAGAATGGGCCACGGATATGGGGTATCAAAGGATGGTGAGGGGGCTGTGGTTAGTCAAAAGGGGAGCCAGTACACAGGAAAATAATAGATTTCAATATTATTACTTGGGGGTTGGAACAGCTTAACCAAGACTACAAAACCAATTTTCAGTTTTTAAAATCAGCAAGCAATGTGCAGAGCATACATTCACATCCCAACTCCTGTCCCCAACAACCCTGTCCTTGATGTTCACCCCATCCTCTGTTTGATGATGAGGCAGAGGTATCATGCTACCATAACAAGAAGGTGTCTTAAGACCAAAACAATGATGCAGGCAACCCCGTAGAGTATAACAGAATTTATTATAGGGTATTTTACGTACAAGTATGTAGGATCGGAGCAGAGTGATGACCCAGCAATCTGCACGGACTCATCTCCTCTAATAGACTCCTGTTACAGCTCTGTTTTTATAGTGTAACTTGACTACTAATGATTGACAATACAGAAAGACAAAGAATGCAATATATGCTAGGAGTCATACTTCCTGGTTGTCTTGTGATAGATGATCGTTTATTATAGATACTCTCACCATTTGATATTTATATTTATCTCCGTTGTCATGCCATTCACTCTTACAACAATATTTAAGGTTACATTGTGTAAGTTTAAGAAACACAGAAATCATGCTTGCTAATGACAGTAGGTTGGTTAAAGGTCACAACATGAAAACTTAAAAGATGGAAGAAATCCAGGACACAAAGATAAAATTAGTTTTGTTCACATCTACATCTATACACTGTCCCTAACTCTGCCATCTCTGACTCCCCCTACTCCCCTCCTAAGATGTATGCTGTACTTGATCTCAGCACCCTGCTAGGCACTGAACTCCTCCCTGAGATGAACCCTATCCCTGACCTTCGCCAGATATCAAACCATTACCTTATCTACCAATTGAATTACCAGTCTTTGATATTTTAATACACTGTTATTTCCATACCAACATCTTGGCATTATTACACATCCAAAATCTAAATCATTTATGTCTTGAGCTACACCCAGAGAATGACACAGTGCATTAATAAATCTTACTGAACAATAGTGCTCTTGTCTGAAGAGAGTTTTGACTCCATCCCTCTCCTATGGAAACCTTTTCAAGTTATCTTATTGCTCTTTGATTCCCACTTCCCAGGTTACAAATAAGGCTAAGCATCTTTTCAGATGTGTATTAGTCATTGGCATTTTCCCAGACCCATTATGGATCCTTACTAACTTACTGAAGGCCCTGATGGAGTTGTCTTTGGGATGGAGGAAGATGAACATTGGGGGACACAGTAGGAGAAGTGGGAAGGAGATTAGGGGGGGGAGAGAAAAAGAAGCTTCCCAGGCCTAGTTCCCAGCCTTCCTACCTAGATTCTTTCTGCATTTTTCTGTCTTCCCTCCTTAATCAGCTCCATCTCTTAGGACTTAGACCTCTAACTCCTTCCTCAGCAACATATTTGGAGAGTCTCAAACTGGACAGGTACAGAAGCACCTTAATCCAGACCCTTGGAAGGCACCTTAAACAATGTTCCAGAGAGGATGGTGACCCTACCAGTGATGGCTTTTTGTTCCAGCCATGAACTAGACTAAATAGCCGTGCCTACTGTTGTATCTACTAACTCATCCCAGCCACTCACTCTATTTTTGACACCCCTCCCTGAGACTCACCATTCATCCCATCTTAGTCTTCCCTCCATATCTGGTCTCAAAGCCATCCTGAAACTCCCTATATTTCACATCCTTGCCAGCCTTTCCCTATTTCTGTATCTCTACCTATGCTCTTACCCTCCACCTTATCCCATGCTGTCACGCCATCCTTAACTCTCCCTTTATCACTCTCGGACTCTAACCTCATGCCCTGGAACCCAATCCCAACCTTGATGTAAATCCTATGCCTGAACTTCACTCCATTCCCAACTCCAAACCAAATGAAGCTTTCCCCATGTTTTCTTCTAGGAATTTAACAATGTTAGCTCTTAAATTTTGGTCTTCAATCTATTTTGAGTTCATTCTTGGGTATGGTATCAGGTAAAAGACTGTCAATGTTAAAAATGTCCAAATCTGTAAGAATTTTTATGAGTTATTTCAGCCAAATTGTCAGCCATTGCCAGGAAGCAAAATCTCAACAGATTGAGAAAAGGCTCCAAAAAATGGCAGTTTCACCACTAACTTTATCCATCAGAATCAAAGGGGAAAACATCAGAGGGCTACCTAAAACCCACTGGTGATACGTTAGGGAGGTGGAAGAAAGCAAAGGAGGGATCTTTGGGATTGGATAAAAAGTAAAATGTATAGACACATATTTTTTTTCATAGGCGGGTATAAAATAGTTAACAGTTAACATGATAATAACAATGAGACGGTTTGTGGTCTCTGCTCTGGTAGGGTGGTTGTACACTGAGGGGGCAGGAAAAGAAAATTCTCTTACATTTTAACGATATGTTATCATCAGGTACACTATTGTAGATGCAAAAAGATGACAGGCTCAATTAAGGTAAGCATTGACCTTTGTTAGAGAAAAATACCACCCTTGGACATGACTACCCACCACGAATTGCTTTTAGTTAGGAAGTTTTAATTTCGGACCATCCTGTGGGTTTACTTTAGGTCTCTGAGTCTGTAAGGCCACCATGCAGGCCTCCCCTGAGCTTGTTAGGTTCTGCATGGGGCCCCTTTTTTGTCCACAAGACCAATTTCACTTCTGTGCATATGAATTTCTAGTTTTCTCAGCATCAGTTGTTGAAAGACTATCCTTTCCCCCACTGAATAGTCTTGGCACTGTTGTTGAAAACCATTTGCACATTTATGCTTAGGTTTATTTCTGGGCTGTTTATTCTCAGGTTCTTTTTATCCTTTGGCTCCGTCAGCCTAAGTATGTTAGGCTTTTTGCTTCATTGTCACAAAATTGCTGCTTCTACACCACACATAATATCCTATAATCATATGCAAAGACAAGACCCAATATGGTATGTCCCTCTTTTATTAAATCAGGAATATTTCCCAGTAGTGCCCTAGCCCTAGCAGACTTCCTCTTAAGCAATGGTGTACTGAAAACCAGTTTGTACCTTCCTGTAAAAAGAGATTATTACATTTTCTAGACTTCTATGAGCTGCTTGTGAAACACCACCACCCTTGAAATTGACATGGTGGGAGCATATATAACATGGAACTTGGCAAACGCTACTAATCAGAACTTCTTTCCCTAGGAGATTGGTTTACCAGCACGCTCTTGCCTGTAAGTCTTCCTGGTCAGAACAGGCAGAGATGGCCACGCCCAGCTTAAGGGACTCATAGAAGTAAGTATCTGCCATGTTCAGCCTCCATCAGGGAAGCAGACTTTGCTGGCAAGCAAGGAAAGGGAGAGTTGGGGAAGCAGCTATGGTGTTTGCCACTAATGGCTCCCAAGAGCAGGAACTTTTTGTAGTCACTTAAAAGGAAGCCTTTGAAATGTCTCAGAGGACAGCGTGCTATGGGCTCAGTATAGGATGGACAGCACTCTAGCAGCCGATGTAGTAGTTACAGTAAGGGGTGGGACACCAGGGCAGGCTTTCTAAATCATACAGTGGAGCCTGGTAAGGCCTCAGCAAGCTCATGTGACCACAGTGAAGAGTTATCTTGTCACAGAGACTGCGAATAGCCGGTAGACATGAGGCTTGAGTGCTGATGGGAGGGGAGGAGCCCTGTGAGGCTGAAACAGGGGAAGGGGGCTTAGAAGGTAGTGGAAGTGTTCCCAGATGAAGAACCAACAAAGGAGGGCTTGCCGTCCTTGGCCAAGAACTCCTTGCTGATCAGGCCATGGATTGCCATGATCTTGAGGAGTCCGTGGCGAAACTTCTGGCCAATGAAGGCGTAGATGAAGGGATTGAGGCAGCTGTGGAAGAAGCCCAGAACCTCGGTGGCATTCAGCGCCCGGTCAATGTCCTTTCGGCGCTCACAGCTCTCCTCAATTACACCGAGCCTCATGAGGGTGTCTGCCATCAGGACCAAGTTGTAGGGCAACCAGCAGAGCAGGAAGACCAGCACGACAGCAAAGATGACCCGCATGGCCCGGTGCTTCTGCCCCATGTGGGCCTGAAACAGCGTGCGCAGGGTGAGTCCATAGCAGAACAGCATGACCAGCAGCGGCAGGAGGAAGCCGAAGGTCTGGGGCAGGACTCGCATCACCATGCGCCATTTTGTTGTATTGGCACCCAGGTCCTCGTAGCAGACTGGGCTGGAACCATGAGACTTTACTGCACTGCGGGTGAGAAAGATGGGCAGGGACAGGATCAGGGATAGGGCCCAGATGCCTAAGCATATGAACTTGACCCAATGCCGCTTCTGAGTCAGTGTGCGTGTGGCGTGAACGATGGCCAGGTAGCGATCCACGCTAATGCAGGCCAACAGTAGAATACCACTGTAGAAGTTGACTTCCTTCAAGAGTGAGACCACCTTGCACAGAGGTGTGCCAAAGATCCAGCCCTTTGCCTTGGAGACAGCCCAGATAGGCAAGGTCAGGGCGAAGAGCAGGTCGGCCATGGCCAAGTTCAGCAGGTAGATGTCAGTGACAGAGCGGCTGACCCGGCGGTACAAGACCACCAGCATCACCAGGGAGTTTCCCAGCAGGCTCAGCAGGAAGACCAGGGCATAGATGACAACCACAGCAACCTTGTTGAGTTTAGCAGTGTCTACGGGACAAGGGGTATAAGCAATTCCTGCGGGTGGTGTGCCAGTGAGGTTGTCCAAGTAATCCCAATACCACCCGTCAGTATCATTCCATACAGTGAAACTGATGACATCCATGATTTGATCTAGTGGAAAGATGAGGAAAAAAATTGTGATTTATAACTCAGATGTAAGTAAGTCACTTTTATCTAAGCTGTAAGAACAGTTACTGAGACATCTTTTGCTCCTCTGCTGCTTTGCCTCCATCTTGGACTTCTTTAGAGGCCAGTGTCACCTGGCAGTGTGGTCAACCCTCCATAACTGCGAGACCTGGCCTGCATGTGGAATGAGGTGAATCACAGGGGGAAAATCTTGGCCGTTGGCCAACCCTACAACTGCCTTCTCTCTACCTATAATTCCACCTCTGTCCTCTCTTTCACCTCTTCGTCCTCAGCCACATCCGTGCGCTCAGAAGGGAGGACCAGGTTGCTTGTGGCCGTTCGGGAGAGGCCAGCATTAAGCAAAATGGAAGGAAGCGAACCTGTTCCTGGATATCCCTTTCTATGGTATTTCTCCTCCTGTTGTTCCTCATTTTGTTTAACCTTCTTAAAAATCTACTGAGGGAAAGAAATGAAAACAACAAAGCATTAAAGTGCATTTTAAGCCTTCCCTCCAAAGAGGCAATAGATGTCTGGTCGTCCTTCTAAAGGAAGTGTAAGCTTTTGAGAGAAGTCCCCATCTCAGTCCCTGAAATTACCTCCTAAACATCCACAGAACATTCAACAGATTTCATATATTGTTTTTAATTGTGAAACACTCCGTTGAAGTAAAATCTTACCGGAAGCCCAACATGTAAAACAGATAAAACTTCATCCGCTGGGGAGGGAAGGTGTGCTGCTCTCTCTACTCAGACAGCTGCTAAGCAGGTTCCCAGACCCCCAGGACTAATCTGAGAACATTTTGAAAACCTTTGGAAAGTTACCAAGACTGGAAATAAGGATACCCTGAATCTAGTCCTGATTCTCTTCTGATATTATCGTTAATATGGTGTATGACCTTGAGGGGATCCTTGTACCTCTCTAGATTTCATTTTTCTCATCTGCAGATTGGGGGAGATAAAGCAGACAACCCCCTGAGTGTTTTCCAGACCTGAGGGTCAATAAGTTCATTTGGATCCACACATCTTAGCACTTTCTCTCCTGCCAGTATTGCAGTTTCACAGAAAGGGCAAAGTAATAAACATCAAGTTGAGGAGACATGTAAAAAGAGGTAAGAAGGCTGGAGCCTCCTTGTCACCAACGACAGCCACGATTAGGTCAGAACTGAATACACGGTGACAAGGGAAGAGGTGGAAAGCCAACAGAGATGAAATTGTCAGGTCCCAGAGAAATGGATGCATTTTCCATTAACACAGTCAAAGCAAGTCCCCTCACCCCAAAGAAAGTCCTGGCCACCAGAGGTGGCATCCTACCTGAGGCACCAACTGTAAGAGCCTGAAGCTCAGCAACCCAAATGACTTAACAGTTAGAGGGAACTTGGTGAATAAAGGGAAACAGGGAAGCCACGTCACAGCCTCCTCGTTGAGCCCTGCCCATGTCCACATTTAGAGAACAGATTGAGACAAGGGATCATAGCCCCGTCAGAGACTGGCAGGGTCGTATGCCCAAGCGCGGTGCCAGGCATGAAGATGGAGTTAAAAGCCATTATCTGAATTCTTCCCTCTATGGATGACTATTTTTATTCTCTTCCTTTTCTAGCATTTATTTCCATTTGTTTATTCCTTACATTCCCTAGCAGACTGCCTTGGAAAGCCTCCCACCAGCCTGACACAAATAAAGGGGGAAGGATTTGACTTTTCCCAATAGAGACTTCGGAAGGAGTCCACTAAAGGAAGGGTTGCGGGAGTCCTCCACTTAGGAGGAACTCGGGGCCAATCTTGTGGGAAGGACTGTATTTAAGCTGTGCTTGCACAAAAAGTACACAACCTTTATTTATATTGTAAGCTTCTTTGGGGTGGCCAGGGGCCTGGTGGAGATGTTGGTGGAGATGCAGAAGGAGAATTAAACCCCTCCACTGCCAGCTGCTCCTTTGCACAACTGCTGCCAACAGTTGGTTGATTAGAATGGCCCTGGGGTTGGGGGCATGGGCTACCTGGAGTCTGGCTGGACAACAGGGACCATTGGAGCTGGGGCAGTTAGTGAATGGAGGAGGTGGGGTTCATGTTATTCGGTTCCTCTCTTAGTGCTGACAGATGGCTTCTCTGGGAACCTGCCTCAGCTGCCACCACCCCCCCTCCGGCCCCCAGCAGCTAATGTCTGTCCTCTGGCTTTCCACCTCTGGTACTCTAACCACTTCTCCATTATAACATGAACCCTACTGTATTGCAAAGTTGTGTTTACCAGTCAGACTTCTCCACTAAGCTGTGGACTGCTAAGAGCAGGGACCCTTTCCAGGTCATCTTCGGATCTGCTACTGGGGAACAAAGTAAGTGCTCAACCAATGGTTGTGCAATAAACGACACTAGACTTCGCTCCTATGATTTTTGGTGTTGTGGATCATCACCGTGATTCAGAGTGTCTGCTACTGCGGGCACACAGTCATATGTAAGGTGTGCTTCACTCTCATACAGCCAGGCTGGTCTGCCTGGCATTGTTCTTTCCCAATCATCTTCTATTGTTTAAAATGGGCTCCAATCTATCATATGCAAGTGATGCTCCCACTCATAAATTTCAAGTTTATCATGCCACTGAAGCCTATAATTCTGCCCCTGGCAAGTGTATTTTTTGAGTTAAGTCATGCTCTCCACCTGTGTTCTCTTATCATATATACAGGAGTCCTCAGGTTGCAACAGTCTTACCATACGACATTTCGAGTTTACAATGTTCACTCCCGTAAAAACTTTAAAAAATTGACACATGAGTGTTTTGGCTTATGTGGTTAGCCTTGTACTTACGGACTACATGAGCAAATCAGTTTGGTTGCGCGTGGCAAAAGAATACACAGTAACACAGTGTATAAGTGAGAAAGTTGGCTCCTCCAGTACGCTTACCATTTTGGACTGTTAAAAGCCCAAGTGTTCCATTTGTGTTGCTTTGGTATTTTTGTTTGTTTGTTTGATTGTTTGTTTTTGTGACAGAGACAGAGAGAGAGAGAGAGCCAGAGAGAGGGACAGATAGGGGAAGACAAGAAGGAAGAGAGATGAGAAGCATCAATTCTTCATTGCAGCACCTTAGTTGTTCATTGACTACTTTCTCATATGTGCTTTGACCGCAGAGCTACAGCAGAGCAAGTGACCCCTTGCTCAAGCCAGTGACCTTGGGCTCAAGCCAGCAACCTTTGTGCTCAAGCCAGCGACCATGGGGTCATGTCTATGATCCCACGCTCAAGCTAATGACCCTGTGCTCACGCCAGATGAGATCGCACTCAAGCTGGCAACCTCAGGGTTTCAAACCTGAGTCTTCTGCGTCCCAATCTGATGCCTGGTCACGTGATTTGTGTTGCTTTGTTTTGGCAACTTTTTGGCCCTTATCATGTCTCTAAACAAAAAAAGTCTTCAGATGGTAGTGCTTCAAAGAAGAGGAAAGCCATCACTATAGATGTCATAGAGCTACTGGCATGACATAGAGAGGAGCTGTCTGCTGAGGACCTCATTCATCTGGAGAAACAGCTAATTGAAGAGAAAGAGATACAAACCCCAAAACCCTAGGGATTTACTACCAAGAAGGTTTTTCTATGGTAGAGGATGAGTTGGCGAAATTTCAGGCTGAGGCCCCTAGCGATGACAGATTCAGTAAGGTCTACAGAGCTGTTACGGATGCCTTGCAATGCTATAGGCAGATTTTGGAGAGAAGAAGTCATCAACTTCCAGACTAGCCTGGAACAATTCTTTAAGAAAGTAGAGAGGCCTGTAATATATCCATTACCGTCTGCATCAGCTGCTTCTCAAGATGAAACACTGCAGCACAGGTAGAATCATCTCCAGCGTGTCCTGCATGGTCCTTAGGCAATCCTGATTCACCTGACCCAGTATCTCCAGCACCTTCTGCAGGTTCTCCTGCCTCTCCAGCTTCCTTCTCCCAATAGGTCACTCTCTCCCACCTTGCAATGCCCCTTCCAGTGTGCAAGCCAACCACAGGAATAAAGGTAAGGAATTTTTCTTTACACTCAATTTTTGTTGTTACTACAGTACAGTGTACAATACAGTATACTTATATCCTTTTCCTTTTTCTGTGGCTTAGTTGTGTTTTTATGTTCCAGATCAGGGGTAGTCAACCTTTTTATATCTACCGCCCACTTTTGTATCTCTGTTAGTAGTAAAATTTTCTAATCGCCCAGCGGTTCCACAGTAATGGTGATTTATAAAGTAAGGAAGTAACTTTACTTTATAAAATTTATAAAGCAGAGTTACAACAAGTTAAAGCACATAATAATAATTACTTACCAAGTACTTTATGTCGGATTTTCGCTAAGTTGGGCAGAGTAAATTTTTATAAAACAACTTACTATAGTTAAATCTATCTTTTCATTTATACTTTGGTCACTCCGCTACCGCCCACCATGAAAGCTGGAACGCCCACTAGTGGGCGGTAGGGACCAGGTTGACTACCTCTGTTCTAGATAATGATTTTACAACTGTGTTAGGATAGGTAAGTGACTTAGGCTAGGGCGTGTTTTTTGACTTACACCAAAATTCGGGTTACGTCACTGTCATAGGAACAGAACTGTGTCGTAACCCAAAGACCGCTTGTAAGTAATAGCAGGAAGTGTAGGAGGCCATTGCCTGGGGCGACCCATGCTTTGCTTTTACAGCTGTGGGACTATTGTGATCTGATGCCTAAACTAGAAAGGACTTGAAGATAGGGAGTGGATATTCCTCCTATTAATCATCCAAGGAACAGGTAGCTCCTGGGGCAGAAAAATAGTGACAGGACACAGGAGAACACAGGCTGTCCACTGCCTGGACTGCAAACTGCCTGCAGGTAGTCACGAGCAAGCTGCTGCTACAGGGAAAGAGAGTGTTTGCCACAAGGGGGCAGCAGTCCCTGGACGGGAAGTTTTTGCAAGGGACCCACTGAGAAAGACCAGGGCAAAAACAGCCTTATCAATATGGCTCCTCTCCTACTTTTCCTAAGCCCTCAGTCAAGTCAATTCAGCATTCCAGTCTATTTAAACTAATGACTGAGGTATTAGGGAAGGGTCTGGTTCACCATGAAGCCTGAATCGTAAAAGGGAAGCAGCCCCTTCGGAGAAGCAGCAGCAGAAGCTTCGGTCTCCAGTGGGAACGCGGTCTGGAGGTCAAGAGTTGAGAAGAATCTCCCACTTCATGGTAGGAAAGAGCATTTCACTGAGGAGGGGTCAAAGGCACATATACATGAGCATAGGATTGATTATGTTTTACCCATTTGAACATGTTCCAGAAAGTCTGCCCCTCCAACCTATCTTCCGCATGTCACTTCTTACTTCTAACTACTCCCTCACAAACGGACCTACTGTATAATGTTCCTCATGGGAAGATTCTTCCATTCTGTGCAGAGCATCCAACGACACAGAGATCGTTGTGGCAGGTGCAGCTTGAATGCCAATCTGCTGGCAAAATGTGGGACCCTCTTCTTGTCACTCTGTTTTAAAAATGGCAGCTTCTATGCAAGACCATGTGAACAGCACAATGTGGCTGTGAGTATATCTGTTCTGTCCCCGTGACAGCGTCGATGCCTGCATCAGCAATCTCTTCACATTCCTGCGGAAGAATCCACTTAAACCCTCTCCCCTGGGGTTATCCCCATTGCTCCACGACAGGTTCAAGGGCCTGTATGTGACCTAAGATGATCCACTCTGAGCCAAGTTCAGGTTGATTGTTTAACAGCAATGGAAAAAGTAAGTATGTGGTCTTGATGCTGCTGGACGCCGTTTTGCTACCATAAATGACAAACCAGTCCAAGGACAAAAACTAACATAGGGAAGCAGGTAGAGCTAAGAGAACCACAGAGAAGTGGGGCAGGAGTCCTGAACAAAGCATGCCCAGAGGTCAACTTCTCTCTGTACTTTTCAGTTACATAAAACAATAAATTCTCTTTATTGTTAAGACCTATTCAAGTCAAGCTTTCTGCTACCCACAAACAAAACTGTGCCCAAATGAGAGAGTTCTAGAAACAAAAAGTGATCTAGAATGAGAGGAGAAAAGAAGAATGTCAGTGCATCACTGGGTGCAGGCTGTGATTGTCAGGATAGTGACAGGAGTTAACAGGGGGATAGCCTGGGTGGGTGCAGACCTCCTAGCTCTGATTGCCAAGCTCCGGTGGAAGCCAGAGAGGAACCTTGAACAGTGAGCACATGAGGCCCCGTCCCAGGGCACTCTCTTGAATGAATTCAGAAACGCCCATGAAGGATCTAGAAATCCCTGCTTTGGAGACAGGCAGATGAGAACTCAAACACTGGCTTTCCTTTATTAGTTTATGATCTTGAACAAATCTGTTAACATGTATCAATATATTCTTATCCATAGGAATGGGGATAATAAAGCTTGCCTCATGGAGCTGTTTTGATGATGAAATGGGGTCAGAGCACAGACTCTAGAGCCAAACCACCCAGCTCATGCAAATCCTAGCTCTGCCCCTTGAGCATACTGCCCATGAGGAGTTTAGCTCTGGACCTCTGTTTTCTCATCTGTAAAATGAGAAAAACAATAGCACCTAGCTTATAGGATTGATAGAAGGATCGATGAGTTAGTACATGTCAAGTGCTTAGTACAGTGTCTCAGGGATGATAAATATTTGCTCACTTTTAGCTGTCTGTATACATAACCACTTTGGTCCTATTGGGGTAATATGTACCAAATGCACTAAAGAATGCAGAGCCTGTCCCTGCAATTCACTTAATGTGAGGGAAGAAAGGAACATAGGCAGGAAGGAAGAGAGGAAGAACAAAGTGTATCACAGAACTGTTATAATATTAACATTGAGTGATCATTTCAATGTCCTTCAAAAACTTTTATACAAATTATAGTAGAGCTATGAAATGGAGAGAGCACTACGCTCCTATTTTGATCATTACATCCCACGTGCTTAAGAAGCGCCTAGGTAATTAGGGTTCAGTAAAAAGTTGTTAAATAATAATTCTTTTTTAAATTCATCAGAAGAAAACGTCTTTGAAGAAAGAAAAGCGAAGGGAAAGAAAAATAGGTTCTATTTCTAGAGAATGGGAGAGCCACGGTGACTTGCTTTCGGCTTATTTCACCTCCAGCCTCTGGGAAATAACACTGAAGGGAAATCTGACTTCACTATGGCTGTAAAAAAAAAAAAATTAAATTAGCAGAACAGAAGACCTCTAGCTATACTGGAAAACAACTAAGATAAAGCAAAGGAGAAAAAAATAATCTAGTCCTGGTGGCCAGGAACTGTAGTTGCAAGATCAATCCAGTAGAAGGCAGCATTGTCTTCAAATCAAACCAAACAAGTGAGTGAGGTGGTGAAATAATGCAAGTGAAAATTTACCCCATGGAAGTTGGATTAGGCAGCCAACATCTTGCACTTTGCATCCTGAGAGTTTGCAAACCTTTTCTATTCTCCCTTTAAAGTCCTCCCAGGTTACACTTTAGTAAGTGCCAGAGTATGAGTGCAGTTTGAGATGAGCAGTTAAAGTTTATCACCGACATATATCACTCAACTAAATCACTGGCGTCAAGCACTTAATAGTCCTGTCCCTGTGGTCCTTCTCCTCTTCCTCCAGGCAGCGTGAGCTCACACTTTCTCACAATACCTTTGGGTACTCTCAGCAAAGCAACGAACAGGTGTGGTTCAGAGAACTGAAAATCTTTTCCATTTTCTACTAGCTCACCTTCTGGTCCTCCAGCACTTAGCTCGGGCTGCAGTCACAAAATACCATGGACTCGGTAGCTTAAACAATTAATTTTTTAAAAAGATCTTATTTATTGATTTTACAGGAGGAAGGGCAAAAAGTGTCAACACATAGTTGCTTCACACAAGTTGCTTACTTGTCATATGTGCCTTGCCTGGGCAAGCCCAAGGTTTGAACTGACACCCTCAGTGTTCCAGACCAACGCCCTACTGCATGCACCATCACAGGCCAGGCAAACAACGGATACTTAATTCCCACAGTTCTGGAAGCTGGAGGTCTGAGATCAGCATGCCAGCAAGGCTGGGTTTTTGGTGAGCGCTCTCCTTCTGGCTTGCAGAGAGCTGCCCTATGTGCAGCTGTCCCTCACACATGCAGAGAGAGAGGAGCTCTGGTCTCTTCTTCTTCTTATAAGGACACTAATACCGTCATGGGGCCCCACCCTCATGACTTCATCAAAACCTAACTACCCCCCCCAAAGGCCCCGTGTCTGAATACCAACACATTAGGTATTGGGGTTTCAAAATGTGAATTTTGAGGAGACACAAACATTCGGTCCATAGCAAGCACCACATCACAATTTAAATAGAATGATGTCCCTCCCTATAGCGTTCTTTTACATATTAATGAGGCAAGGTTCTAGCAAGTTCAAACAAACGCCTGTCTTTAATGCAAGCTTGCTTATTTTCTCTTACATGGAGTCACCTGCTTCTAGCTCTACCCTATGTGGCTCTACCAGCATAATCAACCTTCTGTCTGACAGACATGGCTGCCAAAGTAGCGTCCTTAGTTGCCGTAAAAATAAACGGCCCAAGTGTTTTCACCTGGGGGTGGAAAGGCTGGAGATGGGAACTGGGAGGGGGACGACAGGTGTCAAGAAGACTTCTCATTAATTGTTTTTAATATGTCTATTTTTGAAACATGTGAACTGGTTCCCATTATACATTTTTAAGTGTAAAACATAATCGTAAAATGTTAAAAAACTAATCGCGTAACCCTGGGCTGGGGAAATGAGGTGCAGCAGGGCACCCTCCTTAGAGCTCCGGTGCCTGCCACTGCGTATCTTCCGGCTGCTCCGTCTCAGCTTTCACCCAGTGGGGCCTTCAGCCCATTCCAGAAGCATCGGGCCAGCCTGGGGTTAGAGAGCTGTTGTTTCTCTTCATTCCCTCCACTCCAGACCCTTTGCTCCACAACACCTCACCCAGGGCTCTCTTGGTCCTTCTTTCTTTCCTGTCACTGGTCTGTCTAGCTGCCTCACTCTCAGTTCCTCCACTGCAACCCAGAGCATCCTGGCATCTCCTCCTTTCCCACTTGGCCCTCTCTGCCTATACTGTTTCCAGACGCAATTCCAGATAGCTCCATAAATGAGCGTCCCCACTCTCCTATGCACCAAAGTAACATCACGCCCTGGATTCTAATCTAGCCCTGGCAGTGAACTTTCATCCACTTGCATTGACTATTGAAACCTGCTTATGTACCCTGGGAACATCCTCATTTTCTTTCATTTACAATAAGGCCTTTGATTTATGCTTAACGAGACATAGATCTAGCTTCCTACTGAAATTACCTCTCCTGGTCCCAAAGCCACAGATGCAACCAGCCTGCAGGCAAGTTCCTTTGGTCACACAGGATTGGTTTCTTTGTTTGTTTGTTCATTTAAATTAAAAATGGTTCTCAACTTTCAAAAATGTAGACCATTCTTTCAAAAATGTAGACACACACACACAAAAAAAGTCTGGATTTCTATGCCCTTTTCTAAAATTTGGAAGATCTAGTAATACTGAGCCCATGGCAAAAATCAACTAAAGTTAGTACAGAGAAGAAAGAGATCCTGGCCCTGGCTGGTTGGCTCAGTGGTAGAGCATCAGCCTGGTGTGCAGGAGTCCCAGATTCAATTCCTGGCCAGGGCACACAGGAAAAGCGCCCATCTGCTTCTCCACCCCTCCCCCTCTCCTTCATCTCTGTCTCTCTCTTCCCCTTCCGCAGCCAAGGCTCCATTGGAGCAAAGTTGGCCCGGGCGCTGAGGATGGCTCTGTGGCCTCTGCCTCAGGCACTAGAGTGGCTCTGGTCGCAACAGAGCAACGCCCCAGATGGGCGGAGCATCGCCCCCTGGTGGGCATGCTGGGTGGATCCCGGTCAGGCGCATGCGGGAGTCTGTCTGACTGCCTCCCCGTTTCCAGCTTCAAAAAAATACAAAAATAAAAAATAAAAAAAAAAGAGGATGGCTCCAAGAAAGAGATCCTAAAAACTGAGCCACACTCACACCATCATTCAATTTTAAACAAATGTGCAAAAACAATCAAAGGGGGAAAAAAAAACTTTATCAGCAAAATGGGGCTAGAATAACTAAATATGGGAAAATAGAAACTTTGACCCCTATGTGGTACACAAACATTTTGAGATGAACCACAAGCCTAAATGTAAAAGCTAAAATTGCAAAACCTTTAAAGGAAAACATGAATGAGTTATCTTCGTAACTTACGGTTAAGCTAAAGGGTTTTTAGACAAATCTAATGATGCAACAACCATTAAAAAAAATTTTTTTTTATAAATTAGACTTAATAAGAATTAAAATTTTCTGGTCATCCAGAAGACACCATTTTAAAAAAGAACAGAGAAGCCACTGCCTGGGAGCCAACTCTGACTCAGTGGTAGCAAAAGCCGCACTGTGAGGTCGTCCCGAGAGACAGATGGCGTGGGAAGGGAGGAGGCCACGGCTCCCAAATGCACTGATTTTCTCTTGTGCTCTCACACAAATCTGTAACTTGAATGTCTTGCAGCTTCTAGCCATGTTAAGTTGTAATCAAGGACATAAATTACATGCGTAAAGTTTGGAAACAGACAAGCAGAAAACTAAACATTCCCTAGGTCTCTGAAACCCAGATGCATGACAGAGTCAAGCTGCCTCCTGCCTTTTGACATAACCCAGGACAGAGCTGATGGGTGACATTGACAGGCCACGGAGGAAACACTGCTCTCGTGTATTTATTCCTTTTGTCCTCTTGCTGCTATTTAAGGAATAAACATTTTCCCCTTTAAAGATGGTCCTCCTAAAAATACAGAGATGGCATAAAGAATGTACTAGTTGTCGGAAAACCTGGCTTAGAGTCACATGAAGTTGGGCAACTTAACCACTCAGAGCCTCTTTTTTCTCTTGTATAAAGTAAGAATAATAACTGCTGTAAAGAACAAACAAGAAAACACCCTTAAAAACATGTCCGGCCTGACCAGGCAGTGGCACAGTAGATGGAGCATCAGCCTAGGATACTGATGACCCAGGTTCAAAACCCCAAGGTCACCAGCTTGAGCCCAAGGTCGCTGGCTTGAGCAAGGGGTCCCTGGTTCAGCTGGAGCCCCCCAGTCAAGATACATATGAGAAAGCAATCAATGAACAACTAATGCCACTACTGTGAGTTGATGCTTCTCTCACTAAAAAGAAAACAAAAAAATTTTTAAGTGTCCAAAATTTACTCAGGGCTATAAAGAATAGAATTCCACTCCCACTAGCTCAAGTCAAAGAGAATTTACAGAAAGGATACAATAGGCAATCTCGCCAACTCACACAATCAGGAATGAAGTACAGTTTGTCACTTAGGGATTGAAGCTGAAAACCCTCTGTGGTGTTCTCTCTGGGGACATATGGTCTACCATCTCACCTTCTCCCTGCAGGTCCACACATTCCCATGTGGTAGACATTGCTGTTGTCTATCCACTACGCATTCCTCTTGCTTCCTCACTAAGAAAACCTCAGTATAATGAGGATGCTCTAAGCCAATCATGATGACCTGTTGTCCACTCTTTCCCTCCGCCCCCTTACATCTGGCAGTGGCCATGAATATGGTTCTGGCAAATAAGGCTTAAGGAAAAGACTGCTGGGAACTCTTGGTCTTTGTCTCTTTTTTGGTCCTTGTCCTGAAAAAAGCAAAGATGCTGCTTGGTGGCACGTCTTCCATTTTTTCCCTTTGGTTGTGATAACAAGAGCTGCAGCAGCCATGAGGAGACCATGAGGAAAAGGCCAAAAGTATCATGAAGAGGTCTCTCACTCCCAGACATCACTGTGGCCTCAAGCCAACATTAGTGGACAGTATGTGTGAAATAACAAAACCAGCCTGACCAGGTAGTGGCGCAGTATCCCAGTGACCTGGGACACTGAAGACCCAGGTTCAATATCCTGAGGTCACCGGCTTCAGTATGGGCTCATAGACATGACCCCATGGATGCTGGCTTGAGCCCAAGGTTGCTGGCTTGAGCAAGGGGTCACAGGCTCAGCTGGAGCCCCGTGGTCAAGGCACATATGAGAAAGCAATCAGTGAACAACTAAAGTGCTGCTACAAGTTGATGCTTCTCAATTCTCTCTCTTCCTGTCTGTCTGTCTCTCTCCCTTGCTAAAAAAACAACAACAAAAAAAGAAAACACCAAAAAACAAAAAACTTCACCCCTGTGTTTTTAAGTAACTCTGAGTTAGGTTTTTAGTACTTGAAAATGAGAGCATTCTTAACTTATAATACTATCATCTAATTCAAGATTTGCCTAACGTCAATTATCTGTACCCTCAAGTCATCCATAACATTCTTGCCATGTCCACTCAAGTACCATATTCTTCTTTAAACTCACTCAGTTTTGTAACTTAAATACCTACCTTAGCCTTGCAGCTCCCATGTGAGTTTTTATCCTAATACTCATCAAAAAATAAATATGAGGTTTCCAAATTGGTGAATGCATCCACCTGCCCGGGAGGTGATGAATTCCAATTCCACAGGGAAGTTCCTGTACTCAGGATCCTTCCAGACTGTGTTGTTCATTTGTATCCTTTATAACAAACTAATAAATATAAAGAAAATAACAATCATTTAAGTTTTTATTGAATTAAAGCAGATTTGCTGCATACCAGTGGAAATTATCTCATTTTTACCAGTGGGGCACTTTGCAAAAGGTTGTGGGTTTGATCCCCTATCAGGACACATACAAGAATCATTTCTGCCAAAAAAAAAAAAAAGCCTGAAATTTTGATAAGGGTACACTGAATCTGTAGATTGTTTTGGAGAATATTGCTATCTTAACAATGTTTACTGTTCCAATTTATGACCATGCAATGTCTTTCCATTAATTTAAGTCTTCTTTAATTTCTATTAGCAGTGTTTTGTGGTGGTTGTATATAAATCTTTCACCTCCTTGGTTGTACTTATTCCTAGGTAATTTATTTTTTTATATGCTATTGTAAATGGAATTGTTTTCTTCAGTCCTTTTCAAATCATACTATAGAAACACAACTGATTTTTGTCTGTTGATCTTGGACCCAAAACTTTTGCTGAATTCATTTATTAGCTCTAGCAGTTTTTTGTGGATTCCATGGAATTTTCTTTATACACAATTATGTCCTCTGCAAATAGAGAGAGTTGAACTCTTGTTTTCCAATTTGGATGCCTCTTACTGATTTTGCCTCTACCTAATTGCTCTGGCTCGGACTTCCAGTACAATGACAAATAGCACTGGTGAAAGCAAACATCTTTGTCTTCTTTCTGATCTGAAGAGGAAAGCTTTTAGTCATTCACCACTGAGTTTGATGTTAGTTGTGAGGTTTTTTCATAAGCGTCAACTATTATATTAAGGAAATTGCTTTTTATTCCTAATTTTCTAGGTATTTTTATCATGAAAGGGTGCTGAATTTTCTCAAATGCCACTTCTGCATCTATTGAGATGTTCTTTTATCTTTTCCTTCATCCTGTTAATGTGAGGCATTACATTTATTGATTTTCTTATATTGAACCACTCTGCATTCCTGGGATAAATCTATCTTGTTTATGGTATACAGTCTTTTTAATGTGCTGTTGAGTTAGGTTTAGCCAGTATTTTGCTGAGGATTTTTGTATCTGTATTTGTAAAGGAGAATGATCTGTAGTTTTTTTCTTGTGGTATCTTTGTCTGGCTTTGGTAACAGGCAACACTGGCTTCATAGAATGTGTTAGGAAGTTTTCCTTCCTCTTCAGTTTCTTGGAAGAGTTTGAGTAGAGTTGGAATTAATTCTTCTTTAAATGTTTGCCTGAATTCGTCAGTGAAGCCATCTGGTCCTAAACTTGCCTTCCTTGGGACGTTTTTGAATACTGATTCAAAATCTTTACTTGTTATAGGTCTGTTGATATTTCCTACTCTTGAATTTTGGTAATTTGTGTTTCTAGAATTTGTTCGTTTCATCTACATTATTTAATTTGTTAGCATACAGTTGTTCATAATATTCTCTTATAATTCCTTTAATTTCTTTAAGGTCCCCATATTTATTTCTGATTTTAGTTATTTACATCTTTCTTTTTTTTTCCTCAATCAAGCATGTCAACTTTGTTAATCTTTTCAAAGAAAAACTTTTCTTTTGATTTCATTGGTTCTCTCTATTGTTTTTTCATTCTCTATTTTATTTATGTTCTAACCTTTATCATCTTCTTTCTTTTGCCAGCTTTTGGTTTACTTTTCTAGTTCCTTAACATGTAAAGTTAGGGTGTTGATTTGAGATCTTTCTTTTTCTTCTTCATTTTTTTTTTTTTTTTTTTAATTTTCTGAAGCTGGAAACCGGGAGAGACAGACAGACTCCGGCATGCGCCCGACCGGGATCCACCCGGCACGCCCATCAGGGGCGACGCTCTGCCCACCAGGGGGCGATGCTCTGCCCCTCTGGGGGGTCGCTCTGCCGCGACCAGAGCCACTCTAGCACCTGGGGCAGAGGCCAAGGAGCCATCCCCAGCGCCCGGGCCATCTTTGCTCCAATGGAGCCTTGGCTGCGGGAGGGGAAGAGAGAGACAGAGAGGAAGGGGGGGGGTGGAGAAGCAAATGGGCGCTTCTCCTATGTGCCCTGGTCGGGAATCGAACCCGGGTCCCCCGCATGCCAGGCCAACGCTCTACCGCTGAGCCAACCGGCCAGGGCCAATCTATCTTCTTTTTTAATACTGACATTTGCAACTATAAATTTTCCTATGAGCACTGCTTCCCATCGTTTTTGTATTTTTGTTTTTACTTATTTCCAAATACTTTATAATTTATCTAGTAATTTCTTCTTTAACGTATTGGTTGTTTAAAAAAGTGTGTTGTTAAACATCCATGCATTTTTAAACTTCTCAGTTTTCTTCTATTATTGATTTCCAGCGTCATTCTCTAATGGTTGAATAAAATATTTTGTCTGACTTAATTCTTTTAAAATATACTGTGATTTTCTTTTTTATTACCTAACACATGGTCTATCCTGGAGACTGTTTCATGTATACTTGAGAAGAATGTATATCCTGTTGTTATTGGGTGTGGTGTTCATATGTGTATTAGCTTTAATTGGTCTATAGGGTTCTTCAAGTCTTTTTTTCCTCATTGATCTTCTGTCTAGATGTTCAATCCATTACTGAAAGTGGGATACTAAAATCCAACATAAGCTATTATTATAGAACTATTTCTCCCTCCAATTTTATAATTATTTCCTCCATATAGTCTGAAACTCTCGGACTCTCTTGTTTGGTGTGTATATGTGTTTTGTTTTGTTTGTTGCTTGTTTTTTTGAGAGAGAGAGAGAGAGAGAGAGAGAGAGAGAGAAAGGGTGGGCAGGTGAAGAAAGAGAGAAGAGAGAGAAGCATCATCTTATTTTCCGCTTAGCTGTGCACCCATTAATTGCTTCTTGTATGTACCTTCATGGGGGCTTAAAACGGCAACCTGGGGATCAAACCGGCAACCTCAGCGCTCTGGGATGATGCTCTATCCACTGCACCATTGGTCAGGGAAGAGCCTATATGTTTATAGTTGTTGTATCTTCTTGATAAATTGGACTTTTTATCAGTAGATAATGTTCTTTTTTGTCTCTTATGACAACTTTTAACTTAAAATCTATTTTTGAATACTAGTGTAGCCACCCCGTATCTTTTTTGCTTACTATTAGCATGGAATATCTTCTGTTATTTCACTTTCAACGTATTTGTGCCTTTGGTTCTAAAGTGAGTCTCTTGTAAGCAGCATATAGTTGAATCATGTTTTCCTTTTCATTCTGCCGATTTCTGTCTCTTTTTATTGATTTGAGAAAGAGAAACATCAATTTATTGTTTCACTTATTTATGCATTCATTGGTTGATTCTTGTATGCACCCTGACAGGGGATCAAACCCACAACCTTGGTGTAATAGATAACACTCCAACCAACTGAGCTACCCAGCCAGGGCATTTTCTGTCTCTTAATGATGTGAATTTTATCCATTTACACTTAAAATAATTACTGATAATAAAAGACTTACTTCTATAATTATGCTATTTGTTTTCTATGTCTTACATCTTTATTGTTCTTTATCTCCTCCAAAACTGCATACATTTGTGTTTGATTTTTTAGTGTACTGTTTTTATTTCTTCTTCATTTCTTTTCTATACATTTTTTTTTGTATTTTGCTGAAGTGAGAAGTGGGGAGGCAGAGAGACAGACTCCCACATGCGCTGGACCGGGATCCACCCAGCAAGCCCACTAGGAGGCGATGCTCTGCCTATCTATCATTGCTCCATTGCAACTGGAGCCATTCTAGTGCCTGAGGTGGAGGCCATGGAGACATCCTCAGCACCCAGGCCAACTTTACTCCAGTGGAGCCTTGGCTGTGGGAGGGGAAAAGAGAGATAGAAAGAAATGAGAGGAGGAAGGGTGGAGAAGCAGATGGGTGCTTCTCCTGTGTGCCCTAACTGGGAATAGAACCCAGGACAACCACACACAGGGCCAACTGAGCCAACTGGCCAGGGCCCTATACATTTTTTAGTTATTATCTTAGTGGTTACCATAGGGATTATAATTGAAATTCTAAATTTATAAAAATCTAGTGTGAATTTATACCAAGTTATTTCAATAGCATATATTAACTCTATTCCTCACCCTCTCCACCCCTCCCTTTATGTTGTTATTGTCACAGTTGACATCTTTATATATTGTGTCTGTTAACATAGATTTATATTTATTGTTTTATGCATTCAGCTTTTAAATCATATCAAAAAGAAAAAAAAGTGATATGTTCAAAAATACAATAATACTAGCTTTTTAAGTTTATCTACGTAGTTTTGCTTACCAATGATTTTTATTTCTTCATAATACTTCAAGTTACCATTTAATGTCTTTTCATTTACACCTGAAGGACTCCTGTTAGCATTTCTTGTATAACAGGTCTACTAGCAATGAACTCCATTAATCTTTGTTTATCTGGAAATGTCTTAATTTCTTCATTTTTGAAGGATAGTTTTTCTGGATATAAAATCCTTGGTTGATAGATTTCCCCTAGCACTTTGAAGATACCATCCCACTGCCTTCTGACCTATGGTTTCTGGTGAGAAATCAGCTGTTAAACTTATTGAGGATCCCTTGGTAAACAAGCCACTTCTTTCTTGCTACTGTCAAGAGTTTCCTTTTGTTTTCAACTGTTTGATTATAATGAATCCCACTGTGGCTCCTGAGTTTATTTTACTTTGAATTATCTGCACTTACTAGATGTGTATAGTCATGTCTTTTATAAAATTTGGGAAGTTTGTGGCCATTATTTCTTCAAATATTTTTTTGTTTCCCCTTTCTCTCTTTTCCTTCTAGGATTCCCATAATGTGTATGTTGATGTGCTTGTTGATAGTCTTTGCTCATTTTTCTTAATTTTTCCTGTTTTCTCAACTAGTTAATTTTGATTTACCCTATTTAGAAGTTCGCTGATTCTTTCTTCTGCCTACTCAAATCTGCTAATGAACCCCCACTTTACTTTTCAGATGCAGAATTTCTATTTGGTTCCTATTTATAATTTTTGTCTCTTTATTAATAGTCTATTTTTATTTATACATCTCCTGATATTCTTTCTTTCTTTCTTTTCCCATGCTTTCTTTTAGTTATTTGGGCATAGCTAAGACAGTTTATTGAAGTATTTTTCTAGTGAGTCCAATGTCAAGGTTTCTTCAGGGATGCTTTCTATTAATTCCTTCTCTTTTTTTTTAAACTGTGAATGAGCCATATTTTTCTGTTTCTTTGCATACTTCATAATTTTTAATGAGATTTGGGAATTTTGAATGTTCAAGTGGCAACTCTGAAAATCATATTCTCCTCAACACAGGGAATGTTATTGCTTGACAAAGGCTGAAGTCATCTATTTATTTAATCTTCTCCAAACTATTTTCATAAAGACTATATTCTTTGTTGTGTGTGGTCACTGAAGTCTAATTTTGTAATCTCTGTGGTTAGCCAGTGACCTGACAGATATTTTCTTAAATTTCTGTCAAAAAGGGGAAAAATGGAAAGAAAAGGGGGGGGGGAAGGAGTGTTTAGTCTCTTTGAATTCCCTCAACTGACACCAATGCAGAAACCACTTCAGTTCAGCCTATAGGAGCTAAAACAATAGCCAACTTCAGTGACCAGCCATCAGCAAACTTTTAAGCAGATAAAAACATAGAACCCTGATTTTTTTTATGGCCAAGCCCCTAGTTCCCACCCTTGCATCAGCAAGTCACACCAGGGATATGGACATGCAGCCCTCTACACTGCTACCTGCTGCATGGATGGGGGATGGTAGTTGCTACGTGAAACACTGAAATTCACTAAAAATTACCAGCATATCACTTCACCAAACACTCACTAGACTCCAGTGTTCCAAATAGTTGATTCTGACAGCTCTTGTGAGGACAATAGTTGCTTTAGTGAAGGGACCAATTCCTCAAGCTTCCTACTTCAGTATCTTCCATGACATCAATATTAGTCTTGATATTAGTCCCCTCCAGTATTAGTCTTGATTCCACAAAAAAAACAGATGTGACACTCAATATAGGATAATTTAAAGAAGATGTATTTACAAAGGACTACAGTAATGTGCTACATAACTTTTCAGTAAATGACAGGCCACATATGTGACAGTGGTCTCATAAGATTATAATGGAGCTGAAAAATTCCTATCACCTAGTGACATAGTAGCCATAATATCATAGTGCAATGCGTTATTTGTGAGTTTGTGGTGATACTGGTATAAGTAAACCTACTGTGCTGCTAGTCATATAAAAGTATGTACATACAAAGAAAAGAATGTATGTGTAATTATGTACAGTACATAATACTTGTGAATGATAATAAGTGACTATGTTACTGGTTTATGTGTTTACTATATGATACTTTCATTATTTTATAGTGTTCTCTCTCTACTTATTAAAAAGGTTTGCTATGAAACAGTATACTATTTTTTATGCCAATAGCAGCCCTGCATATCTCGTGCTTACCAAGTGTCCAGATTAAATGATTTTCTCTTATGCTTGATTTAATCTCCTGTTTTTTTGTACAGCGACATGTTGTACAGGCTTGTAGCCTAGGAGCAATAGGCTACACCATATAGCCTAGGTGTACAGTAGGCTATATCATCTAAGTTTGTGCAGCTGTACTCAGTGATGTTCATACAAAGATAAAATCATCTAACAATGCATTTCTCAGAACATATCCCCATTGTTAAGTGGTGCGTTATCAAATTATGGATGTACTGGAGTCACAAGAGAAAATGCAGTAACCCAGGACTAACAGCAGTTAAGTTGATACCACTCCTAGGCCCTGAGGGTTGAGGAGAGGGGATGGTTACCGGGATCTGGAATGAAGGAAAGGAAAGAAATTTGCTGAGGTGGCCACCTTGAGATAAGCAGTTTTTGTTGAGGGACACAGTCAGCCTGAAGCAACAACTTCACAAGGAAGAGAGAGAAGAGAATTAAATACTCTGAGCTTTCTCTTTCTCTCTCCCCTCTATTTTACCCCTCCCTCTCTCTCTCCCTCCCTCTCTTCTCTTTCTGGGGCTCCCTATTAACCAACCAAAGCCCAAGTACTCGATGGCTCAGTTGATGTGGGGGTGGAGAAGGGTGAAGAGGAGATCAAGAGGACTTAATGAAAGATAGCCAGACAGTCCTCCACAACTCCAAGATGACCTCCAGCCTCTATCTTTGAGACCAAAAACAGCAAACTTCTGGCAATTTTAAAAGTTTTTGTTTTTTGTTGTTGTTTTTTTTAATTTTCTTTGGATCTTTATTAGATTCACATAAAGAACATATTCACTTGGACCAAGAATATATTGTAATGCACTTTAAGTCATAATTTAACATGTAGTGAGAACCCATGAAGTTGTCTGGCCCAAAGTAACATTCTTCTGTTGGGAAAGAGTTCACATTCTTTTATTCTGCATGGATCCTGAATTCCAGATGTCGGGTTTTAGTCTTCGTACAATGGTACATTTATAAGAGGTACAAAACACTTATTGAGCTTTCAAGGCAGTGGTAGGGGGCTTGTTAGAATAGCTTCTTTGCAACCCAACAAATTAATTTGATTCCTGTTTCCTCAGCCCACGTCTACCTCCAACTTAAATTTTACAGGAATAGTACTCCAGCATCTTCACCCCCTCCATCCAGTGCATCAAGGAAGTGAAAGGCCACAGAGTTCAACATGGAACAAATTCGGGGCTAATCTGCTTAAGACAGCTGTGCTTAGAAAAGTTCAGGCTGAAAAATCTCATGTCCATGGGGCTTTTCATGAACTTTGAAGAGAAGGTTCTCTGAGTACACTTGGGTTATCTCCCTTTATTTAATCAAGAAGTGCACTTTGCTGCAGCACATGCCTTTTCCTTGTGGGTCCTGGGCTCCAGTTTTTGTTTTAAATAGGATATAATTTTGGTTAGTCCCTCACCAGCAGAGGACTCCAGAAGCAGGGTTATTACAGCTCAGAATGACGGTCCTTGTCACCCGTAGCTGGATACCAAAGCTGGCCTGTTACTTTTCAAGCTGTGACAAGTTCCACAACATATTCCAAGAAAGACATGACTGAGAGTCATTTATGTCACTTACATTTGGCGGAATGTTTTAAAAAGCCTTTTTAAAATGCTAACATTTCTGCAGGCTTCTCTTTGAGCTTTCTGATTTTTCGATAACCCTTGATGGACAGCACGGCCCCCAGGGCAAAGACCCCAATGCCCAGGGCAGCAAAGATGCCAGCTCCTATGTCTCCGCCATGGAGGGCACAGCCGAAGCCGCGGTAGCCTTTGCTCTGGTACAGGGCCTCCCTCTCCTTACACACTGGTGAGGCGTAAGCGGCCGCGAGCGAGTGGAAGTAAAAGTACAGAGCTGGCACGTACGATGAGCATGTCTAGCACGCCTTCCAGCAGCAGCCACAGGGGGCAATGCCACGGCACCCGCAGGACACCCACAGCGACGAGGAGGCAGCTGTAGGCCATGAGGGCTCCACTGCAGGCCATTGCGGCCGTGACTGTGGGCAGCTTTAGCTGGTAGAACTGGACGTCCAGCTGCTGCGCTTTCTCCCCATCAGCACCACTGAAACCACTGTAAGCCCCTCCAAACTGGTAATAGTAAATGCCCCCCAGGCTGGTGATGCCCGTGTAGCCCCCTGTGGAATTGTAAGACACGGAGCTGCAGGCCAGGATCAGCAAGTTCAGCAGAACCATCAGCATTTGGCAGCAGGCTCTCCCAGTGCACAAGTATCTGCATTTGTGGCATTCCAGGAGTCCTTCGGCCTCTGACTGGTAGTATTCCACTTCCTCTCGTCTGGGCCTGGGGTTGGAGGGCAGATATCTCCCGGAAGTGGGTTCACTATAACTCTCTGGTCCGCGCCGCCGGGTGCCCTCCTTCCTGCGGTGCGGTGACTCCGGGGTTTCCCAAGGCGCGGGCCAAGGGGGCGGGGCTGCGTCCCAGGTGGGCCGCCAGGGTCCCTCCGGCGTCCGGCTCTGGCGGGGTTTTTCCCAAACTCTTTGTTCACCAGGGCCACGGTCCCCGACCTTGTGTCTGTCCTGGCGGGGGTCTCGGTCCCGCCTCCTGTCCCGGTCCCCGTCCCTGTCCCTCCGCTCGCCCCCGTTTCTCTCCCTGCGCCGGTCCCCTGCTCGGTCCCGCTGTCGCTCAGAGTGGCGGTCTTGGTCCGGACGTGGGTGGCGGTCTCGGTCCGGACGGGGGTGCCGGTCTGGGTCCCGCTCTCTCGGCCGTGTACGGGACTCGCGAGTCCCCGACGTTTCCTCCATGGCCCGACTCCGAGTCCCCGCCCCAGAACCCAATTTTAAAAGTTTCCCTACTTTGGGCCCTGGCCGGTTGGCTCGGTGGTAGAGCGTCGGCCTGGCGTGCAGAAGTCCCGGGTTCGATTCCCGGCCAGGGCACACAGGAGAGGCGCCCATCTGCTTCTCCCCCCCCCCCCCCTTCCTCTCTGTCTCTCTCTTCCCCTCCCGCAGCCAAGGCTCCATTGGAGCAGAGATGGCTCGGGCGCTGGGGATGGCTCCTTGGCCTCTGCCCCAGGCGCTAGAGAGGCTCTGGTCGCGGCAAAGCAACGCCCCAGAGGGGCAGAGCATCGCCCCTGGTAGGCAGAGCATCGCCCCCTGGTGGGCGTGCCGGGTGGATCCCGGTGGGGCGCATGCAGGAATCTGTCTGACTGTCTCCCCGTTTCCAGCTTCAGAAAAATACACACACAAAAAAAGTTTCCCTACTTTGGCCAACAGGTTTCAGAAGGATGAAGGTTTAATCAAGAATCTGTTTTATTTTTTCTTGAGAGAGAGAGACTGAAAGAGAGACAGGAAGGGAAAGCGATGAGAAGCATTGACTTGTAGTGGTGTCACTTTAGTTGTTCATTGATTACTGCTCATACATGCCTTGACCAGGGAGTTCAAGCAGAACCAGTGACCCCTTGCTCAAGCCAGAGACCTTGGGCTCAAGCCAGCAACCTTGGGCTTCAAGCCAGCAACTTTGGGATCATGTTGATGATCCTGCACTCAAGCTGGTGACCCCACACTCAAGCTGGATTAGCCCATGCTCAACCTGGATAAGCCCGTGTTGAAGCCAGAAACCTTGGGGTTTCAAACCTGAGTTTTCGGCATCCTATGTCAATGCTCTATCCACTGCACCACCATTGATCAGGCTCATTATTTTTAAATGGAGTGTCAAGTATAGTTTTTTATACTCTGATTTTATCATACTTGAAACTCAAATACAAAACTATCTAGTTCAGTACTAGATGCCAATATTGCATTACAGTAAAAAACATGGTATATGAAATCTAAATCCCAGCTCAATAACCAGCCACATATTTGACTTTGGCTATATTCTTTAGCCTCTCATCATCTCAGTTTCCTCATTTACAAAGTGAGCTACTAGTAGTACTTACTTCTTAGAGTTGTCACAAGGACTCAATGAGACAGTATATATAAGGCATTTAAAATGGCACCTAGCACAGAATAAATCCTCACCCTCAATAAATGTTAGCTATTACTATGTCTCCAGCCAGCCATCTCTCAGTATTTCTCCCCTTCAGCTCTATGGTACAGCTCACTGATCTGCTTTCACTTTCTGCAAAATGTCATGTTATCTGGCCTCTGAGGCTTCATGCATTCCTCGCTATCTGCCTGGATAATTCTTCTTTCAAGAACAATCAAATATTTTTTCATATCCATCCATTTCAAAGACTAACAATATCAAGTGCTACCAAAGACAGGGAGAAATGAGAACCTTTAAACATTGCTAGTGGAAGCATACATGAGTACAACTATTAATACTTTGGAGAGCAATTTGGCAACATCTAACAAAATGTCTGTAGTCCACATTTTAGCAGTGACATTCCTAGAACCATACTCTAAAGAAACCTCCATGCCTATACAAAGGAAATATGTACAAGAATGTTCAAAACAGCATTGCTTATAGCAGCAAAAATACTCGAAAGAACTCTAGTATCCTTCAACAAGAGAATGAATGAGTGAAATTAATGAATGAAATTAATGAATAAAAATCATAATGGAGCCTGACCAGGTGGTGGCGCAGTGGATAGAGCATCGGACTGGGATGCGGAAGACCCAGGTTCGAGACCCCGAGGTCTCCAACTTGAGTACGGGATCATTTGGTTGGAGCCAAAGCTCACTGGCTTGAGCCAAAGGTCGCTGGCTCAAGCAAGAGGTTACTTGGTCTGCTGAAGGCCCGCGGTCAAGGTACATAAGAGAAAGCAATCAATGAACAGCTAAGGTGTTGCAAAACGCAACGAAAAACTAATGATTGATGCTTCTCATCTCTCTGTTTCTGTCTGTCTGTCCCTGTCTATCCCTCTCTCTGACTCTCTGTCTCTGTAAAAAAAAAAAAAAAAAATCATAATGGATAATCTTACATTGGAATACTACATCACATCACAGAGTTAAAATAGCTACATGTAACAACAGGGGTCAATCTCAAAAAAACACATTGTTGACTAAAAGAAAAGTTTCCAAAGACTACAGTGTGATACAATGAGCAGCTTAAAATTATTTTTAAATGGCACAACTTGTTTATGAATACATGCATATGTAGTAAAATGTAAAAACACACTTGGGAAGGTTAGACACCAAATGCAGGGAGGTAGTTACCTTTGCCAAGGTGAGGAAGGAAGGAGAGAAAATTGGAATTGGATGGGGTTCACAGGAAGTTTCAATGGTATTTCTTTTTTTAAAAAGTCTGAAGCAAGTTTAATCATAAAGTGTTAAGATTCAAAAAAAACTGGGTGGGCCCTGGCTGGTTGGCTCAGTGGTAGAGTGTCGGTGTGGTGTGTGGATGTCCCAGGTTCGATTTCTTGTCAGGGCACACAGGAGAGGCACCTGTCTGCTTCTCCACCCTTCCCTCTCTCCTTTCTCACTATCTCTCTTCCCCTCCCACAGTCAAGGCTCCATTGGAGCAAAGTTGGCCCCGGGCACTGAGAATGGCTCCAGGGCCTCTGCCTCAGGCACTAGAATGGCTCCGGTTGCAACAGTGCAATGCCCCAGATGGGCAGAGCATCGCCCCCTAGTGGGCTTGCTGGGTGGATCCCGGTCGGGAGCATGCGGGAGTCTGTCTCTCTGTCTTCCTGCTTCTCACTTCAGAAAATTTTTTAAAAATTTAAAAAGCTGGGTGTTAGATACAAAGATTTTTTTTTTAGGGAGACAGACATACAGACAAGAAGGGAGAGAGATGAGAAGTATCAACTCATAGGTGCAGTACCTTAGTTGCTAATTGATTGTTTTCTCATATGTGCCTTGACCAGGGCTCCAGCTGAGCCAGTGACTCCTAGCTCAAGTCAGCAACCTTGGGCTCAAACCAGCAACCTTTGGGCTCAAGCCTGCAACCACAGGGTCATGTCTATGATCCGATACTCAAGCTAGCGATCCCATTCTCAAGCTGGTAAGCCTGCACTCAAGCTGGAGACCTCAGGGTTTCAAACCTGGGTCCTCAGCATTCCAGGCTGATGTGCTATCTACAATGCCACTGCCCGGTCAGGCCAAACATATTTATTTATTCTATTTGTCATAGTTTAAATAAACCAAAATCAAGATGAAGAAAATTGGTTGTTGAGGGGAGGGGAATAAAGAGGGACAAATATACAGTGACAGAAAATGACTTGACTTTGGGTGATGAGCACACAACACAACCAACAGTTCAAATGCTATAGAGATGTTCACCTGGAACTGATGTGCTCTTATTGATCAGTGTCACCTCATTAAATTTAATTTCTAAATTAAAAAAATTGGTTGAAAATCTGTTGTAGGTCCCAAAGCAGTCAAGTGATTTATCCCTTTTCCCATCCAACCTATCCATTTCCACACCTTCCTTGATCTCCACCACCAGAGACCCATTCCCTATAGACTTTAGCCTAGTAGTGGAGAGCAGTGAGCAGGCATAGGGCTGATAATAGCATTCAGTGGAAGTCAGTGGGGAATCAAAGCATTCTCCACTGTTCTCATACACTCTGGAAATATTCACAGCCAAGATTATCAACCCCAAATACAACTGGAGGATTCTTCTCTGGAGAAAAGACCTCCT
This sequence comes from Saccopteryx bilineata, assembly GCF_036850765.1. Lineage (NCBI taxonomy): Eukaryota > Metazoa > Chordata > Mammalia > Chiroptera > Emballonuridae > Saccopteryx > Saccopteryx bilineata. The sequence continues at coordinate 18,662,684 of NC_089494.1, read as the reverse complement.
GATGTTGACATCTTTTAGCCCCCAATCAAATCTGACACATCTTTGGTGCATTGCATTGTGGTCTTGTTGGAATGCAGATTCTAAAGGTTGTAGATAATAATAGGGTCTGATATTCTGCATTTCCAAAAAGCTCCCAATGAAGTCAATGCTGCATACCTTTTGAGTAACAAGGCACTAGTCAACTCATTTTGCCCACACATTCAGCCTCCACTCAAGCTTTTTAGTGTCTCCTTGTCCTTAAATATGAACAGACTGCTCAAGTAGCCAGTCTTTTGAGGATGGTCATAAATGTAAAAGAGAGAGACCAAAAAAAATTAGCATAAAGAAGAACCCAAAGAAATAGGTAAAAGCAGAAAGCAGAAGGAAAATAAAAACACACTATAATGTCCTAAGAGAAAAGATATTCCTATACATGAAATAATATCCTCAGGAAGATAGAAGATATTCCTGTCCATGAAACAAGGGTAAAATAATATGGGGAGCGGCCAGTTGGGAAAGAAAGATCTTGGAAATTGAAAATAAGAACACTGAAACTTAAAATGGTTGAAAATAAAGACAAGGAAATATCTCAGAAAAAAATAGAACAACAAAAGCAAACAATGGGTAAAGAATTTCGGTTTTTCAAGACGAAAAGAGTTCTTGAAACTGGTTACACAACAATGTGAATGTACACTGATGAACTATACACTCAAAAATGATTAAGATGATAAATTTTATGCTATGTATATTTTATTACTATTAAAAATAAAAAATAAAATAAACAAAAATACCCCCAAAAAAGTAAACAGAAAGAAAATAAAAAGACCAATCCAGAAATCTAACTTCTAAATGCAGATCCTTCTCAACTTACAATAATCAGGTTATGTTTCAAGCAATCCATCATATTGAAAATGCATTCAATACTACATTGCAGAGTATCAGTTATTTACTCTTTGATCATGTCGCAGACTGGAAACTTTGGCTTGCTGCCTCTACCAAGCATATAAGAGAATATCTTATTGCATAACAACAACCCAGGAAAAGATCAAAATACAAAATTTGAAGTGCAATTTCTACTAAATGTGTATTCCTTTCACATCATCATAAAGTTGAAAAACTATACATCAAAAATCGTAAGTCAGGGACCACCTATTATAGGAATTCCAGAAAAAGAAAAAAGAAAATAAGGGAGAAGAAATTATCCAGGAAATAATAATAATTTTTTACAAACTTCCCCAAAACTGAAGAACACAAGTTTCCATTTTGAATAAGAGCTTGGTACAAAAAAATTGAGAGTCAATATTTTGCAAAGCACAGCATCATAAAATTTCCAACAAATAGCCTAAAGAGAAAATCCTAATGCTTCCAGACACAGGGAAGATGGTACAAACAAAAAATAAGGGATATGAATAGGAATCTGACTTTTTAAGTAACAACTCTGAAAGGTAGAAGAAAATAGAATGATACTTTCAAAATTATAAGGGAAAAGTATTTTCAAACTTGAATCCAGTAACCAGCCCAACTATAAATCAAGTGTTGGAATAAAGATATTTTAAAATATACAAAGATTCTAACAACATATTCCTTACCTCTCATCCTTAGGAAGTTACTAGAGGTGCTTTAGCAAAACAAGGAGGTAAACCAAGAAAGAGGAAGACACGGGATCCAAGAGAAGGGTAGAACCAGTCCAGAACAGTAATAAAGGGAAATCCCAGAACAACAACTGTACCACAGTCTAGAATAGCCCTGAGTCCAGATGGAAACAAGAGGAAAGAAGATCCTGGGACAATGACTCTATAGGAAAAGTGGAACTTATGTATTTGAGTATATGGAAAATATTGCTAGACTTTTTGACAGAGTCTTAGAGCACTCGCTGTGGTTAGGAGGCAGCCAACTGTAAATATATTGAAAATTGACAAGTGAGAATGAAAAAAAGGTAATGATTAAGAAAAATGAAGGGCTGTATAAGCAAGAAGGCATGGCTGTAGTGCACTTCATGATTCATTGGTAAACAATATTCTCACACAGAATAATTTAAATGCTGATTATTGATTAACCAAAAATTATTACACAATTATGTGATAGAGGTGTGTTCTTATCTATCATGTCAGGAAGTCAACCGATAATCCTTAAAATGAACAAATCAAGAATTTAGACCTGTGGTGGAGCAGTGGATAAAACATTGACCTGGAATGCTGAGATCACCGGTTCGAAATCCTGGACTTGCCGGGTCAAGGCACACGGGCAAAGCAATTACTGCAAGTTGATGCTACCTGCTCTTCCTCCTGCTTCTCTCTCAACCCTCTCTTTAAGATCAATAAATAAAATCTTTGTACTGGCAGGATAGCGTGATTGGTTAGTGAATCATCTGAAAGCATGGATGATGTGACTGGTTCCATACCCGGTCAGGGCACATAAAGGAACAGATTGATGTTTCTGTCTCTCTCTCTCTCCCATCTCTCGCTAAAACAACACATTTTTTTTTTTAATTTAGTCGTATAAGCATTTATTTAGATCTATAGATCTAATCCGGATGAATATGTGTAAGAGTTGAGGATATTTGCTCTAAAGAGTATAGGTCAGGGAACTGTTTTTTTCATTACCAGCTTTTAGTATACTGTATCTGTATATTTAAAAAATAGGCCCTGGCCGGTTGGCTCAGCGGTAGAGCGTCGGCCTGGCGTGCGGGGGACCCGAGTTCGATTCCGGCCAGAGCACATAGGAGAAGCGCCCATTTGCTTCTCCACTCCCCCCTCCTTTCTCTCTGTCTCTCTCTTCTCCTCCCGCAGCCAAGGCTCCATTGGAGCAAAGATGGCCCGGGCGCTAGGGATGGCTCCTTGGCCTCTGCCCCAGGCGCTGGAGTGGCTCTGGTCGGGGCAAAGCGACGCCCCGGAGGGGCAGAGCATCGCCCCCTGGTGGGCAAAGCGTCGCCCCTGGTGGGCGTGCCGGGTGGATCCCGGGTCGGGCGCATGCGAGAGTCTGTCTGACTGTCTCTCCCCGTTTCCAGCTTCAGAAAAATACAATATATATATATGTGTGTGTGTGTGTGTGTGTTTATGAATTATTTTAGTTCAATTAACATTAATGTCAAAACATTAGCATGTGATTTGGGGGGGATCTGTAATTTCTTGAGGCTTACCCATGGCTGGTAAGTAAGGTACTCTGTTTCAAAGGGCTATATGGGCCTTGATGACTGGGGAGGGGGGCAGGGAGAGAACTGTTGTTCATTTTGGAGATCTTAATCACCCCTCCCGCCCAAGCGCGCGTAGCAGAAAATAAATCAACTAAGTTTTTGTTAAATTTTCCCTGGAGAAGGTACACAGGGAGAAGGTGCAGGTGTAGCACAAAAATGAGTTCAGATTCTGCACGCAGATGACTAAGAAGGTATGTGTGGCAGAGGTACTGGAAGGTGAGGGTTTCCGAGGGAAAGATAATCACGTTCAGTCACGTTCCAGCACCCGGAGGCAGCTCCCCAGGCTCAGAATTGGAGACATGACAGGAACTCAAGGAGGCCTATTCATCCAAGTTGTCTTTTAACCTAGATGACTTTTCATTCCTTTCCTTCACTGCCCTTTAAACAATCAGCAGTTACATAATTGAGAGTTTATTTATTGCCTGTTTCCTTTACCAGACTATAAGCTCCACTAGGGCAGGACCTTGTCTATTTCATTTACCACTGTATCCCCGGGACAGAGCAGGAGCCCACTAAAATATTCCTTGGAGAACTGTGTTACGATGCCACTGGGAAGTCATTAGTCTGACATGAGAAAGAAACACACCAACAAAAAACAAGCTGAGAGCAAAGAAGCCGGCCGGTAGACAAGGACGAGCCACTTGCGAGGTCTCCGAAATGACAAGACCGGAAGGGTGGAGCTGGACCTCTGGGATAAGCGAGCGGGAGGGACAGGCTGGACCGTGAGACAGGCCTTGGGAAACCACAGCCGCCTGGGAGTCTTACAGGGGATGGACGTGAGACTGTAGGAAACTGGAGACCGGGTAGCGGCATTGCGCATGCGGAAGCGCAGCCTCCGTTTTGTCCCCCGCCCGCCTGCGTGCGCGCGCACGAAGGGTCGGAGCGGAAATGGCGCCGCGGGACCGCGCGTCCGGGCGGCGAGCGGAAGTGGGTGTGAGAGCGGAAGTGGCCGGCTAGAGCCGGGGGCTGGGCGGGGATCGGGCTCGGTGAGGCGGTGGCGGCGGCGGCGGCTCGGCAGGCGGGTTCAGGCTTCTGGGGCCAGGTCGGTCGGGTGGGTGGGTGTCTTCACAGCTAGTGCGTGCGCGAGCCAGTGCTCGCGTCTTCCCTTTTCCCCCCACCCTGGTCCCTCTCCCTCTCTACCCTAACCTCTACCCCACCCAGCCCCCTTCCTCAGGGGGCAGCAGGGCTGCTCCCTCTGTCCTTCCTTCCCTTACCCACCTTCACCCGCCCTTGTTTCTCCTTCCCCTGCCCGGGGCAGCCGCCGCCATGATCCTGCTGGAGGTGAACAACCGCATCATCGAGGAGACGCTCGCGCTCAAGTTCGAGAACGCGGCCGCCGGGTGAGCGCGCGCCCGGGGCCGGAGGGTGGCAGGGGAGGCAGGGTTGACCCCTGCTGATCCCCAGTGTTCAGCACCCCCAGACATGGAGGAGAGAGGTGGAGGACCTGGCCGGGCGTGGGGCTGCCCGGGCGGAGTAGACGTGGGAGGCGATTGGGTGCGGTGGGGTGAGGGGTTGAGATGCGTGGGGAGAGGCTCAGGGGAGGATGCGGAAGCAGGGAGTGGACCGGAGTGCGCGTGCCAAAGGGCAGGAGACCTGTGGACGCGGGGGCAGCTTGGGCCGGAACTCTAGCAGGAAGATCCCGTTGCCCTCCTTAGCGGGCGTGGGACCACTTCCCCCCAGTATCCCCGTCATTGTTCTGAACCCAAAGACAGCCCGTTTGGATCGAGTTGGAAGGAGTTTTCAGGGATTCCCAGGGCTGGGGAAGGAAGAAGATGCAGGCCCACATCTTTACCAGCCTTCTCGCTCCCCACCCCCCGCCCCGGATCCCCGTCTAAAGGTGCAGGAGAAAAGACCGACAGCAGACCCGCTGCCGGAAAAACGTGGTCTCTAGTTTTTCTTCCCTGAACCCTGCTGGGAGTGACACTGTCCGACCTCGTACATATTTCTCAAACAGAGCTGATAGTCCTCCCCTTCCTTATCCACACCCCTTCCTTTTATCTTCTGAGGTTCTCCTCCTCTTTTCCCCACGCACTAGCCTTTATCTGGTTATCTTTTACGTTCTTGTACCATCCCCCTGGTCTGTGATTTCTTCTGTGGTATTCCTGGCCCAGGTGCACGCTGGAAAGCCTGGAGGGTCTGTGAAGGTCTTAAGTAACTTTTTTTACGGTTGTCCTTTTTAATGGCGGGCTTAGGACAAATTTTGAAGGCAGCCTTCTGTCAAACACAGCAATCAATGAAGACAGCCTCCTCCCCCAAAGCTGCTTTGCTTTTAAAGCATGAGCCAGGAAATTTCAGCTTCTAGTTTTTGGTGTCCTGTGGTTAGTCTCTTTGCCTCATTTCCCCATCTGCGAGAATGGGGCTTCACATTTTGGTTGCAGAGTTGAGGAAATAAATGCAAACTGTTTCTGGTGAGCTGAGAACTAGTAGGAGGAGGATGGGAGTGGATTTATGGAAGGGAAATTCTAAGGGGCCACATGAAATTGTGGCTTGGAGGCATTTAAAAAAATACTTCTAACCTGCTGCTTAAATTCTATATATTGTGCCTCCTATCTCTTTTATAAGTCCACAGGTTTTATCTGTAAAACATAGCACAACCTTCCTTGAAATAACGCATACAAGGAGCAGCAGCTATTGTTTCCTTCTGTGGGCTGCAGTTGCCTTTTATATATATACATACATACACACACACACACACACACACTGCTCACAAAAATTAGGGGATATTTTATAGCTTCATATTCATTTTGAAATATCCCCTAAATTTTGTGAGCAGTATATTTTAGGCTAACTTGCTTCTTGTCTGAAGCTGTCACTTACCAGTTCCTTTGCATTTTAAATGTTCAAGCAAATTAGCTCAGTCTTATTTTGGGTGATTGCTATCTACTTTTTGAGCAGTGTAGCACATAAGAGGAAGTCAATTAACTTCTGCATTTTCACAGCTGATCTTAAGTGCATTCTTAAGTCCAGACTAGTAAAGAAATGAAACCTACTGGTTATAAACTGATCTACAAGATAAATGCCTGCACATTTTCAAGTAGGAGCATGCCTTGTAGTATAGGAGTCCAGTCACATCTATTTGTGTGCTAATAGCTTATGATTCCAAAATGTAACCCATTATTCAGAGCAACTAACCATATTAGAGGAATTAAAGTAGTCATTCAAGTCTGGAACACATAAGTTAGAACTTCTAGGACGTATAGTATATGTTGTATCAGCGTTGGCTGTTAGGGCAGGGTGGCATGGTTTGGCTTTTCTTCTGGCCTGTCTTCCCTTTGAGATGTGACTTGAAACGAGTGGGCTCAAAATATATACTTCTGAAAAGCACTTTGAAAATCTGAAGAGAAACCATGATGTCTGGCCTACGATGTAGGGCTTTCCTGAGACTGCACATGAAACACCCAGTGGCATCCTGTTTCCAAACTCAAGTGTGAATTTTAAGGCATACCAGTAAGGTGAGGCAACAGTGAAATAGTGTAGTCTTTTTTTTTTTTTTTTGTAAGAATTCCTGGTTTTTTGTTGTTGTTTTAAATTTTTTTGTTTTTAGATTTTATTTATTCATTTTAGAAAGAAGGGACACAGGGAGGGGGGGGAGGGGGGGAGGAGCAGAAAGCATCAACTCCCACATATGCCTTGACCAGGCAAGCAGGGGTTTCAAACCAGCGACCTCAGCATTCCAGGTCGATGCTCTACCCACTGCGCCACCACAGGTCAGGCAAAGTAGTGTAGTCTTTATCAAGGTGCATGCCTAAGGCAGAACTTCCAGCAAAGGATAATTAGTGTGATAATCATGAACATTTATGGGATTCTACCAGAGCTCGGCACCAGCAGGAACAGCAAAAGGGGGCCTTTCTGAGAAAGCTTGTTGGCAAAATTAGCTATAAGGGGTGAGGTGTTTTGGGTAAAGATCAGAGAAAGACGATAGGAAAGGCAGTAGCTTGGAGGAGAAGCCCTGGAAACTTGAGAGGCTTTGCTTCTGTGAAAACCTGCTGGAGACATGAGATCCATCCTGCTTTACTCTTCTCAGAGCAAACCGATTGGGGAAATTATGGTTCAGAGCAATCCTTTCCAAAGCAAATCTTCCAACTCTGTGATGCCCTATTTGATAGCCAGTAGCTTCATGTGGCTAGTTAACTTTAAATAAGAATTAAAGTGAAATAAATTTAAAATTAAGTTCCTCACACAGTTCTAGTGCTCAGTTGCCACATGTGGCTAAGGAGCTGCTGTATTTGGACCGCGCAGGTGTAAAACATTTCCACTATTTCAGAATGTTCTAATGGACGGCACTCTTTCAGCTACTGAAAATGGCAGCATGAGATAGTCTCAACAGTTCTGTGGCATATACTTCAGAACCCAGTTGCAGTAACTTTCCTTTTGAGTTTGATATTTTTTTAGTGATACAGCTCAGATTATCTTGGATCTTCCTGCCTTTGACATCCAACTAAAAGTCTATATTTCCTTCAGATTAAACCAGTTCTGTCTGTCATCTAAACTATTTAAAGAATACATTTGGTCATGACAATATTTTAATTTGGAGGCAGTTTTAACAAAGCCTGAGATTCATTCCAAACAAATTGCTTTTTATTTTTTTCCTGCCACACTCCTGAGAGAGTGGCTTATTGGAATGATTTATATATACTCACAAACTGGTAATTATTGGTAAGTTGTCTTCCTAATAGCCTGCAAACTAAGAAAATGTGACTAATTAAAAAGCTATACTCAGCCCTGCAAAGAACCTCATGTGCAGGTCTTGTCACTAGCACTGCCTTTTCATTTAGGAATTCTTACCCAGACCCCCAATTAAAGCAGAATTAATCTGGCCAATTAATTTAATTCTTTTGTTACCGTATACATACCAAGAATCTTTTCAGCCTCAGAAGCTAGGCTGCCCACTTAGCTAGAGAGTCCAAGACTGAGGGGATGCTGTCAGATGCAAATTGCTGTTGATTTTGAGTGCATGCCGGCTCCATGCCGCAGCGGTGCACATTGTGGGGAGCTGTGGCTCTGAGGGAGAGTGAAGCTCAGTAAGCAAGCAGTGCCAGCTGGGGTGGGTGAGGACTGTGGGAGGAGAAATTTGAGAAAGGAATAAATTAAATCTTGCTGCTACCTTGTTCTCATTCCCAAATCTGCTGCATATGTCCTCAGAGAGACAGACTGGTTTGAAGTGACTTGGAATTAGGACATTGTTGAAGCCTTTAGAAGGAATGGAATGCAGTGGCTGATATGCTAAGACAATCTGGTTGGTCCTTTTACAGGTCGTGATAGTGACACACTATCCTGTCCTCTGGCCTCCATGGGACTGCTTTGGACATGAAGCCCCAGAGCTAGTCTGCCAACTGATGACTCCTTCAGGGCAGGGTCTATCACTTAGTCATCTTTTCCCCCCACTGACCTCACTGTAGGTATATGGATGGATGGATGGGTGGGTAGGTAGGTAGATAGTTCAGTAAATCTTTTCTTGAAGTAGTGGGTGAAGCCAGCTAGAATGGTTCTTAGTTATTTAGGAGCTTATCGCTTTTCTGACATTGTGTGAATTGGTGTTTAGATATTCTCTATATTTTGAGATATGGCTTTAGCACAGAGTATAGGACCACCTCTTGTCTAATACGATCCATTTTTGTAGGGTTTACTCAAAAAACATGATGGGAGCCATATAGAGACTTAAAGAAGAATGATCAAAAACCTTTATAAGATAGCAGAATTCAGTAATTCCTCTAATTCTGAAGAGATAATTAGAAGAGGGACATAAGAACCCCAAGAGAATTGGATACATTTGAGAGTAAAAACTCCAAAATCCTTAATGAGAAAAGAAAATAGGAAAATATACACTGCTCACAAAAATTAGGGCATCGGATGTTCTGTTTCTTTCAGTTTTTTTTTTTTTTTTTTTTTTTTTTTTTTTTTTTTTTTTTTTCCATTTTTCTGAAGCTGGAAACGGGGAGAGACAGTCAGACAGACTCCTGCATGCGCCCGACCGGGATCCACCCGGCACGCCCACCAGGGGCGACGCTCTGCCCACCAGGGGGCGATGCTCTGCCCATCCTGGGCGTCGCCATGTTGCGACCAGAGCCACTCTAGCGCCTGAGGTAGAGGCCACAGAGCCATCCCCAGCGCCCGGGCCATCTTTGCTCCAATGGAGCCTTGGCTGCGGGAGGGGAAGAGAGAGACAGAGAGGAAAGCGCGGCGGAGGGGTGGAGAAGCAAATAGGCGCTTCTCCTGTGTGCCCTGGCCGGGAATCGAACCCGGGTCCTCCGCACGCTAGGCCGACGCTCTACCGCTGAGCCAACCGGCCAGGGCTTCTTTCAGTTTTTTGTATAGTGCATTTCCACCAATGAAATTAAAAGTTGGTTTTGCATCTCATTTGCATAATTGAACAACTTTCTTTGACTTGTTTGCTTTTCTGATGTTCTTGCTTAATAAAAAGAAATCAAATGCTTTTTTTATTGCTTCATATTCATTTTAAAATATCCCCTAATTTTTGTGAGCAGTATAGTTGCCAGGTTTGGGGTTTTTTTTAAATTTTGTTTTATTCATTTTAGAGAGGAGAGAGAAAGACAGAGAGGGAGAGAGAGAGGAGAGAGAGAAGGTGGGGAGGAGCTGGAAGCATCAACTCCCATATGTGCCTTGACCAGGCAAGCCCAGGGTTTCGAACCGGCGACCTCAGCATTTCCAGGTCGATGCTTTATCCACTGCACCACCACAGGTCAGGCACCAGGGTTTTTTTTTTATTGACCAATTACTGACATTCTAGAAGCTTCCTTAGGAAAAAATATATATTTTTCTAAAGTTTTTTTAATAAATTTTATTTATTTATTTATGTATATATGTATTTTTTACAGAGAGTGAGTCAGAGAGAGGGCTAGACAGGGACGGACAGAAACAGAGAGATGAGAAGCATCAATCATTAGTTTTTCATTGCGTGTTGCAACACCTTAGTTGTTCATTGATTGCTTTCTCATTTGTGCCTTGACCGCAGGCCTTCAGCAGACCGAGTAACCCCTTGTTGGACCCAGCGACCTTGGGTTCAAGCTGGTAGGCTTTTGCTCAAACCAGATGAGTCCGCGCTAAAGCTGGCGACCTCGGGGTCTCGAACCTGGGTCCTCTGCATCCCAGTCCGATGCTCTATCCACTGCGCCACTGCCTGGTCAGGCGCTAAAGAGTTTTAAGAGTAGTTTTTGAAACCCATCTGAATGAATTTAATATGTTTTAGTGTCTTGTGTTGTTCATTCAGTAATCCTGAAGGATTCTTCAGCTGGCTTGTTCTAGGATTCCAGACATTATAACAGAGTGACACTAATAGGGGTTCTGTTTCTCCTTGTACTGCTGATCTGTTGCTGCTTCTGGGAATTACCACAATCCCCAGACCTCTCCCAGCTGTGGCTTTGAAGTCTGGTCTCCTTTGACATCACCTAGAAGAAAAACTAATTTATTGATCACCTTTTGTGAACCAGGCACTTTCCAATGAGCTTGAATATGGCTTCATTTAATTTCAAATGTGCACTTGTAACAGATAGTGGTTCCCATTTATAGTGGAGAAAACTAGGGCTCTTGGGAGTTTTGGGGGAGTAGACATGTACTAAGCGCTGTGCAGGCACACCCAGCACTGGTGATTCCTGACCTTAGTTATGGTATGTCCCACACAGAATGGTACATTTGGGTAAATGGTCTAGCCTCGAGGTCCCACCACCTGACTGCCCTAAGGGCTGTGTGGATCATTATCTCGGCATATCTATAACTTAGTCATAAGACACTGGTTGGGAAACTTTCCTGTACACATATCTCAATTAGACGTCATAACAACCTTATGAGGTGGGTGTTTTCATCTCCATTTTCTACAAAAGGAACCTGAGTAACATAGCCTGCAGTTACATAGCCAGTAGATGATAGAACTTGCATTGAACAGTTAACTCTGAAAGACTTGCTTTTTCTGTGATTAAACTCACCGCCACTATATGAAACTTCAGCAGATGGTATGGAACAAAATATAACTTAACCATTTATCTTTTTTGGCCTGTTAAGGGGAACACTTTTTTCCAGACCAGTCTTACACACTTCTACTCCATGATTTTTTAGATCACAGGAATAAACAATAAAGCCCTGGTCTTGGAACTAAGATCATCGTGTTAGGATATTATTTCACACTCAATGCAATTTCCTTGTTGGAGCACAGAGTTGTCGGACCTTTAGCTCCCAGATGACTTCTCAGGAAGACTCCTTCGGCTTAATGTTCTCTCTGCAACTTTTCTCTCCTCTGCATTCTTTTGTGTGGCCATAAATAGTAAACTAAAATATTAATGGCAGTGATTTGACAAATTTTCTCAAATCAGGCAGCAAACCATTTAGCATAGATCCTAGCAGCTTCTTCGACAGGGGGTCTATGCCCAGGGGACTTGACAAATTAGAGAAGTGTAAGATTTCACTCAAAATGTTTATAGAAACGTAATTTATTTCTAGTTGATTCTTCTCAGTCTGTTGATGAAGTGGGGGAATGAGGTACTCAGTCCTTCACTGGCTGAGTTACTCTAAAGATTAAAAAAAGAAAGAAAAGGAAAAACCACTTCCTACATGATGCAGTCTGGACTTTTATAAACCCTTCACCCTTCCTGGCACAGCCAGCCTTCTCCAGGAGAATGTGCCTCGGTGCTTCGTCCTATCCTGCAGCCTCTGAAATCTCATTCAAATGGGCCATAAGTTAATGTTTGCCCTTTTTCTAGAGGTAAGGAATGCTTGTTGGCTATCCCTTATATTTGTCCTCAGCTACAGTTTCAAGTGAAAGATCAGAAGCACCTTAAGTTTTCATCTACTTCTATTTATCATATTCTGAACTCACTGATTCAAAAACCCACTTGATGCTTCCATTCTTAGAGATGCCCAGAGTACGTTTCCTGTAACATGGGTGGCTTTGAAGAAGCAAGGCGAAACTTTGAATGCGATTTGTATGGCTTGATTTTCCAACAGGGCAGACATGCTCTATAAAAGCTAGTTTCCTTGAAAAGTATTGTTTAGCCTCTGCAGCAGCTTTTTAAAAACAGTTATGAGCCACATTATATATTCTGTTATTTCCCAGAAACCCTGGAGGGCAACTCAGACTTGGTCCTTTTACAGGTGAGAGAGCAGTGAGATCCTCAGCAAGTTAGACAAGAATAAATGTGAAAATGTGTCTGTCTTGTCTACTGGCCCATAACACAAAGTGTGATCATTTGATTAGTGGTAGCTAGCTGATAAAACAGCTTTCATTTGTTTCCTTCCATTGGGCTTTAAGTAATGGAGAGAGCATATGAAGTAGCTTTTCACTGGGGATTAATTGGCCATTGTTTATAGCTAGGATGTATGTCATGTTTTGTAGGTGATAACTTGGTAGCATTTATCAATCAGAAGTCCATGTATCTACTAGGCTAAGCTGGGAAGCACACAGCAAGTATTAGGCTGTTGCTGCCTTCCTTTTGTATCTGTTTTTTTGTTTTATCTTTAGCAGTTCCATGGGGTAGGTAGGATCACTTTTGTTCTCCCATTTCACAGATGGGTAGATCAGAAAATAAAAATGTGTGGATATTAATTTGTCGGAAAACATCGGATTGTAAAGCTACCGTTGGAAAACAGGTGTCTTAACTGTTTTCGGTGGTTTCACCGTGGTGTTTTGTGCTACACTGTCAGCACTAGAAAGTATAGCACTAGAACTACACAACAAAAGCAGGTAGAGCCAGTCAGAGGTGGCTTCATGAAGGAGAGCTGTGGCGCATTGGTGATAGAAGGGGAAGGGGAAAGAGATCTATGGAGACTTACAGATTGTCTTTGAAATGAGGTCTTTGTTTTGTTTTATGGCCTGAAATCATCCTTTTACTTGAAGTAAATTAAAAGCATCCTGTGTTCTATTTAGCAGTTTTCCTGCTGAATGTACTACCTCCATCACTACTGTCCTGTAGGGGAGGCATTGACCAAAGATGGCATCTTGTGGTTCACATACACAAATGTGTATATCATGGTCTTAAGGAATTCCGAGTTGAAGGTGAGCACCAACCACAACACAGATTCCACATCAGCTGGAAAACAAAAGCTTTATGTGTCCTGTGTTAGTTTTTTATCCTCCACCTTGATTAAACCCCAGAGTTCAGGTGCATGAGAAAATGTTGTGTGTTAAGATTGATACAGAGTGGTCTGATCTTGAGTAAAGCTCAGGAGCCTTCACAAGTCCCCTTGAAGGCAAGCAACAAAACAGTTATCTTAATTCAGGGACTTTTGTCTTACAGAAACAAACCAGAAGCGGTAGAAGTAACATTTGCAGGTGAGTGTCTTTATCTCAAAATTATAAAACAGTGATTTTCGACCAGTGTGCCACAAGACTATAAAACATGCAGTACCTGACCATTTAGTCAGGGGCACTGACCTCTCTTCCCTTAGATTGTCAAGAAAATGACAACAGTCCACACAACAGTAGCTGTCTGGTGTGGATGAATCAAAAGTATACCCCCCTTTTTTTTGATGTGCCACAGAATTTTAATAGTTTATGTGTGCCATGAGATGGAAAAGGTTGAAAATAGCTTCAAGAGAAAGCACAATATAAAAAATAGAAAACAGAATTGTTCCTAAAACAATCTTTGACATATGGGGTACTACCTCTTAAATGTCAGGTCTTTATGAGGTCTTTAAGAATTTCTTGAACTGTGTACAGTTACCTGCTAAGATCTTAGACATTTGGGGTTAATTTTGTGGTACAAAATAAGATTTTTGAATTTTGAAATACTAAGTTATTATCTTTAAGTAGCCATTATCTCAGTTTGCCTAGAACTAGAATAGTGGGGAAACGTAAAAATGCTAGAGACCTAGTCAGCAAGTCAGAGAGAGATGTTATTGCTTTCTATTCCCTGTAAAGAATACGTCCTTGCTGTGTGAACTTTGGCGTTATATAACACCCTCTGTAAAATGAGGGTGCTTGACAAGATGGTCTTGGGAGAGCTATGACTGGCAGCGTGTTCATCCCCAGCCCCTCCTATAGGAATGCTAGCTCTCCCTAAAGAGATAGCACTCAGCACCTCGTTTCGGGGACTACACAGGGTAAGTCCTCTGTCGTTTGGGAGGACAGAAGCCAGAAGGAGAGGGTCTCATAGATTAGAAGAAATATTTGTGATGTGGTGTCTGGGATTTGGTTTCGAATAAATCATTGGGGGGGGGGTGTCTAAATGAAACAAGATTGGCCATGTGTTGATAATTGCCATATAATGGGAATAGGGGTTTATTACACTGTTGTTGTTCTCATACATGTTTAAAATACATCATAGTAAAAGTTATTTTAAAAAAATTTTTCCAGCACCAGGTTGTGGTTAAGGTAAGAATAGCTTTGTAACAGCTTTTAGAAAAGAGCAAGATAGGTACTTAACAATTCCATCCTGGTGTTCGTGCTGAGTGCCCACAGAATTTAAAATAAATGCCATTTTACATTTATGCCTTCTTATAAGGGGGGCTTTCTTGTGGCCTGCAACAGATAGATGTTATTTCCCATTCCCTAGTTAAGCAATCTTATTCACTTTACTCACAGATTTTGATGGGGTCCTCTATCATATTTCAAATCCTAATGGAGACAAAACAAAAGTAATGGTCAGTATTTCTTTGAAATTCTACAAGGAACTTCAGGCACATGGTGCTGATGAGGTAAGTTCCACATCATCTTCCTTGAGACTCTTCCTCCTCACCTTTTATTGACAGCTTACCAATCAGAAGATCCAAGGCGCTGAATCCCTCCCACTGGCCGCTCTGGACAGCTTGTCCACCTAACCAGGGGCTCTTGACTCCCATGTCCCGTAATGATGTAGAAAGGGGTGTTTCCCAAAAGAGGCTGACTCTTGGCTTGTTTGCTTTTTTTTGTTTTGGTTTTTTTTTCTGTTTTTTTTTGTTTTGGTTTTTGTTTTTTCATTTTTCTGAAGCTGGAAACAGGGAGAGACAGTCAGACAGACTCCCGCATGCGCCTGACCGGGATCCACCCGGCACGCCCACCAGGGGCGAGGCTCTGCCCACCAGGGGGCGATGCTCTGCCCATCCTGGGCGTCGCCATGTTGCGACCAGAGCCACTCTAGCACCTGAGGCAGAGGCCAAGGAACCATCCCCAGCGCCCGGGCCATCTTTGCTCCAATGGAGCCTTGGCTGCGGGAGGGGAAGAGAGAGACAGAGAGGAAAGCGCGGCAGAGGGGTGGAGAAGCAAATGGGCGCTTCTCCTGTGTGCCCTGGCCGGGAATCGAACCCGGGTCCTCCGCACGCTAGGCCGACGCTCTACCGCTGAGCCAACCGGCCAGGGCTTACTCTGGAAAAATAAAGATGTTCCCTAACCATTGAAAACAAAACCAGCTTTAGGTCAAAAAATGCAGCAAGGTGCATTCTCCTTGACCAGTACCAAATAACTATCACAAAAATGAGATGGACTTTATTCCTATAACTGTGTCAAGCAGGTATGTTAATTCTGGCCTGTTTAAAGTTTATAATTGTAATTTTTCATTCAGAAAATTGACACAAATCTTCCCTTTGAATTTTTTGATTTAATCTTCTTTAGAGCTGGCCTCTTTAAGTGTCTCTTCCTCCTATGACTACCTTAGGGGAAATAAGAAAGGAGGTCCATGCATTGTGAATCTTGGTGGCCATGCCTTATTCACTGGCTTCTTTCGATGGTTAAAGTAGCAAGTTTGGTTCCTGTTGAACTATATTTGCTCTGGGGAGAGCCATTTATGGAAGAAAGAAAATGCTATTACACCAGTTTGAGCACATTGTGGTTGAGGCTCAAAGCAGGAAGTATGACTCAGTTCCTGAATCAGTTTTCAAATATCTTTTAGTTTTAACAAGTTAGGTTCTTCTTAATCTGGTGAATAAAGATACAGCCATTTCTATGTTCTTTTTGCTCAAGAGTGGTAGCTTTTGAGTATTTAAAACTTATGTAATGAAATGGCTGTTTGCAAAAGAATCTGAACCAAATCTCAGAAATTTCTTGGTTTAAAAACTAAAATTGTATTCTAACCAAACAATACCAAGAGCCATAGATAGGCCCTGGCCGGTTGGCTCAGCGGTAGAGCGTCGGCCTAGCGTGCGGAGGACCCGGGTTCGATTCCCGGCCAGGGCACACAGGAGAAGCGCCCATTTGCTTCTCCACCCCTCCGCCGCGCTTTCCTCTCTGTCTCTCTCTTCCCCTCCCACAGCCAAGGCTCCATTGGAGCAAAGATGGCCCGGGCGCTGGGGATGGCTCTGTGGCCTCTCCCTCAGGCGCTAGAGTGGCTCTGGTCGCAATATGGCGATGCCCAGGATGGGCAGAGCATCGCCCCCTGGTGGGCAGAGCGTCGCCCCCTGGTGGGCGTGCCGGGTGAATCCCGGTCGGGCGCATGCGGGAGTCTGTCTGTCTCTCCCCGTTTCCAGCTTCAGAAAATACAAAAAAAAAAAAAAAAGAGCCATAGGTAATCGCTTCCCTTGGTTGTTCATGTACAGTTGATTTGCCCCATAAATTCAAGAGAAGAGCCAAAACCTTTTCTGATTTGCCTCTTAATTCAGTGCAAGAAGAAATGTTTAGAATTTGTATTCAGTTATTTTACCTAGAAAAGAAAAGCTTCAGGAGAAAGATCTAGTCATATAAAGTATCAAAAAGATTATATTATATAAAAGATAGTAGCTAATTCCTTTCTTTACCAGAGGCAAGACAGGTAGTTATTAAGGTGGCCGTGCTTTACATTAACCATAGAATAACTAGCTGAAAAGAATTGTTAAACAGTTGAACCGAGAACCAAATTGTGTAATGATTCTCTCTGGGCAGTCCTCTCTATGAAGATCGAGGTGCAATAATAAATCCTTGGAAGGAAAGGGAAATGAAGTGTTAATTAAGCTAGCTTTCTTAAATCTCTCCAGTTGTGCTTTCCTTAACAGTGGAACTCCAGAGCACATTGCTATTCTTACAGCCACTGCAAGGGTCAAAGAACCAACCCCACCCACTCAAGTGGGTGGAGTAAGTTAAGTACCTCTCACCGTGTTGGAGCAGAGTGCACAGTAAATGGCTCCCAGGGTTGGTTAAACAGTGACCAGGCTGTGATAACCACAGGAAGCTTGTTACTTTGTCACAGGCCTTTTTCAAGGCAGAAAGCCTATGCCACCAGGGTGGGAAGATCTGATGGGGATGATTGATAGGTTGCCTACACCCAACTCCTGGTGTGAGGTTGGAAGAGTGGGCGAAAGCTAAAAAGTGAATTATAGTTAAAAGTGCAAGTGAAGTAAACAGGAGCATTGGCTGGTTTGGCCAAGGGGAGGGAGCAGAAGAGTTGAACATGGTATGAATTTGGCTCCAAAAACCTCTTAGATCTCAGAAGATTAATTTAGTAAGCTTGGAGTTAAACTAAACCTTAGTAGCCATGGTTTCTCCCACATCTGATTTCCCCTTCCTCCAAATACAGGTAGTGCACAGAGTACAGAATGGTAGCTTAGGGGCAGTGTGCCAGTAAAATTCTTACAGGAGGTGCATGTTACTTTTTCCCCCCAAGCTTTTTAGAAGAAATGGTAGATAAGACACCTGAAAGATCAGAACTCTCAGCCACCTATAAACTCTATAACCTTGAACTCTCCCTTTCAGTTCCTCTTCTGTGAAAGAGATACCTCACAGTGGTCTATGGTCACCAAATAGGAACTATATGTGGCACTATTTATCTTTTACCTTAATTCAAACATATGTGATCACTGATTTCATGCTTTGAGGTCCACTCTATTATCCAAGTTTTGCAGTTGGAGAATTTCTTACTGCTAAAGGAAATGATTAAATATGTGGAATATTAAAGAATACTTAAGAATGGAGGCACAGAGAACCTCGCTATGTGATCATTTTTTCAAATGGGACATGAAATATATGATTTGCTACTGATTTTTTTTAATATCTGGAGAGTACATTGAAAACGTTGGTACTCACATCTACCTATTGCATGTCCTTTGTGCGGGTACGTGGCACTGAGACCACAGCAGTGAGCAGGACAGGGTGCCTGCTCACATGGCGCTCCACTCCCGCTGCCTGTGTTTGCAGTGGTTTTCTCTGCCTAGTGGAATTGTTTAAAATGTGCAGCTAGAACTTCTATAATTAAAACAAAAGTTAGTACATTTGTTCACTTTTAATTTGTTAATTTGTCATACATTAAGTGCCCTTTTTTGGTATCCCAGAAAATGTAAGATGACCATTAGTGTGTGTGTGGTGAAATAGTATTAGAAATTGGATTCTCTCAGAGACTAAAATCTATAAATGCAACCCTATTTTACTACTGATGTTGTTAGTATATGGGCCGTAGTTTTACCTTCTTGTGGAATAGTATTGACACCTTCCCTCCCTACTGAGAATAATAAGCCTGTCTGTATTTTGCCTGTTAACATAGAAAAACTACAGATGACCAAAAGGGTTATTAAGTTCTAGTGACTTTAATTTACCCTTTTCTGTCTCCAAATAGCTGCCTTTTTTGTGCTTAATGTGTCCCATATAATGTTAAGTCAGAACTATTCTTCCCAAAATAAAAAGTTTGTTTCTTAAGCTGTCAGCCTAGGAGCAGTTTCCACCAGGTCAGACAGTCAAACCAGCACAGAAAAAAAATGGGAAGATGTAATAAAACACTTTTATCATTTATTCCCAAAAAGCTGGCAGGTGGCCAGCGGCAGAAAGCATTGGTTTGACCCGCTAGTATAAATAACTAGCTAAGATTCAATAATTCATTCTTTTGCCTTAAAAAGCTGGTAATGAACTAAATAACTTTAAAGGATATGAAAAAAGCAGGCTAACTGGAATCAGTTCCCAGCCATTCTGGCTTATCTGTTCATTCACCTGGGGTAGTGATTTGGCCTGTACTTACTTAATAACTGACATCATCTAAACTCACTTGGCATGTGCAGTTTATGATCTGGAGGAGAACAGAGAATATATAAAGAGTGTGACCAGGTCTTAAAAAAGTAAAGGATGAGCCTTGATTGAAAAACAGATCCTAGACTAAGCATTGGGCCTTCATCTCCATTCTGTGAGTCACTTGCTTAGTAATTCAGGTAAATCTGCCTCCCGCTCTGTGTAGCCAGTGTCCCATCCACCAGACGAAAGGAAGAGTGCTGGCTTAGGAGAAGCTTGGCAAGTTCAGTGCTTTAAAAGTAATGAAATTATCGTGGCCTTTGGATTAACATACTTGTTTTTGTGTTTTCTAGTTACTAAAGAGAGTGTACGGTAGTTTCTTGGTAAATCCAGAATCAGGTATGTAGTAATGTTCATGTTCATGACTGAAATGACTTGGAAGAGACCTGTCCTGTTTGTAGTATGCTTTTCCTCCATCGATTTAAGAGAGACGGGGGGGGGGGGGGGGGGGGGGGGGGGGGGGCATCAGCTCATTGTTCCACTTAGTTGTTTCATTTAGTTGTGCACTCATGGTTGCTTCTCATATGTGCTCTGACCAGGGAGCAAAGCCACAACTTCAGTGTGCCAGGACAATGTTCTATCCACTGACCCTCCTGGCCAGGGCCTGTAATACACTTTTTATAGCCAAAGGATTTTGGTCACCTATTTACAAATATTTCTGCATGAGTCCAGTTCCCACTTCAACTTTCTCCATAAAAAATAGCTTTTAAGGGGCTTTTGCAGTAGTACGCAGTGTAGTGTACAGAATTGATGTGTTTTTACTATTTAAAGCCACCAGTTGACTTTTCCTTAATCTTTTAGCAGAACCACCTTTGTTTGTGGTGATTAAGATGCCTTTTGAGCCCTGACCTGTGGTGGCGCAGTGGATAATGCAGTGACCTGGAACTCTGAGGTCGCTGGTTCGAAACCCTGGGCTTGCCCAGTCAAGGCACATATGGGAGTGGATGCTTCCTGCTCCTCCCCCTTCTCTCTCCCTCTCCCTCTCCCTCTCCCTCTCCATCTTTCCCTCCCTCCCCCTCCTCCTCCCTCTCCCCCCTCTGAAAATGAATTAAAAAAATTAAAAGATGCCTTTTGAGAAGACTAAGCAAATACTGATTCCCACCCCAAACCCTAATAACACCTTTTTCTGTACACTGCACATTTGGAGAATGAAAAGGAATATTCACAACCATTCTTGTATTTTCAAGTAATAAAAATGGCCAGAGGAATTAAAAAGCACCATGACCACCCTTGATTAGAATAACTGTGTTATATATACTGCTTCAAAGGGATTTTAAAGTGGAAAAAACTAAAGAATATTCTCATCCCTATAATTAAATGATAGTCTCAAATTCTGAGGCGTTTAACTGGGCCACAAAGGACAAAATAGTAAGACCATTTCAGCATAATATTTGTTACTCAAATATTGTTGCTGTGGTACTTTGATTAACACATTGTTTTAAGAGCAAAGATGTGTCTGTCTCTTTCTTTTAACAGCAGTTACTTCTGCTAGCTTAGTTCCTCCTTTTTTACAGCGAGGCCCTGCCTCACACTCCTATTAGGATATTTTCCCTGTCTCCTAAATGTTGCTCTGGAAACAAAATACCAAATACAGAAAGGTGCCTTTGGAATGTAACTTGGTACCAGGAATATTTGTTCATGGGAGCTTTGACTACAGTCCATAAAGAAGACTGCATGAAATGCATTATTCCCCAAAGTGACGGTACCAATGTATAGCAGAAATAAAAACCAAAAGGTAAATAACACAGGAAGTCTTAAGAGGAATAAGCAATTTCAGAAAGAACAGAACTAAAACAAATCGTGTAGGAACTCTTGGTCATGCTTATCACAGGTCAGATCCTAAATCTATCAGAACCACCAGAATAGAACACCAAGAGCTCCTATTTTCTCCCTGGGCCTGTCTTTCCACTTCCTGCTAAAACAGCCACTCAGCCAGGTTGCAGACTTTGTGTTCACTACAAGTGCAAAGCATGTGAAAATAGTGTTCTCTTTCTCTTTTCCTAGGGCTTTATCTGGGCAAGTTTGGAAAACTCAGCAAGCCATACTAGATTTTTTTTACTTTTCTTCATCCTCAGTATGTTTTTTTCATCATTTCAGAAGCCTTACTTAAAGTCTGACTTGAGCAATAGTTTTACTTAGTTTGTTTTATTTGGCTTCTTAAAACTAGCAAACCTCAGCTTTAAATATTTTCTTCTTTTTATCTAATCTGGTACTCAGTTATTTGGTTTTCAGGTCCCTAAAATGGAATGATGCTTGAGATTATTTAATATTGGAGGGCCAAAAATGTGCTAAGCACTATCTATCACAGAGATTTAGATAGCCCATGCTCTCAGTGAGGATAGACTCAACAAAAAACACAGACCTCAGGAGCGCTTTGGGGGAAAATTAAATCGTAACAAAGTACTGTAAAAAGGGTTAAGGTACTGGGCAATGTGAAGTCCATGCAGTTTCTGGTAAAAGTATTTCCATCAATTGCCTAGAATCTGAAATGATTCTTGGTGATGTACAGTTTTGCAAAATCATCGATAGGCTTTTAGGCGCGTATTAATAATTTCCTTGTACGATCAAGTGTGCCGGCCTTGTTTGCTGGGATTTGTGCACAGTGTGCTGTGAAGAGCCAGGATAGTGTAGTGGTCAGCAGACTTGGATTTCAGTCCTATTCTGCTCCACTTATTGATGACTCACTATGTTCCAGACACTTTAAAGACTGCACTTTCTCATAAGTCTCCCAGTAGTTTCCCCCATCTCACCACCACCACCCCCTTTTCTCTAAGAAGATGCAGCAATTATAGAGGTTAGGCAATTTGTCCAAGGTCATAAAATTGGCACGGCCAGGATTTGGATCCACTTTTCAGCTTAAAATAGAGTTGCCTCTACTTCTCTGTCGTACTGCGTTTTCCATGGCACTTTGCCTATTTAAACCTCTTTTCCCCCTTGAAATGATGATAACCGTTTCTAACCTGTGTGCTTCAAAGAGTTCTTATGGAGATCAAATGAAGTGAAATATTTAAAAACACTTTGAAAATGTTATAGTGTGTACAAATAAAAGCAACTAGAGACATACGCATTTCTAGATTTATCCATGTCCTGCCTCTTTCCACAAAGGATTTACAATGGCACATAAGGCAGCATATTTTATTATCAAAAAGCTATCCAGCTTGTTGATACTTGGCACATTAAACTTTAGAGAGAAAGGTTACTCCTTATAGGTTGATAGCCTATCCAGTCTGCTTCCCTCTGTGTCTGGAACACATTCCTAATCAAAATTCCCAGAGTATGACTTTCTCCCGTTCCTTATTTGTAATCATTATTGATATTGATTTGTTTTTGTCTAGCATTTGTTAATTAGCTATATATATTTACAGTGATGTTATGAGAATTGAGATTTTATTTTACCTCATTTGTCCTATGAGATAGATGGGAATGGACAGCATTCTACCGGGGTTAAAAGTATAATTACTGAGACAAAATAAAATGTCATTAGAACTTGGAAAGATTTTTTTTGTTTTTTTAATATAACTGCTGGGTATCTTTTCTCCTCCAGGATACAATGTCTCTTTGCTATACGACCTTGAAAACCTAAATCTGCCTGCATCCAAGGATTCTATTGTGCATCAGGCTGGCATGTTGAAACGAAATTGTTTTGCCTCAGTCTTTGAGAAATACTTCCAGTTCCAAGAAGAGGGCAAGGAAGGCGAGAACAGGGCAGTTATCCATTATAGGGATGATGAGACCATGTGAGTATAGAATTTGGTCCTGAAGCCTGGGTGTGACTGTCACATGCACTTATTGGAAGACAGAGAGCTAGGTCAGCCTTATCTGTTGTGTGATTACCCCGAAAGTGTCTTTCTCGTAAATTCTTTAAGCTAGGATGTATTATCAGGGAGGTGGGGTGCCATTTCCCTAGTCTCCAGATACTGAAAGTTGGCAAAAGGTGAAAAGAAAATGCAGTGCTTTTCTCGAAGGCACCACTGTACTGAGTCCCCCTCAGTCATCTAGCCTGGGTAATCTGGAGGCCCAGGGTCACCATAGGTTCTGTGTTACTGCAACTCTTGGATCATCTTTGTACTATCAGTCTCGTAGTATATAAAGAAATGCGGTTGAGAGAATTACTAACCCTGGATCCATTTCATACTCTATAGGCCAGTGGTTTTCAACCTTACTACACTTGGGGACCACTAAGGCAGAAATCAGCCTGGGCATCAGTGAATTTGACTAAGATCATTGGGTCTGTGATCTTCATACTCAGAGTGGTTCACTCATTGGTGGACTGGCACAAAATTTCTGACAGGCCAGTCTGTGGACCGGCAGTTGAAAAACATTGTTTTGTTTGTTTGTTTGTTTTAATTTATTTATTTATTGTGTTTACATAGATTCTAATGTCTCTCTGAACGCATCCCCACTCCCCCATATTCCCTTCAACATCTCCCTTACCCAGCTCCCAACAGCTCCCTCCCAAAAAACACTGTTATAGGCAAAGTTAGTATATCTACTTTGGTGATTTTCATCTTCTGCCACTCTTAGGCCATGCATTTATTATATGGACTTTGTTGGCCATAACTACTTAGTCTCGTTGTGCACACATTGTTTTATGAATTAAGAGATTTATGACTTAATACTCCCACTTCACTTGTAGATCAAATTCTTAACAAAACCCTGTTCTGGTTCTTTACTTACTGTCCTGGGTTTTGTTCCCCTCAGGTATGTTGAGTCTAAAAAGGACAGAGTCACAGTAGTCTTCAGCACAGTGTTTAAGGATGACGACGATGTGGTCATTGGAAAGGTGTTCATGCAGGTATGGAGCGGACATCTTGGGGGGAAACCACGCGTGGTGATTTGTCCCTTGGTGCCAAGCCCACCATAAGCATAGAAAAGAGGACTAGCAGTTCTGTTGATGCTGGAACTTGTTGCAGATTTAAACAGCCCCCACCAAACTCACTGAATGTTTTCTTTTTCTCAGTGGTTTTAGCCTTTGCAGGACTGGACTGGAGAATGGTTTGAGTATTAAACATACTAACAATGTGACTAAAATATTAATCATCCTTCCCGCCATGGGGATCTTTGATTTAAATCTTGGTTATATTTTCTGTCCTCTTGTGTTCCTCAAATTCTGGCAAGGTCTGCTCTTGATTTCATTCAGTCTTAACGTCTTTGCAGAATGGAGTCTATAGAAAATTGTTAAGTAGTAGGTAATGCATTAATAGGGTAGAGTTGTTGAACTGATAGTAAAGAGAACTGGCCAGAGTTGGACCTAAGTCACCATAGAGTGCCTCCTTCACAAGACGCTCATCTACTGTGAAGGGCAAAGGGGTGTAGCAGGCCGTTTGGTAACTGGACTTCCAGTGCAGTTGGACCCACTGTGATACAGTACAACTGTTGTGACTTTGTCACGCTATCTGCTAACCAGTTGCTGGCTCTAGGACAGGAGAGCTCGATGGTGAAGTGGTATCCAGGCTGGCTTCTTCTGAGATGGCTCAGCGTTCAAAATCTAGTACAATGTTTAAGTGTAAAAGAAAAACAATGTTGTATGTCCTGTTCCTTAGCAGGGTGATGGGATTTAAGGATTCTGGGATAATCCTTTTTGCTACATAGAATTGAAAGATAGTTGTGCTTAATATAGTGAGGATACTTGAGTAAGTGGCTAGGGAAATCTTCAAAAGTGATCGCATCGCCTCAATTTGATCCATCTGTCATGGCCTTTTGGGTTTAGGCTAATGAATCAGAAACTCTAATTTTGGAGTCTCTGCAGAAAAACTGGAGTATTGATACTCCCAGCATTTGGGAATACTAAACTTTACGAGAGAGAGAGTGTTTGTGCGCATAGATATAGAGAGAGAGATATATCTTGGGTCCAGAATGTAAGCCTCTGGACAGGCACTTCATCAATTCTTATGCAGAACTGACTGAGGAATTAAATGCAGTAGCTCAGAAATTGGGGTAAATCCAGACTGACGAACTAATTTTAAAAGCTATGAAGTATATTTTTAGATTTGGCTAGGTTTTTTTTACCAATCTTGTTCCATTTTATTCCAGGCGTCATCTTAGCTTATTTTTGTACTTTAAACAGATTTTATCTTGGAGAGGACTGGAGATTTGGTCCCTGGGAGAATTTTATGTATTCTTTTTGTGTGTATGAGTGTAAACTCCTCCCTCAGAGTACATGTGGTAGGGGACTTGTCGAAAGGGAGAACAGTCTGCACTTTTGCACTGACGGTATCTGCAGTCAGCAACCAGCCTGGCTCCATGCAGGCACACACGGTGTCTGGAATGTGAAAGGGCTGTGCTCAGGAAGCCATCTGCCCTGCCTCCCCCTCCAGACTCAAAGACTGGGTTAACTTCTTTGAAATGACCATAGAAACCCAAACTGACTTTGCTGGATTTCTTTCCCCAAATAAGTCATTTGAGCACTTACTTCCCTGGGCCTAGTTATTTTAAAGTTCTAGGAGAAAGGAGAACAATAGATGCCTGGCAGAGAATGTTGTGACCTGGGACACTGAAGTCCTTCATGGTCACTAGTCTGCTTGCTGTGGGCCTTTGTGGGTTTTCCCGTGCTAACATGCACGTCCAGCCTGGTCAGAACACAATTCCTACTTTTGTCATTTGACAGACTCTGCGGGATGCTTACTGCCTATAGAAAAAAGACAGGGAGCCTGACCTGTGGTGGCGCAGTGGATAAAGCGTCGACCTGGAAATGCTGAGGTCGCCGGTTCGAAACCCTGGGCTTGCCTGGTCAAGGCACATATGGGAGTTGATGCTTCCTGCTCCTCCCCCCTTCTCTCTCTCTCTGTCTCTCTCCTCTCTCTCTCTCTGTCTTTCCCTTTCCTCTCTAAAATGAATAAATAAAAAATTTAAAAAAAGAAAAGAAAAAAGACAGGGAGTTTCCATCCCCATTCACACAATCGGTTGTAGTGCTTGGCTTTGGTGCCTTATCTTGTAGACGTGCAAGCTGGCGTGCGCTTGCACGGAGAAAGTGCTGGGCGTCATCGTTTCAGTGCTTAGCCTGTGGGAACCAGTAGAAGTTGGAACGAGAATTTTTTTATACTATTAGATCGTAAAGTCAGTAACTCAGAAAAGTTCAGTTGGAACCACTGGTTTCTTTATATTTAGGGACAAGACACAAGCAGTCTGCCTCTTTAGGCAGTTGTAAAGATGTTATCTTGGGGACCCTTGCTGCCTGTTTACATGGGTGGTTCTAGCTATAGGATATCTTCCTGACCTGAGAACAGAGTCACAGTCAGTAATTTTGGTAGTTATTGCCGAGCTCTTCCCCACAGAGGTGGTACTATTCTCCCTCCCACCTGGACTGGATTAGCATGCCCATTTCCCCACAGTGTACTGTCACACCTTTGGACTTCTGCCAGTCTCATAGGTTAACAGGGGTATCTGTGTTCTCATGTGAGCAAGGTCAAAGCATCTTCCATGTTAGTGGTTGGTTGTTTTCTTTCTGGTGAGATGTCTCTTTTATGTTCTTGACCCATTTTTCAGTTGGATTGTTGATCTTTTCAATTTCTTTATATACTAGGGAGATTAACCATTTGTCTGTGATAAGAGTTGCACTTTTTCCCCCCGTTTGTCATTAGACTTTGTAGGCTTTTCCCCCCATTCAGCAGTAGTTTATACATAGATAAATTAGTCAGTCTTCTCTTTATGGCTTTCTTGATTTTTAGTCATAGTTTGAAACTCCTTCTATACTTCAAAATTATAAAGAAATTGACCTGTTTATTTTTCTAGAATTTTTACAGTTTTATTCTACACATAAACCTTTTTATTACCTATGTTTGGAGTTTTTCCTGGTATATGACATGGAAGATGGACCCTACCATTCATCTATCCATGGCTACAGACTGGGTCCAGTCGCAATTATTTAAAAGCCCATGTGTGTATTACTGATTCAAGGTGTTACCTGTATCATATACTAAATTTCTGTAGATAATTGGGATTTATTCTGAACTTCTATAATGAATTATGCTGTGATAGAAGAGGGAGATAGTGTTGTGGTGCTCAAGACATCCATCCTAGTTAGAGGGAGAAAAAATAAGCAGTGTTGCTGATATATACGTAACAAAGACACTAATGAAACTATTTGGGTTGGTTGGTACGTGAGTTGATTGGCAGGTTGCTTAGTTTATAAGTGTCATTTAAGGGGGAGTGCCATAGAAAAAGACCTGAGATTTGCTAAAGGGCAGTCCCAAATCAGAAGTACTGTATATTTGTTACACAAGTCATAAGTGTATTATTTTCTATATATACAGAACTGATGAAATGGTAATAAGTTACCTCAGATTTATAAATACCCCATCTGGATGCAAATGGCATATGTGTAAGTGAACTGGAGCCTTCAAGAAGCTTACTAAACATACAAAAATGCTGGCAGACAATTATTATTTGTTCTGTTTTTTTCCCCTGAGGCTGAAGAGTAAAATCAACAGGAGTTAGAAAACCCCCCAACCCCTTTGCAGAATAAAAGGTGTTTTCTAGAGATGGGCAATCTTAGGAGTTTTGCTTTAGGAATTCCCATTTTGAATGATCTTGATTCCCTCCCTACCTCTCCAAATTTTTTTCTTTGGAGGACAAAATTCCAGAGGGGGTTAGGTTGATTTCTTTTCCATCAATAGAGATCCCAGACTAGGCATCAGAACTCCTCAAGTATTACCCTTCCTTTGGTATAAATTTGCTAGAGGCTTGCTTGTTGATCTATGTATATTATTCTTACCTACAAGTGGAAACATAGTTTTCGCTCCTTCCTCTACAATGTATGACACTAGTCAGCTAAGATAGAAGGGCATTCCTTCATTCAGCAATTGTGTGCTAGCCATCCTCTTTGAAGGATGGGAATAACTGGAGACGAATGAAGCAGAATCCTTGGCTTCAGGAGCTCACGACCTGATAGGGAAGCCAGCTGCATTAAAGAATAGTGCCGTATCCAAGTAGAGGTTTTGTAGAGAAGACACGGGAATCCCACGGAAAGAGCCGCCAGCTGCCTTAACCTGCTGGAGATGGTGTTATAAAAGAGGTCATATTTGAGCGCAGAAGATCAGCTGTTTATACATGCATTTAGTGCTCATAAAACTCAAAGGCCTTGGCAAGCCCTTGGTTCTATTCCTCTGCCATCATCAGTGAATTTGGATCGTCTGGTCTTGCTGGCATTGCTGGAAAATCTAGTTCAGCTCTTGCAGGTCTGGGTTGAGACATGGATGCCTCGTATCACTTATCTGTTTACACAAGAATGTATGGATTGGAAAAGCTTGCCATCTGAATATTGAAACAGAAAGAATGGGTGGTTGTCATATCCTCGGTGACTTTGCTATAGTGTGATGAGGATGGGTGGGTTCATTTTGTTAAAGGGATTAGCTCTTAGGCAGCATGGTGGCTATTTAGTTCAGGGCCATTCAAGAGCCAGCAGTAAATATCAGACTTGCATTTCTCATGACACACGGTCCTCTTGTCTAAATGAATATTAAGACAACTCAGCTTCTTTAACTCTGCTGTCTTCTGTCCCTAAGAAGAACTTGAATCTGGTCTAAAGTTCTGAGTGATGAATTCTGAATAGTAATAGGATCTAAGATATTTCAGTGAACCAAGACTTGTGTTAACACCCGGAGTCCAGAGAGAGTGTGGTATTCATGAGACTGGAAGATGTGGAGATGAGGGTGAGGGGCATGATGAATAATTGGTCAGCTCATCGGGCTTTATATGCAAAGATAAAAGGAGTTAAGTTTAAGGATCCATTCATCTAGAAATTTTCAAGATTTCCTAAGAAATACCGCCTCTTGCATGTTAAATCAAAAGAAACTATTAAGCAATAGCCCTTATCTTAAATGTAATCTGATTCTCCCAGTGTTTTGCAATTTGTTTTCTGGGTTTTTTATTGCTGTTGTGTTTTTTTTGTTTTCTTTTGTTTTGTTTTGTTTTTGTATTTTTCTGAAGTTGGAAACGGGGAGGCAGTCAGACAGACTCCCACATGCACCCGACCAGGATCTACCCGGCATGCCCACCAGGGGGCGATGCTCTGCCCATCCGGGGTGTTGCTCTGTTGCAACCAGGGTCACTCTAGCACCTGAGGCAGAGGCCATGGAGCCATCCTCAGTGCCCGGGCCAACTTTGCTCCAGTGGAGCCTGGGCTGCAGGAGGGGAAGAGAAAAAGAGAGAGAAGAAGGAGAGGGGGAGGGGTGGAGAAGCAGATGGGCGCTTTTCCTGTGTGCCCTGGCCGGGAATCGAACCTGGGACTCCTGCACGCCAGGCCGACGCTCTACCACTGAGCCAACCGGCCAAGGCCTGTTGTCTGTTTAATCTCAGATGTAATTCTGATATTCTAAAACAATAGAAAGGGAAGAGGAGTAACAGTGCTTTTCATCACATTTCAAATATCAGACTTGTTGAGTACATTATGATTTCTCCTCTTTGAATCTGAGGTACATTGGTAGCAGCCAGCTCTCGTGATATTTCACAGTAGGTATAGTTGATTTTTAGCCATCTGCTAGCCCAGAGGGCTACAAAGATCACACACACCCCACAGTGTAAGTTGCTCCTTATCTTATACCAGGTTCTCTTGTGGTTGCTTTTGCTTTATCCTATCAGGAGTTCAAAGAAGGACGCAGAGCCAGCCACACAGCCCCACAGGTCCTCTTCAGCCACAGGGAACCCCCTCTGGAGCTGAAAGACACCGATGCGGCCGTGGGTGACAACATTGGCTACATTACCTTCGGTAAGCAGCATGGGGGTGCCGTGTTCATGTGCCTTTGATGCGTCCGTACTGCAGACCGCCGCACCTAGACAGGCCTTGTTAAAGGAGGGAAAGGGAGGCAGGGGCAGGCCTACCACGTTGTTCCTGTTGCCATACTCATGGCTGTAGGATGGGTGTCACGAGACACTAATTATAGGTCCTATATAGACTGCTCACAAAAATTGGGATACTTTATCGCTTCATATTCATTTTTGAAATACCCCCTAATTTTTGTGAGCAGTGTAGTAGTCATCTCCCCTTTTCCCTGTTTTTCTGAAATCCTAATGAAGAAAGGGTAGCCCCTGATGTCAAGTGTTGGGAGATCAGCCTTGCTGAGCAGCTACGTGGGAGTTCTCTGTCGTGAGTCTTGGTATTAAACTCGAGCTCCACGCCATGATTCACTTATTTTACTTTCCCACTGAAGAAATTCGGGTCATTCCGTCTTGGAGTTGCTTCAGCCCAGTGAGCTGGCTTGGCTCGTTGTTAGAGCTGACGGTTTGGAATAACACTGTGCACACACAATGTAGCTGATGCCACTGAAATGGTCTCCTTTTGTGGAGTTTTCTTGAAGTCACCTCAGTGCTAGAGGTGCACCGGTTATTGGTGATGCGCTTGTCGATTTACCGTTTCATTAAATCTACACTACACTTTTTTTGAGGTTAGGATGCAGCTTGCAAGTCACAGCATATCAGTTTAATGGACAGCATATCTCTCTCTCTGGCCCATAAACTAATGGTAAACTTCCTGGCATGAACATCTTAGATTCTGTACATTGTAGTCATCTCCTATCCTGGTGTTCACTTCTTCTCGGGGCACATTGACTCAGGGCTCCCACTCATCTTATGAGGCATTCCTTTTCATTTCAGCAAAATTTCACACTCAGGATTTTGCTAATGAGACCACTGAGTAGAGAAGGTGCAGTTAACAGAGAAGATTCAGGAAGCAGAGGGCTAAGCGCCTGTGTAGGTCTCCAGGTGTCCGTGCCCCAGGAGGGGGTTTCTCCACCCCCGTCCAAAGCAGCTCCTCCTGTCTGTTCTCATCCAGAAAGGTCAAGTCCTTCGTGTTTGCTTTTCACTGGAAGAACACAGGGTCTTGTCTGGAATCTGGTTTCCCTGAAGGCTTACTCTACTTCAGCACCGAGGACATAGGACAGGCAGGCTTTGTTTCCTAATCCTGCGTTCTTGATTTAGGGTGAAGTGTCTCTCCAAAGTTAGGGGATAGTAGTGTCACCTTTCAGAGAGCTCTCTGAGCTGCTGAGGCAGGCGCTGGTGCGTGTGTGGCAGGCAGGCTTTCCCCACTTGGGGGTGCACGGCCAGAATCCAGGCCTGGGCTGAGTGCCCAGGACCACACCCTTTCGTGTGGACCTCGGTTCTCTGCCGTGATTTTGTTTTTCTCGGGGTCGTGCCCTTGCCCTCCCTGCACCTGCGCTGGTTATGGAAGTTCTCCCTGCCGTGTCTCAAGGAGGAAACCCTGACAGCCTGGGCTTGATGAAGTGAGCGGCTTTTACTTAAGCAGGAGCTGGGAGCTGGCTGGGCTGCTGGTCATTCCGCCCTCGGGCACTGGTATTAACACACTGACACCTTGTTTGTGCACCCCCCGCAGTGCTGTTCCCTCGCCACACCAACGCCAGTGCCCGAGACAACACCATCAACCTGATCCACACGTTCCGGGACTACCTGCACTACCACATCAAGTGCTCCAAGGTAAGAGGGCCGCAGCGCCGCGGCTCCAGTGCACGGTCATTCTCCACCAGAGCTACGACATACAAAGTCGTTCCATAGTCCAGGCTCTCGCTCTGGACTCTGAGTGATGGCTCTGGAGGCTTCGGGAAGTCCTGGTCTTTGTTCATCTCCCGCCACCACCAGCCCCATACCTCAGAGATGGGTCTGTGTCTGCTTCCCTGCAAGGCCCTGTGTCAGTCCCGGGGTGTACACTTCCAGACCTTCCTGATAACTTCTAAAGAAAGCAGAGCTGTCTTTCTAGAACATGACTCGGCTTCAGTACTCATTGTGTTTACCCCCAGGCCTATATTCACACACGTATGCGGGCAAAAACATCTGACTTCCTCAAGGTGCTGAACCGCGCACGCCCAGATGCTGAGAAGAAAGAAATGAAAACAATCACGTGAGTAGGGCAGGACCACCTTCCTCTGCTGAGCTCACTGAGCGAGAATAGTGGGTGTTGGTACCTGGCCCTCTGGCCCTCTGGGCGTCTGGGCAGGAGCTGTCTGTATGAGGCGGCGGGCTTGGGCCTGTAGCCGCCTGAAGGCTGCTGATGGGATGAGCAGGTTTTCACTCTGAGTGGGCCGGGCTGGTTTCCTTGTTTCCACGTGTTTGCGAGCTAGAAATATGGCAGCTAGAAAAAAGCCAGAGGGACTTTTTACCCAGGTAAGCTGTGTTCTCTTTGGGCCTGAACTGAGAGGTCAGTCTTGTCCTCCTCAAGGTCTTCCTGGAGAAGACGTAATTTGCTTAACAACATTTAGTTGAGTAAATAGGCCTGGAAACGTACACATACCCATGTTCTTTTTCCTGCTCTGTGTCTCAGCAGGCATTTGCATGGAGAAGAAGTTGTCTTTGTCAGGGATGGAAATGGTGGGCGTGTGCCAGAGAGGCCTCTCGATCTAGGGATTTAGGTCTTTGTGCAAGGTGCTGGGCCTGGTCCCCCTTCTGGTGTAGTTCAGGTCATCCTGTTCTTAAGATATGGTCATAGGCCATTGAATTCAAGTCTTAGGGGAACTAAGCCCCCCGTGCCACTCATAACCAATGTCTTTGCCAGCCTCTGGTAGGTGTGGTGTGTAAAGGCTTCAGGCTCCCTGCTGGGGTGTGAGAGGCCTCTTCTACCAAGTTAGCTTCTGCTGCCCCTTGACAGGATGAGAGAGGTCTTTGACTCTTATGTTCCTGAGTAGAATGTTTTCAGACTCTGAAACATCAGACAGCAGTGAGTCACCTCTGACTTCTTTAGATAAAGGCTTTAGAGATCGCCTGAAATTGGTACCAGAGGCCTTTCTCTGTAGGAGCTCTGTGGCTACTGCTTAGGACCTAACGAGTGATGGGCAGCCTGTGCTAGGTATTCGGGGCGGGGGGCAGAAGAAGGTGTGTGCGCTGAGGGAGCTCGTGCTCTTGCTGCCCCTCTAGAACCTTGTCTCAGCCCTAGAGTTACCGCCTCCTTCTCCCGGGTCGCTCCCCAGGAGTGCTGCTCTCACCGGGTATCACTTGGGTGACCTTGAGTGTGAGGCAGT
Source organism: Saccopteryx bilineata (assembly GCF_036850765.1). Lineage (NCBI taxonomy): Eukaryota > Metazoa > Chordata > Mammalia > Chiroptera > Emballonuridae > Saccopteryx > Saccopteryx bilineata. Next base: position 18,629,668 of record NC_089494.1, on the reverse strand, counting down.
CAGTTTTGTGCCACTTTCAGGGCCCAGTGGAGAGAAGACAGTTCAGTAGATGAATGAGCAGTTCACCAGGAGGTAAACGAGCAGCTAGGGACAGCAAGAGGAAACCAGACTGGCCAGCCTGTCACACACCAGACACGGGGCATTGTAAATAGATGGTCGTAGGGCTGCCTGCTTATGGGACCTTCAGTCCCATAACTCCCTGTCCCTTCAGGAGACAAGCCCACTGGGCAGCAGCTGCCCGTATCTGCCCCTAGGCCTCGTCCCCAGCCTCATTACACAGCCAGCAGGTGTTCTTGGGGATCACAGCGAAGTGAGTGCAGTTGTCTGAGAGGCAGGAACAACTCCCTCTCCTGGTGGGGAAAGTGGGAGAGGATGAGTCTTTGAAATGAATAGACTGCCCATAAACCCCTTCCACGGACTTACAAAGAGGAGCTTTGCCTTTTTCTGTCCCGTTACCTCTGTTTGGCAGGGGTGGGTCCCAGAAATAAGGGAGAGGCAGACAGTTGCATCTTCCCTGACAGCCAGATCATGTAACCAAGGGTGGGTATGAGCTACTGGTTCAGCTGGGCAGGAGAAGCCCGGATCACACACACACACACACACACACACACACACACTCACTCACTCACTCATTCTATCCAGCACAACACAGTAGGAAGGTTCTGCAGAACCATGAACAGCATGTAAGAGGGGGCAGGCCTGCTGCGAGAAATGGCCCTGGGTCAGAAGCCAGCGTCTCAGCACCGCACGGGCTCTGCCAGAATAGAGTGCTCACGAACATTTTGTTGAAGGTGTGAGGGTGATAAAATACAGATTCATTTGGGATGCGTGAGACATTCAGGGCAGGAAAAATTCAGCCGCCATATTTTTGCCCCATTTTCCCATAGTTCTTATTGCTGGCTTCTAGGCTGCTCTACCAAATAAAATACTCTGTGGGTGAGAACCAGCCTGTTTCCAAGGCTGGCCCTTATGGGAAAATACTAGGTGGAACTGGACACCATGACTCAGAAGCCTGAGGTCAGGCAGGTATTCTATAACCCAGAGTGGAGTTGAGGGGTGTTCCTTTGAACATCCTGCCCCATGGGTGAACGTCCTTACATGGAACTGCTATCTGCTGCCCAGAAAGATACAAGCTATGTAGAAGGAGCCTGAACTCGACCAGGAAATGGCTTGAGCCCAATCTAAAATGCAAGATCTCTGCCATTCAGAAACTGTGGACAAGTGATTCTCCTTTCTCTTTACTACATTTAATGTCCTCGTGGGCCTAGCACAAATATTTCATAGCACTCCACAGTATCAATAGGAAGAAAGAGCTGATGGACCCTTTCCACCTCATGCCTAGTGTCTTGTTGGGATCCCATCCCTGGTCCAGGCATATGGGGTGGAAGAAAAGTGAGCCCCAAACTAGCCTTCACACCTACTCTCTGCTTTTGAAGGGGGAAGACGTTTTCATCCCGCTAACTCTTGGGAACAGGAAGAGGAAGCAGCTGGCAACGGAAGGCTGGAACACTGCTACTGGATAATCGTAGCTTTTAATGTTGCACCTCTTCAGGTTCTTAAGGGATTCTCCATTTTGGTTCCATTTTGTACAAGTTTGGAAAATAATCTGCAGAAACGAGCTGTGCTTGCAAGGACTTCATAGTTCCCAAGAATTAAAAAAAAAAAGAAAGAAAGAAATCCACTTGATCAACTTAATTCCTTTTCTTTATCTTCCCTCCCTCACGCCCCTTCCCTCCCAGTCTCCTTCCAAGCTGTTTTGCTTTGCAATATGTTACTGGTAATGAGTTGCAGGATAATGCAATCTTAACTTGTTTTCTCTTAAGTATTTGAGTTCAAAACTCCTGTATCTAAAGAAATACGGTTCAGGTCATTAATAAATAAAATCTTTCTATCTTACATGAGAGTTTGCTGGGTTTCTGGACTGTGAGTCCAAAGGACAGGAGGGAGGAAGGGGAACCTGCAGATCGGAGCTGGGAAACCTGAAGTCAGGAGCCCTCAGCCCTCCCTTAGGGACAACAGCTAGCTCGGGAGCTCTTGGTTGGCATTGGTGAGTCAACGTGAAGAAGTTTGCTGTAAAACTCGGTTACTAAGTCTGTCTGCCTGCAGCCAAGAAGCTACTGGGACAGTGATAGACACATAAAGTGTTTTCTGGCTTATTCTTTTATCATGAACACTGTATAGCATTTTCCAAACGTGTTCCAGGATATGTGTGGTTCTGCAAGACGTTGATAGATATTTAGGTGTGGATCTGATGCAAACCAAGTGACCACATTTCTCTTCCTCATATAAAGCCCAAAGGACTGGCCCTCCACAAAACTTACTTTGGGAGATTTGTGCTTAGCAAGTAGTACAGAGCCTAGCAAAATCTGCTGTCCCCTAGCCGGACACTGATCCCTACAATAAACTTGGTTCAGAAAGTTTACTTGCTTGGTAAAGAGCTATCAGGAGAAAGTAGGGATGCCTGAAGTGGTCCAGGGCCATCCTCATGGTTTCTGTCTCCTTCCCCTTTTCATTTGTCCCCGTCTAATGCTCCAGCTGGTCTGAGGCTCATTAATAAAGCATGAGATTTCCTGCCTGCATCACAGCCAGCATTTTCATTTCCTATATTGTTTTGGATCATTGTAGATTCCCATGTAGTTGTAAGAAATAATACAGAGATCCTGTGTACCCTTCACCCAGTCGCCGGCTGTGGCGACGTCTTGTATGACTAATACAGAATCATAGCCAGGAAACCAATGTGGACACAGTCCTGGCCTTGCTCAGATGTTACCAGCTTTTACATGCACTCATTTGTGTGTTGTGTGTTTCTATGCATTTTTATCATGTGTGCTTTGTCACCATACCCAGTAGGTCAGAGTGTACCATACCTGTGAAGAGTGTCAGTTTTGAAATATGTGTTAGTTGTAGCTGTACTTTTTTTTTTGAGAATAGAGGAAGGCAGGGAGAGAAACATTAATTTGTGATTCCACTTATTTATGCATTCATTGGTTGACTTGTGTGTGTGCACTGACCAGAGATCGAACCAGTAACCTTGATGTATCAGGATGATGCTTTAACCAACTGAGCTAACTGGCCAGGGTGGACATCTTGATACATCTTGGATAGTAAAAATGTCTTTTTACTTTGGGTCGTAGTCAAGAAGTTTGAGAGCTCCAAGGTCATTTAGTCATCCAGACTTCATTTTACTTCACTTAAAGGGCCCTTAGAAAGCTTGGGATGGCCTGACCGTGGTAGCACAGTGGATTGACCATTGACTCGGAATGCTGAAGTGGCCAGTTTGAAACCCCAGGTTTGCCCATTCAAGGCACATACAAGAAGCAACTGCTACAAGTTGATGCTTCCCACTCCTCCCCACGCCCCTTCTCTCTCTCCTCTCTTCTCTCACCTCTCTAAAATAAAGACAGCAAGCTTGGGACGCAGTTAGGGCATTAGGGGCCCCTCCCCTCGGCACATGTGTCCTCTGGGGAGTGCTGTCACCTTTGTGGTACAGGCCCTCTGGCCTCCAGTGAAGAGTGTACCAGTCTGCCCTGTGTTTCCCTGGTACATAGATAGCCCTTTGTCACCAGCTTCTTTTAGGTGGGAAATGACTCAGATGCATAGGGTGATGGTGACAGGTATGTCTGCTGTACCCCAGGCGCTAATAGGTGCTTTCAGGGGTAACTTTGACTAGTAGCAGTTTTTGCTTTCCTGCTGGTTTTAAAACCTAATTCCTTAGTAAGCTGGAACTCACTGCACCCCTTGTTGCCAATAGTGGGGTTCATATTTATGGGAATCTGAAACCTCTACAGTCCATAGCTAGAAAAACCAACATTGCTTAGAAAACACGGAGTTGGGGGAAAACAAGGCAGTACATATTTTTTACAGCGGTAAATCCCAAGACAGTGCCTGACCTGTGGAGGCGCAGTGGATAGGAGCGTCAGCCTGGAACACTGAGGCCACCAGTTCAAAACCCTGGGCTTGCCCGGTCGACATGAGAAGCAACTACTATGAGTTGATGTTTCCCACTCCTTTCCCCTTCTCCCTCTCCCCCCCCAATTAGTAAATAAAATAAATAAATAAATCCATGCCAGGCCCAGTCTAGGTTGCTCAGTGAATACAGTGTCGACCCTGCCTGCCGGACGTCCTGGGTTTGACCCCATCACGGCACATAGAGGCAATCGGTGAGTACACAACTAAATGGAATAGCTAAGTGAAACAATGAATTGATGCTTCTCCCTTCTTCCCTCACACCGCCTGTCTCTTCCAAATCAATGGGGGGAAATTTTTTTTAAATCCATGCTGGTGAAGACACTCTCCAGACTTGCTCCTTTGTCCTCACCAGGACATGCTTGGTGTTAGCATGGCCCTGGTCTCAAAGGCCCGTTAACTTTAGCCAAGTCCTGTAGGACTTTGGGAAGAGCAAGTTCTCAAGATGAGGGTCAGCACACTGAGAGGACTTAGACTGGGCAAAAGGTGATCTAGCCCTGGCTGGATAGCTCAGTTGTTAGCATCGTCCTGATGCACAGAGGTTGCCAGTTTGATCCTCAGTGAGGGCACACACCGGGACAAATTGGTCAGTGTTCCTGTCTCTCTCTCTCTCTCTCTCTCTCAAATCAGTGTTTAACTTTTAAAAATTTTTTTATTGATTTTAGAGAGAGTGAGAGAGAGGGCAGGGAAGGAGTGGGAAGCATCAACTTACAGTAGTTGCTTCTCGTATGTGCCTTAACCACGCAAACCCGGGTATCGAATTGTGATGGCATTCCACATTAATGCTTTATCCACTGCAGCACTACAGGTCAGGCCAAAATAACTTTTAATAAAAACATTAAGAAAAGAGTGATGTAGTCTCTATTACTGCTGACTCACCTGCCCCAGGGTCCACATCTGGGAGATGTGGGTGACCTTGGATATAAGCCATAGAGGTTGAAAGCAATATTTTGAAGACAACTGGATATCATGTAGGCTATTACAGTGCCTATAATTGTACTTGGAAATACCATCTAATAAATTTTAGTTCCATTCCTATACCCTCAAGGGGATCAGAAGTGGCAGGACTGCTAAGGAAGCAAAGTCCAATACAAGCCAAGGTCATTCTGTCCTGGAAATTTCCAGGTCCTTCCCAAGAAAGTTGGTATTTTTTTCTGCTTGAGTGGCTCTTAAGCTGCAGTTGGGGGGGAGGGGGAGGAGCAGGGTGTTAGTGGGAAATCTCTGGGCCTGGTTAAATTGGGACCTGTGCATGCTAAGAACTAGAAGCTTGGCAGGAAAGGAAATAAGACTGACAGGAAGTAGTAAGTAGAGGGGTGGGATCAGAGAACAGGAAGTTGAAACCAGGAAAAGGAAGTCGTGCTAGCTGCGCATGCACTCTCTTATGGGAGGTAGTACTTAGCAGTTGTACCATTTCAGTTCCCTTGGGTCTCATTCAAAGTTGGGGTGATGGACACTTGCCCCAAGAGCTACAGTGATCTAAGACCCAAGCCTGGGTCTCTGGGGTGAGGCGCTATTTGAGTTCAAGCCATACTTCTCCCTTTGGGAATTGCTAAGAGCACTGTATTTTGTGGCTCCTGGGGAGACCTGGAGAATCTGGCTGTTTATCCCTAACAGAACCAGTGTTCCTTCTGCCCTATAGCTGACTTAGGACTTCCTGTAGCTAGGATCCTGGCCAGCCTCAGGCACAGGACTGTGCGCAAGGCCAAGAAGGGCCCAAGCCCCAGTGCGTCCACTCATCCAGTTATACCTCCAGCCCTCACATGCCACGCCCAGACATTGAGGGTCAGCAGAGAGAAATTCATACAGCCAAGAGAAGGGAAGGCGCAAAGGAGGCCCAGAAGGGTTCCCTGCCCAAGTCTGGATTGAGCACCATGATGCGGACTCTACCTGAGGAAAGGAGAACGGGGTGGGGTTGGGCACTACAGCCTGCAGAGTCAGCTGAATGGAGCATCTGCAAACCGCCTGCACCAGGGTCCTCTTTTGGGCAAAGGAGAGAAGGCAGATGAGTCCGTCCCAGAGAGATGGGCGAGTAGAGACGAACAGGATGACCCAGTAAGAAGAAATGACTGAGCAAGCAGGGGGCAGAACCCTGGCTTCCCGGGTCCCGCCGCCTAAGCTGTCCCACTTCACACGTCATCCCACACACAGTGTTTAGACAGAGCAGTGAAGAAGAAACACAGACATCCTGGATCCCTCAGGGAGGAGGCCAGGGCTGGGAACAGAGGGAGGTCTGTTTATTCCTGGCAGTCCAGTATTCGAGGGGCCCCACACCCACTCTGTCCAGACTCCAGGATGAACTCTCCCAGAGCCTCTGACTTCTGCCCGGTAGATAGCGTGGGGCTGAGGACCATCTGCTGGAACCCGGTGTCCTCCGCCCACCAGCTCCCTTGAGGATGGGTTTGAGGCTGAATGCTTCCCGCTTCCCTCTTCCCACTTTTTTTTTCCAGCAGACGTCCTGCCTCTCCAGGACCCCTGACTGCTCTGCCTCAGCCCTTCAACCCGGTCTCCCCCAGAGAGCCATGAAGTCTCCTTGCCGTGTCACTTGTGCTCTTGAGCAAGGAATTTTTTCCGATGTTTCCCCTCTAACTTTCTTGCTGCAGTTTTAGCCTCTTCTCCCCTGCTTCAGGTCTTAAGGGAGTATAACTGGCTTCTCTTCTTCCTCACCCCAAAGCCACACTTGATGCAACCTAGAAATAGGGGCACAACACCTCTTGGCTTCCGAGCCCTGAACTTGCCCTTCCTCTAACTGTACAGTCAAGACGTTTTGGTCATTGAAGGTCTACATGTGGGACAGTGGTCCCATAAAATTATGGATATGTAAAATTCATATCAACCAGTGATGTAGTGAAACGCATTACACCAATCCTTACCATTGTGTTACAATTGCCTACCTACAGTAGTCAGAACAGTAACATGCTGTACTGGTTTGTGCCTGGGAGCTGGAAGGGAACAATTTGTCACTCCAAATATGTTTCTCTAGCATAAGGATTATTTTAGGCTGGTTAATTTTAAGAAACCCTGAGTTGAAGAAGCTCTAAAAACCAAGTAGAAGTAACCCTTTGTAAAAGATATTCGTGTTTCTAAGGGAAGTCTCTAGAAAGTCTTAGCAGTGTAGAAGACCACAACTTAAACGTGCATAACCTTACTCTGGTTTACTGTGCTTTTCTGGTAACCTCCTATAACTGACTCCCCCCACCTCCAAACACCTTTTGTCTTAAGCTGAAGATGGTGTTTGAGGTGATAGCTTCAGCCATTTTGGTGAGTTACTTACTGTACTGTTTTCCTGGGTCTCCCATGTATACAGGAGGTATACATGTTATCAAACTTCTGTTTTTCTTTTTTTTTTTTTACAGAGACAGAGTCAGGGAGGGATAGACAGGGACAGACAGACAGGGTCGGAGAGATGAGAAGCATTGATAATTTTCATTGCACATTGCAACACCTTAGTTCTTCATTGATTGCTTTCTCATATGTGCCTTGACCATGGGCCTTCAGCAGACCGAGTAACCCCTTGCTTGAGCCAGCGACCTTGGGTCCAAGTTGGTGAGCTTTTTGCTCAAACCAGATGAGCCTGCGCTCAAGAGGGCGACCTCGGGGTCTCGAACCTGGGCTCTCGGCATCCCAGTCCAACGCTCTATCCACTGCGCCACCGCCTGGTCAGGTCAAACTTCTGTTTTTCTTTTGTTAATCCGTCTGTTATTGTAGGGATATCTCAGCTAAGAACTCAGAAGGGTAGAGGGAAAACTACTTTTCCTCCCCTCCACAGTTATAGGCTGTACTGGCCCTAGGTGAGTTATAGGCTGTACCATCTGGGTCAGAGGTCGGGAACCTTTTTGGCTGAGAGAGCCATGAACGCCACATATTTTAAAATGTAATTCCATGAGAGCCATACAACGACCCGTGTACATTACACATTATCCAATAAAAATTTGGTGTTGTCCCGGAGGACAGCTGTGATTGGCTCCAGCCACCCACAACCATGAACATGAGCAGTAGGAGTATGGATTGTAATACATGAGAATGTTTTATATTTTTAACATTATTTTTTTTTTTACTAAAGATTTGTCTGCGAGCCAGATGCAGCCATCAAAACAGCCACATCTGGCTCGCGAGCCATAGGTTCCCGACCCCTGATCTAGGTTGTGTAGCTGTATTCTGTGGTGTCCCCACGACAAAGTCAGCTAATGACACATTTCTCACAGCAGAACCTTGTGATTAAGCAGCATCTGCTGTACCTACCTTCCTCAGTTTCCCTGGGGATCAAAAGTGTTGCTGGTGTCTTGCTTTTTCTTTTTTTAAACTTTTTAACATTTTTTATTTATTGATTTTTTAGAGAGAGAGGGAGAAACCAATCTGTTCTAGGAATTGAACCTACAACCTTTGCATATCAGGACAAAGCCCTAACCAACCAGCTACCCAATCAGGGTAGCCCTTGCTTTGCATATCAGGACAGAGCCCTAACCAACCAGCTACCCAGTCAGGGTAGCCCTTGCTTCTCATATCAGGACAAAGCCCTAACCAACCAGCTACCCAGTCAGGGTAGCCCTTGCTTCTCATATCAGGACAAAGCCCTAACCAACTAGTTACCCAGTCAGGGTAGCCCTTGCTTCTCATATCAGGACAAAGCCCTAACCAACCAGCTACCCAGTCAGGGTAGCCCTTGCTTCTCATATCAGGACAAAGCCCTAACCAACCAGCTACCCAGTCAGGGTAGCCCTTGCTTCTCATATCAGGACAAAGCCCTAACCAACTAGCTACCCAGTCAGGGTAGCCCTTGCTTCTCATATCAGGACAAAGCCCTAACCAACCAGCTACCCAGTCAGGGTAGCCCTTGCTTCTCATATCAGGACAAAGCCCTAACCAACCAAGCTACCCAGTCAAGGTAGCCCTTGCTTTTCATAGGCTATCTGCCTTTCTCAAGGAGTTCTTTCTTCAAGGGGATGGGTATGTGGAAGGAAGGAAAATTCAGAGAAGGGCAGTCCTCTAAACGTTGTTAACAAACTACCTTTCATTGAGTGCTTATGTGCCAAGCACTGATCTGTTTTTATCACATACTATCTCATTTAGTCTCACAACTGGTTAATACAATCTGAGCCCCATTTTACAGATGAGAAAACTAAAGGCAAAAGAACTTTAGTTACTTGCCCAAATTCACACACACAAAAAAAAGATATATAAGATCTCAGCCAGGATTCTGAGGTCCAAAGCCAGGCTCTCTGATCCCAGCACTGGCTTGTGCCTCAATCATCATGGAGGAGGAAGAAGAGGAGTCACTTGTTGAGACTCCTTCCCCGCCCCCATTGTCAGGCACTGTGATCTAATCAGTTACCTATGTTATCCCGTGACATTTCCCATACCAACCCTGAGAGTGGCTTGCTTTCTTCCCATTTTACAAGTGGGAAAATTGAGGCCCAGAAAGTAAGGCCAAGGTCACACCCCCAGAGCTGTCTGTACTGCATAGCTCAGAACTTGACTCACAGAGCCGTTGAGAAAAGCGTGGAATGACTCCAGATTCTAGAAGGCAAGGCTGGCTTTATCAGCTGAAAGGCCCATCAGGGGATAGGACGGGGGGCAGTGAAGATCCTTAGGCCCCAAACACCCCCACCACTGCCACCATCGCACACACACTCCTCCTTGGCAGACAAGCAGAATTAAGGAGCTCAGTGTGCCGTCAGCTGGCTGGCCATGTGGTGGTATAAGGCTTGTAAAATGTAGATGTATTAGCTGAAGCAGAAAGTGGGGAAGGAGAGAAGAAATCATTATTCATTAACTGGGATGCATAGCTCAGGGGAGAGGTCTCCCAACTGGGTGACCTGCCACCCAAGTGACAAGCTATGGCCGGAGGCTGAAAAGGGGAAACTGGTACAGCCAGAAAGGGAGGAAGGCCTCTCAGCTGCTACAGCCCGGGGTGTGCCAGGTCCCACCCTCAGAGGCGGGGCCAGGCCGGCCTCAGCTCTATCCCTCCGGGGCCTTGCTGACCCAGCGTGGAGACACCATGCTCTCCCAGGCCGGGAAGTCAGACATCTCAGAAGCCCTGCAGGGCTGGCTGCAGCAGCTCCCTGACACTCAGGAAAGCCCAGGCTGGGGGAGCAACACCTGTCTCTGGCTGCCATGTGAGTAGCTACGCCCCCTCCCCACCATGGCCAGGCCTGGAGACCTCAACCCCAGATCCTGAAGAGAGCCACCCGGTCACGCTACCCTCACACCACTGGGAAGTCGCCCCTGGGGGCTGACCCTGCCTTTCTTGCTGCTCTGTGAGGTGGGGTAGAGGGTGCCCTCCAGGGAAGGCTGGAGCTCCAAGCCAGGACCCAGAGGCCAGGTCTGAAGTAACGGACCCTGAGGTCTTGGGGGCTTTAATAAAGTTGACCATGCAGGGACAGAGGGGGGCAGGAACTTGAGCGTTGCTGAGAAGACAGATGTCCTGAGTAGGGAGCACTGGGGAAGACTGAGGAACAGAAACGGGAAGAAGTGGCGGGGCAGTTTGGAGGCCCCACCCGGGGGCCCTGAGGGGACTGAACAGAAGGGGCAGCTCTTCCCGAGCTCAGGGTGCTGGGAGCCCTCTGAGCCTCCCACCTGGGGGAGGGGGCAGCAGGAATCCCTTCCTTATTGACTTGAATCCTAGCAACAGCACCTGCTCCCCTGTTGACAGAGCAGGAGTTCCCACAGGGCCCAGGACCCTCCCCTTTTCCTGATGTGGCAGTGGGGCCAGGTCGCTGGAGGACTGAGGTCAAGGAGCCCAGTGAAGGAAAGGACAGGGACCCATCAGAGCCAGAGGTCGGGCCCTGTCCAGCAGCTCCTCCTCCTTCTGCTCTAGGGTCAGCTCCAGCCCTGGGTGTCCTTGCTGCTGGCATCTCCACCTTCACTGCCAACCCTCCCCCTCCCACCCCCCCGCAACTCCTCTCCCTCCTGCAGTTCCCAGGAAGGGAACTGTTGCTCGTTTGGTGCAGATGCGTCAAGTTTATGGGCTGGAAGTCCTACCGGAGGCTGCTCACTGATCTGTAACCAACTGGCCACAGTTGGTTGGGGTGGATGGGGGAGGGGGTGCAAGGGACAGCGCATCCCGCTGGCTGCCACCATTGCCCAGGCTTCATCACTACCTCTAATGCTCAGTGAGCCCTGCTTCTACCTCACTTCTGCCCCACTCCCATTCTTAACGCTCTGGTGCCAGCCACGCTGCGAGCGTCTGGTCAGGGACCTCTTCATCTTAGCGCCCACTCCTAGCACCAGGCCCCAACCCAAAGGGCAGTCTCAACTTAAGCTGGCCAGAGGACCACCACACACCGGCCACACCCTCTCCTCCCTTTCTGCTCATCTAGAGGCCTTGCCGGGTAGAGGCAAGGATGGACAAGATGCTTTGGGGCTGGGTGGGTCCACCTTTCAGTCTAAACAGGCATAAACACAGCTGCTTCAGGGGGACCAAGCAGATAACAGAAGAAAGTGAAGTGGCGTGTGGGGACTGTGGGGACCTCTCTGAAGGCAGCCCCTGCTCCACTCCAGCTGGGCTGCCATACAGGACATATATGTTGCCACACTGATTTCTTTTTTTAGTGAGAGACAGAGAGAGGGACAGATAGGGACAGACAGGAAGGGAGAGAGAAGCATCAATTCATTGCAGCACCTTAGTTGTTCATTGATTGCTTTCTCATATGTGGCTTGCTGGAGGGGGGGGGGGCTACAGCAGAGCAAGTGACCCCTTGCTCAAGCCAGCAACCATGGGTTCATGTCCATGATCCCACGCTCAAGCCAGCGACCCTGCGCTTAAGCTGGTGAGCTCGTGCTCAAGCCAAATGAGTCCACATTCAAGCCAGCGAGCTAAGGGTTTCGAACCTGGGTCCTCTGTGTCCCAGACCGATGTTCTATCCATTGCACCACTGGCTGGTCAGGCTCAAGTGATTTTTAAGAGAAGCTAAAAATAGAAAATTTTATGTAAATTTTATTTGGCCATTAATTGAAAAACAAATGTGTATATAGCCTACAGCCCATTGGGCTACAACCCCTAGATTAATGTGCAGCCCCACACTAACTCTGGCCACCCCGTCTTCTGTCCAGGAGTGCCGGCCATTGTTCAAGGCCTCCCCTGTCCCCAGGACCAAGATGACACCCAATAGCACCAGGGAGGTGCCCAGCGCTGTTCCCGTGGGGGCCTTTGGGCTGTCCCTGGTCCTGGCAAGCCTCATCGTCATGGCCAACCTGCTCCTGGCCCTGGGCATTGCCAGGGACCGCCGCCTGCGCAGCCTGCCTGCTGGCTGCTTCTTCCTAAGCCTGCTGCTCGCGGGGCTGCTCACGGGGCTGGCGCTGCCGGCACTGCCAGGCCTGTGGAGCCAGAGCCGCCGAGGCTACTGGTCTTGTCTCTTCTTATACTTGGCTCCCAACTTCTCCTTCCTCTCCCTGCTCGCCAACCTGCTGCTGGTGCACGGGGAGCGCTACATGGCCGTGCTGCGGCCTCTCCGGACCCGTGGGAGCCCTCGGCTGGCCCTACTCCTCACGTGGGCCGGCCCCCTGCTCTTTGCCAGCCTGCCCGCTCTGGGGTGGAACCACTGGGCCGCTGGTGCCAACTGCAGCTCCCAGGCTATCTTCCCAGCCCCCTACCTCTACCTCGAAGTCTACGGGCTTCTGCTGCCCGCTGTGGGTGCTGCCGCCCTTCTCTCTGCTCGTGTGCTGGTCACCGCCCACCGCCAGCTGCAGGACATTCGCCGGCTGGAGCGGGCAGTGTGCCGCGGGGCACCCTCGGCCCTGGCCCGGGCCCTTACCTGGAGGCAAGCGAGGGCACAGGCCGGAGCCACACTGCTCTTCGGGCTGTGCTGGGGGCCCTACGTGGCCACCCTGCTCCTCTCGGTGCTGGCCTATGAGCAGCGCCCGCCGCTGGGGCCGGGAACTCTCTTGTCCCTCGTCTCACTGGGCAGTGCCAGTGCAGCAGCCGTGCCTGTGGCCATGGGGCTGGGTGATCAGCGCTACACCGCTCCCTGGAGGGCGGCTGCCCAGAGGTGGCTACGGGTGCTGCGGGAAAGAGCCTCCCCGGGCAGTCCTGGTCCCTGCACTGCCTACTGCGCCAGCAGCCAGAGCAGCACAGACCTGGACTTGAACTAGAAGGGCCTCCGCTCACTCCTTCCAGAAGCATCCATCCATCTCAGCCACCAAGCCTGTCTCCACCTGTCCGCACACCTCTGGATCAGAGACTCTGCCCCTATTTTATTTCTCCCTGGTCGAATAAACTCCTCCGGCCCAGTTTATTAGCGTCTCATTCCATGTTGCAGAAAGGGAGAGGCCGGCGGAACAGCTGCGGAAAGAACCTAAAGCCGGGCAGACATCAGGGAGATTCCAGCTCCAAACAGACTGTAGGCGGGGCCGCAGCACCGGCCGAGGGTGGGCCGAGGGCTGAAGTGCCGCAGACGGGGCCTCACCCCGATGAGCCTCCCCAGTTCTTCCCGGGTCCAGCCACCACAGAAGCCACACAGACATTGTCTCTGGGAAGTATATTTTATTTACATTTTTAAAATCTGTAACTATCTCTCTTCCTCCTTTCCACCCCCAGAGACTTGGGAAGGGAAAGAACGGGCACCGCAGAGACCTACCCCCACGTACAGACAGGCAGCCATGACTCACTCCCACAATGACAATGGAAGAGAGAGGTCTGAACCTCCCTCTGAGGGTCCCGCAGGTCCGGGCGAGGGGCGAAGGGACCTGAGGGCTGGGGCTCTTAAGAGAAGAAAGGGACAGGGGGCAAGTCAGTGTGAAGGGGTTGGAGTCCGAGGCCCCTCCCGTCCTCTTCCCTGTACCCCCTGCCTCTGCCGGTGGGGGTCTCCCTTCACCTCAACACCAGACACAGAGCAGAGGCTGCAGCCGCTAGCGGTCAGGTCTCTGCACACAAAATACTTTTGCTTTGTGGTCTCCCGACGTGGTCACCACCAGGGAGGCATCCCTGTAGGCAGAAAGCATGGCTGGAAGGGCCGGCCCCAAGCCCCCTACCCCAGGGCGCCTCCAGCACAGCCACTCCAGACCCGAGTGCCTAGCACTGGGCCACACCCATGTCCAGTGAACACACTGGAAGCCAGCAATCAGCGAGAGGATGAGAAGAGAGCCACTCCCAGTCCCAGCTCCCCAGCCCCAGAAATGATGACATTCTGTGATGTGACAGGGACCCAGCTAGTCACTGTCAACCGGAAGTGACGACTCCCACAGGCTTCCCAACGCTCCTGCCTGACAAGCCATGACCAGCCTTGAGTCCCAGCATCCCCACAAACCCCACACACACACACATCCCCAAGCCCCTGTGGCCAGCCACATGCTATTCCCAACTTCCAAACGCAGAGACCCAGCCCTTGCCCCATCCACCTACTTGCTGAGGGCGAAATCCAGGATCTCGGCTGTGTGGCCCCGGTAGTCAGTCAGCAGGCGGCCAGTGCGCGCGTCCCAGAGGCGCACGACTCCATCCAGGCTGCACGTGTAAACCACGGCCGTGCCCGCCTCCCACAGCAGCTGCACAATGCCCGACTACCAGGGTGCAACAGAGGCCAGGTGGGGTCAGGGGCAGGCGAGCTGAGAGGCATCTGCTCCCAACTCTCATGGAGGGGGGGAGGGAAGGAGGGAGGGAGGGAGGGAGGGAGAAAAGGAGGAAGAGAGGGAAGGAGGGAGGAGGGGAGGGGGAAGGGGCCACAGAAAAGGACTGAGCAGGAGCCAGGCCTGGGCTAAATGCTCCCAGACGCCTGGACTTCCCCACAACCAGGCTGCCTGTACCTGGTGCTGACACTGGTGCCTGAGGGTCTGTGCAGACAGGTCATAGATGGCCAAGGTCCCATCCAGGTAGCCAACAGCGGCCAGGGGCATCCTGGGTAGAAGAGAGCACCACCAAGCTCACAGAGCCACCTGGGCTCGTGTGCCCTCCCTCCTTCCTGGCCCTGCCGCCCAGGCCCCTCCCCAAGGGCAGCCCCTCTCATCTCCAGGCCGAGGCCCCGGCTCACACTCACACACTGCAGAAGCCCAAGGACTCCACTGAGTTGGACTCGCTCTCCTCCCCTTCTCCCAGGTTGGGCTGGGAGGCCCCTGTCTCAGGCCTGAAAACACCCACCACCTATGAGCCAGAGGAAAGGATCAGAGAAGGGCCTGGAAACTTAGTCCTCTAATAGAGAAGAGAGGCGGTAAAGCAGGGAGGTCGAGTGCAGAACAAGGAGGGAGAAGATGCAGAAGCGGAGGGCTCCACAGCTAGTCTTCAGGTCCCACTCACCTTGCCGGTGGTGGCACTGACCAGCTTGGCCTGGCAATCCACAGAGCCAGTTAGGATCAGGCTGCCATCCTGGTTGGTGGCGACACAGGTCAGAGGGCCCTGGTGACCCTCTGTCCCTAGGATGGAGCCCAGGGGATAAGTCAGACTTCCTCCTGTGCCCTCTGGGACCTGCCCCAGGTCTTAGCCCCTCCCCACGATGGCCCAGGGGCCATTTTCCCCACCACCAATACCTTTTAGTACATGGATAGGGTTTCCCTGCTTGAGGTCCCAAATCCTAATGGTGCCATCTTCATAGCCGACCACAGCTCTCTTTCCTAAAGGGCCAGAGGCACAGACAAACAGAGAACAGACAGGACACTCAGACACACCCAACAAGGAAATTGAGGGGGCAGGGGACAAGAGAGAGAGACAAGAAAGTGAGGGAACAGACTCTGCTCCAGATGCCAGCAGAGGGGACCCAGTTCAGGGTAGAAAAGGGGGAGCTCTCTGCTCTGGGGCCTAGGAGGTAGCGCTCCCAAGAACAGGCTCAGATGGCCCAGGAGGGAGCCTGAGAGGCACATGGCCCTGCATCTAACCTCTCTGCACTCAAGAAAGGACACTTGGAAGCTTCTCTCACCATCAGGGAGGACTCGACCACAGGTAGCTGGGCAGTTGGGACCCTGGAAGGTCTTGCAGTCACCAGTTGGGACTTTCCACATCCAGGTGTTGCCATCGGCGGTGCCCGCCAGTAGGACAGGTGCCCGAGGGTGCCACTCCATCCACTAGGCAGAAAGGAAGGGTCAGCAGGGAAGCTCATCACCCTGTGCCACCGAGGAACCTGCCTTATGAGCCCCACCCACCTTCTGCTCTGCGTCAGCGGGGGCACTGGGTAACGGGCACAGACATTCTTGCTGTGCCTTGAGAATGGCGATGGTGTGGCCTGGGAAAGGCGGGCTGGACCCCCAACTCTCACCAACTACCCAAGGCCCCCCAGAATTGAATTCCACCCTAATGATCTTACCTCCAGATCTCCTGCTTCAAAGGACCAGACCTCCTCCTTGGTGTCCACCTGCCACACTTTCAAGAGGCCACTCATGTCCCCTGTGGCCACCAGGGTAGAGTCATGGCTAAAACCAGCACAAGTCACAGAGTCCTTATGGCCTTCAAACAAACATACAAAAAGCAGAAAGAGACTGTCATGGCACCTAGTGCTGGGCGCTCATGACCCAGGTATCTGGCCTCTGAAAGAACCAGCTGGGTGGAAAAAAGGGCAGATCCCAGCAGAACAGGTAACCAAACTCATTGTCACTGCAGGGGAGATACTGCTGGCCCCCTACTCAACCACGTGTAGCCCAGGCCTATGTTTTACCCTGTGTCCACTCCACACCTCTGCGTGAAATACCACATTCTCCCCTCTTCCCAAACACTCCTACGTCAGCCTGTGTCTCTTCCTCTCAAGCCTTTCCCAGACTCCTTTGCCCAGCGAGAGCCTCCCTCCCCTATGTCCACGACTGCAATATTCTTCTTTGGAGTCCTCAGGCCCAGCCTAGAGCTGGCAAAATGAGGGTTAATAAATGGTTGTTGGATGCACAAGTGCTGCGGGCCACGACCTCACCTCCAGAGCCCCTTACCTGCACACTCAAAGAGCAGCTCCCCATCGCTGAGCCTCCACACAAAGGCCTTGTCGTCTTCACCGCCTGTCACCGCCAAGGTGTTGGTCTTGGGATCCAGGCTCACACAAAACACAGATGCTGTCCCAACAGATATTCCACAGGTGAGGGGATGGGGCTCCCACCTAGACTCTGTCCTTTGGGACCTGTGGGCTGCCTATCCCCTTTCACCCAAAGCAACAGAGCTTCCCTCCTGGAAAAGGATGCGTCCAAGTTCTTTTTAATATACTTCAAGATTGTTGGGGAAATCCCTCCCAAGCTTGCCAAGCTCCAAGTCCTTCTCCAGAGCAGATCCCACTACCGTGCTGCACCCTTCACCACCCCCTACCGATGCCACGGACAAGAGGAGGGTATATGTGCAGGGCTAATAGCTCTCAGCATATGATGCCACCAGGCTGGCTACAAACGGAGAAAAGAGAACACTGTATTACTAGTTTCTTATTAAGAGCTAATATTTGAGGATTATATACAATATGACCAAATAGGCACTATAACATCTAATTTACTTAAAAGTACAGTGGTATCTTGATATACGAACCAACCAATGTACGAAATTCTTTAAGATACAAGCTGTGACTCGGTCTGTATTTTTGTTTGAGATCTGAGCAAAATTCCGAGATATGAGTCATGATTCAGGAAGCTGCCGCTAGTTGGCACGTTGGCGCACGGGTCCAGTATCGGCAGTTTGATATACGAGTTGACTGACTTACGAGTTTGGTTACAAAACGAATTAAATTCGTATCTCAAGGTACCATTTCTTTTTTTTCTTTTTTTTTTTTTTAACAGGGACAGAGAGAGAGTCAGAGAGAGGGACAGATAGGGACAGACAGGAACGGAGAGAGATGAGAAGCATCAATCCTCAGTTTTTCGTTGTGACACCTTAGTTGTTCATTGACTGCTTTCTCATATGTGCCTTGACCACGGGCCTTTAGCAGACAGAGTAACCCCTTGCTCGAGCCAGCGACCTTGGGTCCAAGCTGGTAAGCTTTTTTTTTTTTTTTGCTCAAGCCAGATGAGCCAGCGCTCAAGCTGGCAACCTTGGGGTCTCGAACCTGGGTCCTCCGCATCCCAGTCCGATGCTCTATTCACTGCGCCACCGCCTGGTCAGGCAAGGTACCATTTCTTAAAAACCTCTATCACAGGTAATTTTTTTTTTAATTTTTTTTATTTATTTATTCATTTTTAGGAGAGAGAGAGACAGAGAGGGAGAGAGAGGAGAGAGAGACAGAGAGAGAGAAGGGGGAGGAGCTGGAAGCATCAACTTCCATATGTGCCTTGACCAGGCAAGCCCAGGGTTTCAAACCGGGGACCTCAGCATTTCCAGGTCGACACTTTATCCACTGCGCCACCACAGGTCAGACCACAGGTAATTATTTTAAAGAAAACTAATACCCAGAGAGGCTAAGTGGCACAGGCAGGATTTCCTTTTTAATTTGATTGATTTTAAAGAGAGAAAGGAAGAGAAACATCAATTTGCTGTTTCAATTATTTAAGCATTCATTGGTTGATTCCTGTCTGTATCCTGACAGGGGATAGAACCTGCAACCCTGATGCATAGGGAGGACACTGAGCAACTGAGCTACACGGCCAGGACGCTCAGGCAGGATTTGAATTCAGGTTTCTCAACTGATTCCAGAAGCCAAGCTCCCGTCCATTCTATCATACTGCCCCCTACCTACAAGTTGCTTCAGGGCAAGGCCAGCATTCCCTGATCTCTGCGTCTCTCCTAATGCTCAGTACACAGCAGATGCGCGATGCTCAAATGCCAGCCTGGCCTGAGTTTATGACAGATCTCCTCGGAAACCTACCTGAGTGCAATGCAAACGTGACCTCGCTATCGTCTGGGCCCTCCATGGTGCCGACCACCCCTTCCTGGGGTTCCAGAACCCAGCCATCCTCGTTACCCTCTTCCTCTTCCTCCTCTTCCTCAAAGTCCACGTCTTCCATCTCCTGGGCTAGATCATCTGCTTATGGGAGAGAGTTTAAAAATGGGGCTCAGCAGGCAGTAAGTACGAGGGATGGAGTCAAGTGTGGTAAGTGTTGGGGGGGGGATCATGTGGCAAGAGGGTGAGGACAGACGAATGAGATGAAGCGGGGGCGAGGAGCAGCGGGGGGTGGGGGGGGCCAGAGGAGAGGTCTGAGCACCTGGGTTGGCCAGAGCCTGGGTGGAAAGGGAGGACCGAGGGGATGATGGGAAGGGGGTGTGTGAGGGGAAGGGCCGGAGGAGGCGTCAGGGGAACCCCCACCCCGACCAGGCCCGAGAACTCAGTGTGGGGGTGGGAAGAGAGAGGAATGGCGAAGGAGATCAGTAGAAATAACCGGTAGGGTGTAGAGGGGAGGGGGGAAAGCCGGGGTCAGAGGCCAGGGGTTAGCGCCTCCTGTCCGTCCCATGGCCTGAGGACCGGCTCTTCTCACCCGGGTCCGGCGGACCGGGATCCAGCTCTACCACCTCGATAATCTCTTCATCACCATGGAAGCTTAGGGTTTCCAGTGGGGGGGTGTCAGCAGCAGCCCCGCTTTCCGATTCGGACTCCATGCGGCGCAAGCAGCAGATCCACTTCTCTGGGCCCAAACGCCTCCCAGAGTCAGCTCTGCGCGACGACGCGGAACTCGGGCCCCTCCTCCTGGGAAGGAAGTAGGCGTAAGCGGCTCCCAGGGAAGAAAGAGCGACGGCCATTTGGCCAATAGGAAAAGGGATTGACTAGCTTAATCTCCAATCACAGAGCAGATTTGGAAGAAGGGGATGGGGCGTGGCGGGGAGAACCCAAACACCGCCCGACCTTACTCCGCCCCCTACAGGAGGGAAACAAGAGAGCGTGCGCACCTCTGGGTCTCTTGGGAAAAGTAGTTCGGCCCCTTCCGCTCTGAGGGCTTTTGGGAGATGTAGTTTCTGCTCTGTAGGTGGGACGGAAGGAGCGGGGGAGGCCCCTTACGCAAACTACAATTCCCGACGGAGACCGCGGTGAAAGGGGGGTGGGATCTGAACATGGCGGCGGTGGTAGCTGCTACGGCGCTGAAGGGCCGGGGGGCGAGAAATGCCCGCGTGCTCCGGGGTAAGAAAAGGGACCCCGGGGAGGGCAGGACTGCAGGGCACCCCCTTTTATTCACATCCTTCCCGGCGATAGCACGAGGTCAGGGCTGTCCATCCCTCCTCGCACCCCTCTGCAGGATCTTGAAGAGTCTGGGGGGCTATAAGATAATGTGTAGAGGTCACCTAACACAGCCTTCTGCCTTCGGGTTACACAACACCCCGGGGTCTTGTTGCGAGAGGGTGTCCCGAGGAAACCTTTTAGACTCCCGCGCTCCAGGTGTTTCGCACTCACCGCAGTGCAGAGGAAAGAGCGCTGAGCTTCTGGAGGCTTGTGTTCTATCTCCAGATAATGAGCAGTTTGACCTTGAGCGACGCAGGTCAGTTTTCTCTCCTATAAAGAGGGGACGGAGGAGACCACCTTTAATCTCCCTCCCAGTGCTAATATCCTGCGGTTTGAGAACATTTTCGCGGATTCCCTTCCTACGTCTCATGTGAGACCCACCGCAGTCTTTGCCATCCTGTCTTCTGCGGAGATGAAGAATAGCGAAGCTGTCTGACCTGTGCTGGCACAGTGGATAAAGCGTCGACCTGGAAACACTGAGGTCGCTGGTTCGAAACCCTGAGCTCACCTGGTCAAGGCACATATGGGAGTTGATGCTTCCTGCTCCTCCCCCCTTCTCTCTCTCTCTCTCTCTCCTCTCTAAAATGAATGAATAAAATAAAATAATAAAAGAGCATTCATAAAAAAAAAAAAAAAAAAAAGAATAGCGAAGCTCGTTCTCCTGGCACCAGGGTGATGAACCCAGTGACGTGGAAGGGGCTTCCAACGGTGTCACCTCAATGGCGATTTTCCCATTTCCCTTTGGATTCTCCCTGGCACTTGTCACTTCCCTTCTTCACTCCTCCCCAGGTTTTCTCTTCATCCTCTTACTGACCTTTATTATCTCTATCCACAGGGATTCTCTCAGGAGCCACAGCTAACAAAGCTGCCCAGAACAGGACCCGGGCATTGCAAAGCCACAGCTCCCCGGAGTGCAAGGAAGAGCCTGAGCCCCTATCTCCTGAACTGGAATACATTCCCAGAAAGAGAGGCAAGAACCCCATGAAAGCTGTGGGACTAGCCTGGTGAGTTTTAACTAACCCTTTGCCCACCAATAGGGAGTGGCACCAGGGTGGGCGGGACTCGGAAACTTCTGCAAGTTTCAGGTGGTAAAGCTGAATCTAAGCTTGTGGGGACAGATTGCTGGGTGCAAGGACTGGAATCTCAGAGGAATGGGGCAGGGAAGATGGGAAAGTATGTGGAATCGGAGCTAATCTGATTTGAATTTGGTCCCTGGCCTCGTCCTCTTTTGGGAGCTTGGAGTGAGATCCAAGTGAGGTTTCATCTAGGTGTTCAGTACATCATTATTCAGATTCAACTCTGACCTTAATACGTATTATTGATCAATATCAAAAGGAAACGAGGGGGAATTTAACTGTTTTCTTTCATCACCTGAGGTGTGCCAGAACTTAACAATGTAATGTTCTAGTCTTTCTGCTAAATAGTACATCCCCATGTCACAGATGAGAGAACTGAGGCCCAGAGCTGGGGTGCTCACCAGGTCTTGTGACTCCATGCCCTACCCCTCACACCAAGGTGCCTACCAAATAGCAGTTTTTTAGATTTAAGAAGGGGAGTCTGGGAAAGGTGTGGGGCAGTTTAGGCAGAGGGAAATTTTGCCAAGACTTGGAGAGGGAAAGAGAATGGGCCTTCTGGAGACTCACACACAGGCCATGTAGCAGGATTGTGGGGCTCATGTGGAGAGGTATCAGTCAGACTACAGGGAAAAGGAAGGAAGAGGTGGGCAGAGACCCAACTACACAGGACCTTTTGTGCTATGACTAGACGTTGGACTTGGCTGGGAAGTGATGGAGACCTGGTAAGGGGTTTTAAGCAGGGCTGCAGCAGGATCTGATCCGTGTAGGGCCCTCCAGCAGCCACTGCAGGGGCTAAGTCGGCACAAGAGGTATTGCGGTGTTCATGAGAACCATGAAGCTGGAATGAGATTCCCCCATTTCTGGCTCCGGCGTGGCCCCTCCCCAAACTGCATGCACATCTCCCCACCCCTAGGGCCATCGGCTTCCCCTGTGGTATCCTCCTCTTCATCCTCACCAAGCGGGAAGTGGACAAGAACCGTTTGAAGCAGATGAAGGCTCGGCAGAACATGCGGGCATCCAACACGGGCGAGTATGAGAGCCAGAGGTTCAGGGCCTCCTCCCAACATGCCCAGTCTCCTGAAGCTGGGTCCGGGGCCCAGACCTGAGGAACACTGCAGTCCTCCCCTAGACTGTGTTGACTGTGGCCTCCAGCCTGCAAAGTCTTTTGGGTTTGGCTGCAATTCTGGTCCGTGCCTCTAAGGCCCACCAGAGGGCGCATGAAGCCCGGGCTGCTGCCAGCCCCCTTGTTCTCCAGCCCTCCCTCTCCTCCCTGAGAAAACAGCCAAAGGCAAATGAAGTTGAGTGCCCTCCCCTAGACTGTGTTGACTGTGGCCTCCACACTGCGAAGTCCTTTGGGCTTGGCTGCACTTCTGGTCCCTGCCTCTAAGGCCCACCAGAGGGCGCATGAAGCCTGGGCTGCTGCCAGCCCCTGTTCTTCTCCAGTCCTCCTGTCCCACCCCCGCCCCCGCCCCCGCCCCCCAGAAACCAGCCAAAGGCAAATAAAGCTATTGAGTGTTTGAGTGGAAAGGAACCGGGACTGAGTTTTTGAGTCCCTTGGGATGGGAGGGGCAGAGGGCAGGGTTGGTGACTCATGTGTGCTGTCTCACAGAAGCAGTGTTCCCCACTTAATGGTTGGGGAAACCAGAGATTTAAACAAGCCTAGACTCAGGCCATGGGGACCAAGCCCTCGGAGTTGTTGGCCAGAAGGGTGGGGTCTCCCTCAGCTTTGAACAAATTTTAAAAATAAAATCAAAGATGGCATTGAGGTTGTGAATGGGGTAAAAGCATTACTCCTTGTGGGTGAGTCCAAATGACTCAACCTCTCTGGGCCTCAGTTTCCTTGTTTTAAGAGGTTTTAGGCTAGTGACTTCTAAGGCAGGGATCCTAAACCTGAACCTGCAGTCCACTTCCCCCACCCCACTGCCTGATTGTGTGTGCACGTAGAGCTTTGTGGGGAAGAGCGCTCTTAGCTCTCAGAAGCTTCTGTAAAGGGCCCGCGATGCAAGAAAGGTCACGTTCTGAGTGGTCCGTGCCAGACCCAGTAATCCAGGTCGAGCTTCCACCAGTCTTTTGCATGCATCCCCAGGAAGTGCTGGGCAAAGGGAATTTGGTTATCTTAGAAAAGGTAGAGACAGCAAGCAGAATGCAGAGGCAGGAAGTCGATGCTTTGGGCAGAGCCAAACCGAAAGTGAAAGAAACCAGAGCCAAAGGGGGGTTTTAGCTTCTAAATGTACAACTTTATTATTACATTTCTAGTTATGTCGTTTTATGTGATATACTTAGGACCAAGAACTTAATAGACAAGCCCTAATTATGTCCTTGGGTTGATGTGGTTTCCAGCCCACCCCAGTGACCCTGTTCCCCTACACCACTCCAGCTCGAGGCACTTGGTGTCACACAGAAAGCAGTAGCTGGCTGGAGAGAGGGGGTCCGAGTCTGAAATCCCCCAGTGAGAGTAAAGAACGGAAGGGAAGCCTCCTTCCTCTCAGCCCCCACCCTCACCCCCCAGGTTAGCACAAGGAAGGAACACACAGGCTTCCGTGAGGGCCACAGTAGGCCTCCGTATCTCACACTGGGTGGCATTTTCTCTACACGCAACCCAGTCTCTTCATTCTGGTTACTTCCTGGCCACACTTAGGATCCCACAAACCGCCCCGTCTTCTGACCTTTGCCCCTCACTTTATGCCTGTAGCAGCCTGAGCACAGAGAGCAGGAGATCCCTCTGACCAGAGGTCTCAGAAGCACCAGAGAGGCCCCAGGAAGCTTTAGAAAACGGCGGCCAGCTGGCTGCCGGTGGGCCTGCCCCCTCTGCCGCCACCACAGCCATGAGGAAGCCCAGGACAGACGCTGCTCTGTGCCGGCACCTGTGCCTGACTTTGCTCGCTGTCCTCTCCCTCCCCCACCCCAACACACATACACAATATATACACGCCATCAGAAGAGGAGTCCAAGCAGGGGACCCACAGGCACAGACTTCCCTGAGCTGGGACGTGCCAAGGCTTGCCAAAGCAGTACAGACAGAGTCCTAAGAGCCCAGAAGACCAGGGACAAGGCCTTTGGCTCTGTCGAGGGTTGTGGGAGGAAACAGCCCCAGCTCTCTAGCCCGGAAGCCTGTGGCAAACGTGCGAGGGAAGCCTCGTCACCTTGAAGACACTTCTACCTCCATATTCCCTTTAGTTACAGAATAGGCTCTTCCCTCCCTCCCTCCTCCAACCCCAACAGTTAAGAAGAATCTGGTGCCATGTACACGGTAGAGGGAGAAGGCACATCTTCAGCCTAGACCCTGCCAAGTCCATCAAGGGCAAGCATCAGTCCCCAGCTCCTCCAGCCCCACCAGTGGTACCCCTACCTCCCCAGCCAGAGAGGTCGCCCGCCCCAGGACAGAAAGGAATCTGGACATATTATTTGAAGGGCAGTAAAGGAGTCTGTGGCGCAGACCCCAGTCACAGGGCCCAGCCCTCCAGGGATGGAGAACGCAGGGTGGAGCGGACGGGGGTGCTCTTTAATCACGACTCCCCACCAGCTGCAGCACAAAGGTGAAGATGTAGATGATGTCCGTGTAGATCTGCAGGGCTCCAGTGATGTATTCCTCTGGGCTGATAGTGTGCTTCCGGTTCCCTAGGACCAGCTGCGTGTCATAAGCCAGGAACTGCAGGAAAGGAAAGGGGTGGGTACGAGTGAGGCCCCAAGGTTACCGTGCCAGAACTCGTCTCTGGTCAGTAGACATGTCCCCGGAGCCCCCTTGCCATGCAGTGTGCTTCGGGGAGACATTAATGAAGGGCACAACACACGGCCTCTGCCCTCGAGCAGTTCACGGCCTAGAAAGGGAGAGGAGCTGTCTCTGCTTGCGGCTGCTGGGTGTTCTGCAGCAGGCGGTGCGAACAGAAGGCAGTGGGGAGGCGGAAGGGTAACTGTGGCCACACTCCCTGCCTCCCAAGCCTCTCGACTTCGTGCCCCATGGGCTCAGTCCCCGCCCTCCCCTCGGCTCCCTCCCCAGAGGGGCAGGGCCTTACTCACCAAGGTGAAGCAAATGGCCCCCAGAGCAGCATAAACCATGTGGAGCCAGTAGATCTGGGGAAAGGGAACAGGGGTGGTGTTAGAAATCTCAGCAAAGCAGGGACTCAGGTGGGCTGTCAGGACCAGCTTCCCTGGGAAGCTGCGTCCAAGTAGGTAAGTCCAGGAAGCTTCCTACATGAAAGGACTGCCTCTGCCTTACAGACCCTGGAAGGAATTCAGAATGGTAACAAACATATGTGGCAGAGACAGCACGGCCTGTCCTCCAATGGCCATATATATAAACACCAGTCTCCAAAGTGAGCTAAGGTACAAAGGTGTGCGTTATATTTCTGGAAAAAAGAAGGTAGCTGAATTACAGCCATGGCAAGGGCGGACTCGGGCACACACGGGTTGAAGAGCCCATCACCTTTCCGAAGGATTATGACTTAGTCAGCCCTTAGTCAGGAGACTAAGGGCTGGAGGGAAGTCCCCGCCCACCTTGATGAACGTCAGAATCACAGGGCACCCCCAGGGCAGCCCTGCTCAACAGCCTTCCAGGTGCCTGTCCACAGAAGGGCGGGCCAGCCCTCCTGGCCATAGGCTTCCCCTTGTCGCACTGTTCTCCCCTCTGCCGTGACACTCCCCTCGACCCAGGGGCCTCACGCTCACCCCCAGCTGTCAGGAATAAAAGAGGGGTTGGATACAGTGACCCCTAAGGTTCCTTCCGCCCCAGCCCATCTCTTTGGTCCCCTAGCTTCCTCTCCCAGGCTGCCCCCTAGACCCTGGTCTCAGCTGTCAGCTAGTTCTCACCCAGTGCTCCCCGTAGGAATTCCGTGGTGCTGGCCAAGGCCGCAGGTGCTACGGCTCGCGGGGCCCTCTGGGGCTAGAGGAACTACACCCTGACCCACAGGAAGCGGCTTCAGCACTGGTCCCTCTGCCAGCCAGTTGAGAGGCCTGTGAGGCCTGCCACTCATTATCCAGAAAGTCTCCTCTGGGCACTGAGCTCGCTGCCTGACCCCAGCTCTCCCAAGGCACTCACGTAGTTAAAGGACAGCACAATGGCCGTGACGATCCCAGTCACCATCATCACAATTCCCAGGACACAGAAGAGGCCTGTGCACGAGGTGAAGTCCACCTGCCAGAAAGAAAGAAGGAGGCTCCTATCGGACAAGTGTCACGCTGGCAGCCCAACGGAACTGGCCCTGCCTCCCCCACCCGGGAGTCCCAGTGCCGCCGCCTGGGACATGGGAGTGACAGTGGCATTGTGAGGGCAGACAGAGGAAGCAGTTTCGGAGGTGTGGCAGCTATGAAGGGAAGGGGATTAGGGCCTCTAAGGGAAACCCCCAGTGTAGGGGTCTGGGCCTTCCCAGGCCTGCCCAAATGCCCAGCCTTAAGGGCCAGCTCTGTTAAGGGCAGGGCCCTCTGTGCCCTCACCTTGGTCTGGAAGCAGAAGATGGTGACTGAAATGGACACCACGGCCGTGATGATCATTGCGATGATGACGGCGTTTGTTTGATACATACTGAAGGGAAGGAGTTGGGAGAGGCCAGAGGCATTAGCCACATATGGCTGACTTCAGAACCATCACTTCCGGAAGAACCCTGCCCAGAGTCCCCCTGCAAACGGCTGCCAGCCCAGGGACGCCCCACACCCCCGTAACACACACTTCCCAGGGGCACAGTGGTTTGTCCATGAATGTACCTGGAAATGGTGCCGGTCATGAGTCCCAGGGCAAGAGTCTGAGCGAAGGAGAGAGACAAGAGTGAAACACTAAAAAAAGGCATGGCCACGGAGGAGTGTCAGAGCGGGGGCTAAATGTGGCTGAGGAGACCCCAGCAACAGTCAGGATGAGGTGGCGGAGAAAACCCATCTCCCACGGTGGCACCCCCTGCCTTCCCTGGGCCTGACCCTCACCCCCCCGCCATACCCCCGCCACCCTCCTCACTTACAAACAGGGTCAGCAGGATGAGGTTCCATGGGAAACGGCGTCTGAGGGGAGAGAAACTAGAATTAAGTGACGGCCGGCCAGGTATGAGCGAGTCCTTAGCAGAAGGACTCGAGGCTCGGTGCCTAGAGATTTAGGCTTTGATTGGGGGAGGGGAGGCTGGCTGGGCCCTGGTACCTGCTCAGGTGTTCTGTGCAGGGACAACAGGGCAGTAGGACAGACCTGGGCTGTGTAGCCACAAGGACCTGGATGGTTTGCAGCTCTTACACTTTGTGTGTGACAAAGTTACTCAGCCTTTCTGAGCCTTTGGTTCTTCCTATTTGTTAAATGGTTAGAATGTTACATATCCTGCAGAGTAGCTGTAAGAGTAAGGGCTACATAGCTTAATAGATTCACAGAGACAAGGTATTTGTTTTTCAAATTTTAAGAGAAAGTTTACTTAAAAAGTTACAGTGGTAGCAAAAATGAGCTGGCTGGGCTGCGTAGTGACGGGGGCAGAAGGGCCGGGCTGCGTAGTGACGGGGGCAGAAGAAGGGCCGGGCTGCGTAGTGACGGGGGCAGAAGAAGGGCCGGGCTGTGTAGTGAGGGGGGCAGAAGAAGGGCCGGGCTGCGTAGTGACGGGGGCAGAAGAAGGGCCGGGCTGCGTAGTGACGGGGGCAGAAGGGCTGGGCTCTGTAGTGACAGGGGCAGAAGGGCTGGGCTCTGTAGTGACGGGGGCAGAAGGGCTGGGCTGCGTAGTGACGGGGGCAGAAGGGCTGGGCCCTTAGAGCTTAGGAGACAGAGGGCAAAGGTAATGCCCTAAGAGGAAGAAGAGAGGGAAGGTGCCAGATGGCACTTTGTACACTCCTGTAAGTAGCTATCATCCTCATTACTGCTTCTAACTCTCCATTTGGCTGCTATAAGGAGTCCCCTTTCTACTCAAAATATTTGGCTCCACTCCTGCCCCCTGCCGTGCCTTCTCCCTAAGTGTCTGGGACTCACCTGGGTCCCTGGCAGCAGATGAGGGTCAGGTAGGTAGCCAGGAAGACACCACTGGGGAGAAAGAGACGGGAAGTCGTCCACAGGCCGGACCCGCTCCTCGGGCCTTCCTGGCCCAGCCTGGCAGCATTCGCCAGGCCGGCAGGTTGGAGGCCCACAGAGCTGCTTGGAAGTCCGTGGGGAAGTCCCTACAGGAGGAGGTTGCCCAGCCAAGGGCCCTGAACCTCTGTAGCAGGGGTTTAGCCTGGAAGCGGGTGCAGGACGTGGCAGACAGGCTAACAGAACATGGGACGGGACCGTTGTGCTGTGTGAGTGTTGCCACCAGTTCCCCACCCCAGTCCTGTGCTGTGGGCTCCCCACTGGGCACCATACACCCACACTCCCCAACACGGGGCAGCGTGGAGGGCCCTCTGAACAAGTATTTAGGTATTGGAGCCCTGCTCGGAGAAGTCAGATCATTGTCATTCCTCCTCCCTCGCCCCAAGCCGAGGAGCGCGGACTCACTAGGATGCGTAGTAGACAGCCGAGTTTCTCCTCACAAAGTCACCAACAGGCTTCCTGTGGAGCAGGAGAGGATAAGAGCGGAGTCACTGCCATTTCCTCCAGTCACCCACATCCACCTCTTCTTCCAGTCCATCTGAGTAGCAGGCCCACCCCACCCCAGCTCCTGGCCAGTGCCCTGAGACGCCAGATCTCGTTAGAGAGGGGTGGAGAGGCCTAGAGACTCACACAAAGGTGAAGATGGCAATGATGGCCACCGTGATGAGCAGCTGGACGGAGATGATGCTGTAAACCTGGAACACAGATGGGTCACTGTCCCATCCGCCCGCCTCCCGCAGGAAGCAGCCAGTCCGCAGCCCAAGGGACCCAGACTCTCATCCCTGTCTCTTAGTGGTGGAAGGGCCTCCTTAACTTGGGAGGATCCATTCTTTGCTTCCCTTCAAGAGCCCTCCCCGCGGCAGCCAGGTGGACAGGCTGGCTCGGGTACTACACACACCTCAGAGCTGGCCCCCAGCTCCTTGGGGAGAGCTATTTGCTCAGTGTACTGCTTGCTTCCCCTCCACACTGCACGAGCAGCTGTGGCCTTCGCATGTGCAGCACTTCAGGCTGCTATCTGTCAGGTATCGACCTACTCTGAGCAAGATGCTGTGCAGGTGTGAGATGGGGAAGGGAGGGGTGGGCTTTGAGTTGCTTATAGGGGAACAGGAGAAAAGTTTGGGGAGGGCAGAACACTTTGGAGAGCCCGCTGACACTCTCCCAGACTGAATCTGCCCTGTGCCCCAAAACAAGGTCACGGAAAGAGGAGCAAAAGGTTGGGGAACAAGGGTCCGAAGGATGCAGGGCTACAGAGGACCTGGCAGGAAGCAGCTATCTCCGTGGGAACGAGTCCCCAGGGCTAAGTGCTTCCCTGCACCCCCATTCCCACAGCCCAGGCCCAGGTACACCTGCCTCCCAGCCCAGGTCTCACCTTCCGAATGAAGGTGTGTCGGACTTTCCTGTCCTCCCAATCTCCAGTCTCGAAGTTGTCACTCACCGCTCTCTCCCCTGGGCCTGGGGACAGATTACATATGACAACTAGGAACATGTGGCCTCAATCCCAAAGCCTTCATGACATTCTGTCAAGCAGAGCCTCTTGAAATCTCTAGCCAAAGAACAAGTGTTAGAATTGAACTCCTTGCCCAGGCCAGCAGAGTGGCCCAGAGCTGGCCTGGGCCCCATATGGGGCCGTGTGCCCGTCACAGAGGGCTTCCTTAGAGCCCTTCCCTCAGCGTGCATTCCCTGAGGGCTCCTGGGGGAGGGTGCCCAGCCCACACCTGGGTGCTCTGTGTGTGAGCACGTAGTCTCTGGGCTCAGAGCAGGAGACTCAGGGAGAGGAGGAAAAGGAAGGTGGAGACACAGCACACGTGTGTGGAGGGCGGGGACGAGTGCGAAGACCATGGTCTACATCTGGCCCACAGCAGGGCTCAGAGGAAACAGCCATGTCAGGGGTACACGTTCACAGGACAAGGCAGGACTGGAAACGGGACTGAGGCACGGGGACTTGCACCCGCGCTGAGCACGGCCCCATGAGCCCGGCTGTGCTCCAGGCTCCCGCGGCGCTGCAGGGTCCCGGCATTCCTGGCATGCCTCGCATGCCTCCTGGGGAACTCCTTCCAGCAGCCCGCGGGGGCTGCTCAGGCCTCCCGCCGTCCACTCTTCCCTGTGCCTGACCAAACAGCAGTTAACAGCCGGATGACTTCTGCACGTTTACAAAAATCAGATGTTACCTTAAAGGATGACGACTGTCAGCACCGAATTAAAAAAAAAAAGAAAGTGCTTCAGGTTTCAAAGGGAGAGAGGAATCTGGGTGGGGGGCAACTGCCTGGTTACGAATGGGTCTGAGGGTACCAGCTCTGAATAATCAAGTACTTCACCCTGCCACTTTCTTTCTCATGGGACATGTCACTTCTGGAGTATCTTCTTTTTTTCTTTTTTTAATAGAGACCGAGAGAGTCAGAGAGAGGGACAGACAGACAGGAACGGAAAGATGAGAAGCATCAATCATTAGTTTTTCGTTGCACGTTGCGACTCCTTAGTTGCTCATTGATTGCTTTCTCATATGTGCCTTGACCGCGGGCCTTCAGCAGACTGAGTAACCCCTTGCAGGAGCCAGCGACCCTGGGTCCAAGCTGGTGAGCTTTTGCTCAAACCAGATGAGCCCGCGCTCAAGCTAGCGACCTCGGGGTCTCGAACCTGGGTCCTTCCACATCCCAGTCCAACGCTCTATCCACTGCACCACCGCCTGGTCAGGCACTTCTGGAGTATCTTAAGGACTCAGTCTCCCTGCTAAATAAAGGGGCTAACAGGTGCTCCAGGAGGGTCGGTGCAGAGGGGAAAAGTAAGGAGGTAACAAAGATGGGAGACGACCAAATGGTTAACAGGAAGCTGAGAAGGAAGGAAAGGAGGCCCCCTTGTGTGCTGTGAGCACTCCTCCCCACACCCACCCCCAGCCACCTGCAGGGACTCACCATAGTTCATGGGCATCGGGTGAATGGGGGGCATAGGTTGTGGGTAGCCGGAAGGGTGACCATAGCCAGGCTGTGGGTAGGCAGGGTAGGCAGGGTACCCACCGGGCAGGACAGACGGCTGCCCATAGCCCCTCTGGGGCGGGTAGAGGGGGTTGCAGTCCTCATATGGAGGGGGGGCGCTGGGGTTAGACATGGCCACTCAAGGGCTGAGGGGAGACCCCAGCTGCTGGGACCTGAAATGAGAGACGAGAAAGCAGTTATGAGAGCCCAGCCTAGCTCACTCAGCTCCCGGTCCAGGCCGCCTTCGTGGAAGGGGACCCTCATGCATTCTTTCCCGCGGTCATGGGTGTCATCCTCTGCCCACAGGCCAGTCTCCCCACCGCCACAGCGCCCCCTACCCCTCGCCTTCACACCAGCTTTCTGTCCACAGCCCCCCTCACTCAGCAGCATCCTGCTGGGGTGGGGATGGGGGAGGAGGGCAGGGAGCAGGAGCCCAGAGAGGTCACTGGGCATCAGTGGGATAGGCGATGAGGATCAGGGCCCGGGAACTCCCCTGTGATCACCGTCCGGGAGAAACCGATGGCCCAGAAAAGCCTGGTGAATCACAGCGCCAGCTGGGACCCACTGAAGGGCCAGCCCAGCCCCCATGGCAGCTGGCAGGGGCTCAGGCCTGAGAGGCAGAGCTGGGGAGGAGCCAAGGCAGAGGGAGGCTGGGGGAGGGGGCAGAGGACAACAAGCCAGCCCTGGTGCTGGAGCCACCAGGCCCAGAGTGGGAGGGCGGACAGCCCATGGACAGTGGCAGGCTGAGTCAGGGGGTGCCTGAGGCCTGGGGGAGTGGGGCCGTGGAACTGGCCACCAGAGGTGGCAGGCAGCACAGAAGGACAGGCCTGAGACAGGACTATCTGGTTCCTTAAAATAACCACCCAGCCGTGTCAGATGGGTGTGTGGCAGCCACGACGGCCACTGCTCTCTGCACACCTGGCCAGGAAGTGGAAGCCCCCTGGGGGGGAGACACACGTTTGAACCCCAGGGTCTCTGGTGTCCCTGTGATTCCCACCTGTCTCCACGCCCCAGGGGCAGTGGCTAGCGGGGAAGAGAGCACAGGATTCATGCCACAAGGTCCAGTCAGTCCCTTCTCGGCGGGAGGAGAGCCCCACAGCCTGGGGAGTGCTGAGGAACAGGCCCCAGATGCTCAGCTCAGATGAGGGATCAGGGCCCCACTGTGAAGGGATTCCCCAGAACCACAGAGCAGCCAGTGAGTGGCACCCCCGGAATCGAGGCCTCAGGGTCCTGGGTATGTGTCCTCTATATTATGCTGTGTTCTTTATGCCTCTTATGTCTTCCGGGCCTGACAGCGATGGGGAGCTTGGAAAGAGCTAAAAGGAGGTCCCTGGAAGGCCCCCGACAGGGATGAGCCCAAAGAGAGTCTAGAGGCAGTGACAGGGCTGGCACCTCCCCCTGGAGCGTCTCCCAAGGGGCCGACCATCAGGCTCCCACAGGGAGGAAGCCCCTTGGACCGGTCAGCAGACAGCCTCTGGAAGGAGAGAAGAACCGGCTCCTCTTTTCAGGGCACACGCACAGTTCAGGGATCAGATCAAGGATGGTCTATCTCCTCTCTCCTGACAACTGGGATATTATCGAGAAGGGAAAGTGGCAGGGAGGGGCGGGGAGGAGGATTGAGTAACAGGCCAGTCTCTAAATGGGTTATTTTGAGCAAAGCTGTTCTCCGTCTTCCCAGAGTAAATGGACCAGCACAGCAAGAATGTGTCAGGTCAGAAATAAGAAAGTGTCCCTGACAGTGAGGGTGCGACACAGCAAAACAGGGAGCAGGGTATCAAAAGTGGGGCCGTGGTGGAGGCCCTGCACAGGGGAGCAGCGTGGCCTGAGGAGGAGATGAACAAGAACAGGGAGAGCTGAAAACTGAGTGTCGTGAGTTTAAGAAACCTTAGATGGTAACCGTTTTGAAAATGTTCTGGGTTTATGTAAGGGCAGTTCATTAGTAATTATATGTGACTCTCCTTAATAGACTGTTAAAAAAGGAAGAAAGAAAAATTGGGGTCCCCTCCCATGAGGCAAGAGGCTCCTTCTTCCTGTACCCCTCTACCTGCCCTCTCCAAAGCCCCATTTTTAATTCCACCAAGAGAACGGTAGTTCGTCTGCAGGAAGGGGGACAGGCAGGTCATCTTTGGCGTCTGGTTATCTGTCATTATTGCCATCATCTCAGCACCCCAGAGCCATCTGATGTCCACCGTGATGGTGGTACACGGGTGAACAGGCTGAGCACAGCCCGAGAGGCACAGGCAAGAAAGGCCCTGTGGCCGGAAGCTGCAGCTGAGCTAACAGCCAGTGTCCCGTACCCGGGTCTCCTGCCTCCTCGGGGTGCACCTCTGCAAGATAAGCGGGAGTGGGCGGATGATCTCTGAGCCCATTGCAAGCTCTAACAGACTGGAATCCTGGGGCTCCCCTGAGAAGCCAGTCTATGCAGCAGCTGCCCTTTACCTGGCCAGCCAGCTGCCCCTCCCTCCTGCCTTCCTCGAAGCCAAGCAGGACAAACAGGTCCCTCCCCAGACTAAGGGGTGAATCAGGGAGAGCAAGGCCAACCGTAGATGGGCCACCAGGACTCCAGGGTTCCAGCCCAGCACAGCGGGCTGCTGACTCACGGGGACTCCCTCTGGACTCCCGCCCCTCCCTCTGACTCTGGTTTCAAAGGAATTTACCAGTACACCTGCCTGCTGGGAGCACAACAGGTCACAGTGCAATTCTATGGGGCCTCAGCCACCAGCCCACGCTCACCAAAGACCGGCACTGACCACTTCGCCTCACTATGCCTCAGTGTCTCCACCTGGAAAATGGGTTTAACACTCTTTTTTTTTTTTTTTTTTACAGAGACAGAGAGTCAGAGAGAGGGACAGATAGGGACAGACAGACAGGAATGGAGAGAGATGAGAAGCATCAATCATCAGGGTTTTTTTGTTGCGACACTTTAGCTGTTCATTGATTGCTCTCTCACATGTGCCTTGACCACGGGCCTTCAGCAGACCGAGCAACCCCCTGCTCGAGCCAGCGACCTTGGGTCCAAGCTGGTGAGCTTTGCTCAAGCCAGATGAGCCCGCGCTCAAGCTGGCGACCTCGGGGTCTCAAACCTGGGTCCTCCGTATCCCAGTCTGATGCTCTATCCACTGCGCCACTGCCTGGTCAGGCGGGTTTAACACTCTTATTAGTGTTGTAAAAATTAAATAAGACACACAGAACACTTAGAATGGTGCCTGATCTCTGATAAACAGTAAATATTGACTATTTTTAGTTATTATTTCATTAAATCCTCACAATAGCCCAGCAGGGTAAATAATGTTATTATCTCTCTTTACAAATGAAGGAATGGAGGCTTAGAAGAGTTAAGTCACTTGCCCAAGTTTACTTAGCTCGAGTATGAGGAAGTCGAGATTTGAGCTCCAAGACCAACGCCAGAGCCCATGCTCTTACAACCCTGCCCCGACCCCTCATCTGAACACCGTCTACCCAGACTGCTCATCACTTCTCAGGGCTGGCTTCTAGCCTGCGACCCTCTGATGGCAATGCAGAGCTTATGTAGCAAGTGGATTTGCTACATAACCATTCAGTCCCTTCCATCATCCCCACAGCTCCCTGTGCCACCGCCAGCAGGAAAAGCAGGTTGTCAGAGATAGAGATTCTTACATGTAAGAGCTGAAATGAAACTCACTCAGCTACGGCAAGCCCTCCCCCTCACTGCCAACCAGACAGCCATGTCTGGTGCAGGGAGCTTGTTCACAAAGCTGGGCCTGGGGTTGGGCCTGCATCCCAGAGCTCCGGTGCTGAGGCCTGGGCCCAGGAGAGGGGGTGACCAGGCCCATCAGGGGAGTGGCTGAGATCAGCCACACTCACCTCTGAGCAATGCCAGACGGGCAGGAGCCTCAGGGTGAGGGCTGCCAGCACTGGCAGCTCCTGAGCCCGCTCCCTAGCGGGTGCCTGACCTACATGACAGGCCTGGCCACCTCCTCGTCCGGCCTCAGCTAGGGATGAGGTCTGGGGCTGGCACTGGCGTCGCAGTAGGGAAAGGCGGAAGTGATCTGTGTTTACTTTCACAGCTATGACTACAGGTGGGAGCTGGAGCAGAATGCAGGGTTGAAAGGGAAGGAGAGGAGAGAGGAGGGGGAAGATCCGGAGGCAGAATAAGGATGATTCATGCCCGAAGACTAGAAATCAGGAGCCAGGTCATCTGGGCTGCTGGTGGAGGGGCTCAGTCTCCGGGGCCAGTAAAGGGCCATTACGGCTCCCCAGTGGAAGCTG
Source organism: Saccopteryx bilineata (assembly GCF_036850765.1). Taxonomy (NCBI): domain Eukaryota; kingdom Metazoa; phylum Chordata; class Mammalia; order Chiroptera; family Emballonuridae; genus Saccopteryx; species Saccopteryx bilineata. The sequence continues at coordinate 18,594,369 of NC_089494.1, read as the reverse complement.
GGATTTTCCTAAAACACAGTGAGCATTCAGCTTCTGCTGGATGCGCTCCAGTGACGGGGCCGCAGTATTCCACTCTCAGGCCGCCTGGAGCACCAGAAGGTTCTTCAGGATGCCTGTTACCGAGACATTCAGATTCGGCCCTGTCCTTGCCACATTACAGACCTAAGCTTGCTCCCTCTTTTACGGCTCCCAACCCCTCATCAGGAAGGAGCCAGATCCTCTCCTTTCTCCTCAGGACCCCCAGTCCCAACCACCACAACAGCAGAAGTGGGTGCGCTCAAACACAAAACTTGTTGGCTGTCAAGGTCTTCAGGTGCAGCCTTGAGGAAGTATCTCCTTCTGTGGCCACCATGCTCCTAGCCACCTGAGGCCCAGGCTCAGGCCCCCCTGAGGGCGTCAGAAGGGTTAAGGCTCTGGAATCTGCAGAGGCCTGTGCTACTGGGGTTACGGCAAGAGGGTGTGTGTTGGAGGGAGGGATGGAAAGGAGCAGCTGACTGGTCCAGGCAGTGTGCCCTCCTCCCTGCCAGGAACGGATGCCCAGAGCCAGAATGGAAAGAATAGCTCAGAGTGCACATCTCAGGAAACCCCACCCAGCAGGCGCAGGAAGGCAGCCCGGGCCCACTGTGGCCAGGTCTCTTATAAGTCTCTTTATTTCACTCTTCCTTTATCTGTCCCAACTCCCCCAGCTCTCTCCCCTCCCCCCAAAGAAAACTCTTGACCCTTCTACACCAGCAAATAACCACCAGGGCAGAGGAGTAAAAAGATTCACCCAGGAGTGTCTGGGCAAGTCACCAGGCCTGATGCATGCAGACCAAGGGGCCCAGAATCAACTTATCCTTCTGTCCACCTGGCCCCTGGGATTAACAGGATGATGCTGAGCAGATCTAAAACCTGGAACGTCACAGCTGGAATGGACTTTAGAAATCATATGCTCATTTGACAGACACCGAAACCCCAGAGCCAAGAAAGTTCCCTCCCCAACCCATGACAAGCCTTCCGGGTCATGGGTTTAGAACTTCAGTCCCAGGCCTGCCCACTGTCTGAGAACTCAGAGAAACAGTAGGCAGCACACACGCTGCCCAGGCAGGGCTAGCACAGTCCACCATTTCCCCAGTTCTCTGTGCTCTCCTGCTCAGAAACAGATGAGACTGTCAACCCATGACTTCCTTCCCAGCCGCCCACCCCCGTCTCTAGCCAAGGTGATGCCTCTCCCCAGTCAGAGACTTAAGATGGTGGCTCCAGTCTCCAAAGAAGGGGAGGCTGTGCTGGAGAGCAGGGAGCACCCAGGCACCCACACCTCCCTGTCACCCTCTGTGAGGGCAGAACTGTGTCATCAGTGTGGCTAATCTCAGAGCCCAGGCCAGCCAGGGGTCAGAATGGCCTGGGAGTGCAGATAAGGAATGGGGAAGCCAGTAGCAGGCAGGGAAGGAAGAGCCACTCACACTAAGGAGGCAGTACTGTGTACTCAGGACTTAGGCATATAGGATCTTCACAACCGCCCTCTCAGACGCACAGTCTTTTCCCCACTCTACAGATGGCAAAACTGAAATCCAGAGGAAAACAGATTGCTAAGGTCCCATAGCAGGTGAACAGCAGATATGGGTTTGAACCCAGATCTGATGTCGGATTTTACACCTGCCTGGAGCAGAGATGCCTCTAGGACTCCCCCACAGTCACCTGTGTGATGAGGTCAACACCCAGGCAGGGCGGGCTGAGGTAAAAAGATCTTTGCTGTTGATTGATAACAGTCCCTTTCCACTTGTAGAAAGTCAAAGCAAGCCTAAGACCCGGATCAGGAGGCAGGAAACCGAGTTCTTGTCCTGGCCCTGGTCCTGCCTCCACTGTGTGAGTCGGGATAGGCCACTTCACATCTCTGGACTCAGTTTTCTGATCCATGAACGAGTACACTGAACCAAGAGATCAAAGTCCAACTCTAACAGTCTCTGATTCTAAATGAACAGCCTAACAAACCAGAAGAGGAGGCTTCAGGGCAGAATGACCTACTTCCTGAAGAATCTAGGCTGAGGTCACTACTCCTGTTAGCTGGTCTGAAGAACCGTCTACAGAGGCAGAGGCATGCGGCATGTTCTGGGTATTGCCCTGTGGACCCTATGGCCATCGTCTCCCAGGAACTCATTCATCCCAGAATATGCAAAGAAACGGGGTAGCACTAGAAAAGAAAGAACAAGGCAGAAAGTCAAGCACCCCGGGTTTAAGTTCTAACTCTACCACTGACTAGTTGTGGGAATCCAAGCAAATGATCTCCCTTTCCCCCAGATCAGCCTACATGTGGGAGAGGAGGAGGGGCTAGTTACCCAGAAGCGGAGAATGGAGAGCTAGAATCAAGTCAGGCATTTCCCGGAATCCAGGCAAATGATCTCCCTTTTCTCCAAATCAGCCCACAGGGGGAAGAGGAGGAGGGGCTAGTTAGCCGGAAGCAAAGAGTGGAGAGCTAGCATCAAGTCAGGCACTTCCCATACTGCTTTAAGGAACACTGCATCGGGGATGGGGATGAAGAGCTCTGAAAACAGGTCAGTCTGAAGAACAATCCATGTCCCCTTTGGAAGCTCACAAGGCTCAGTGGCGCACTAGGCCGCTGCGAAGTGCTGCAGCGAGCAAACCTGCTCAACTTTGTGTCCTTCACATTTTCTTAAGCTCAAAACATTTTTATCCCAGCACACCTAATTAATAATATCCTACGGGATGCTGACCTTTGTTTTACAGATAGACCCAACCTTGAGAATGATTCATGTCCTAACTCATGTCTTTTTTTTTAATTGGGGTATAACTGACATAACATTATGGAAGTGTCAAGTGTACAACAACTGAATATTTGTGTACACTGCAAAATGATCACAATTAGTTATCCATCACTATACAAACGTACAAAATGTTTTTGTGACAAGGACTTTTAAGAGTTGCTGAGCAACTTTCAAACACGCACTACCATATTATTGACTAAGTCCTCACAGCTTAACCCCTGGCCTCACAGCCCCTCAGAGCGGCCACATGTAGCACAGGCGTGCCCCCACACTCAGGGAGTCAGCTCGATGCCTGGACCCTGGTGCAAGGGTCCTTTCTCTCCTGCCCCCATCCTGTCCTCTGCCCTCAGCTGCTATGATAAAAAGCAATTTTATTGATTGATTTTTAGAGAAGAGAGAGAGAGACAGGAACTGTTCCCACATGTGCCCTGACTGGGAATCAAACCCGCAGCCCCTGCGCTCAGGCCGACACTCAAAGCAACCGAGCTGTCTGGCCAGGGCCACCCAGCTGACACCATAATCTCCACAGTGGATTTACTGCCAGGGGCCGGGTGACATCTCCAACCAGCAGAGAATCAGGAGGCTGGCATTCACTGACATCACCTTAATGTAACAGGAAAAAGTACAAACCATTACACACAAGAATAAGGATTCATTCCTAGCTTCCTCCCCGGCCACTGCATTGCGTACCCTCTAGGTACAGAGCACTGTGACCTATGGACTTCTGGATATCATTTCTACTTTAAAACAAAACCCAGGTTTTGGCCTAGAATTCCAAAATCTTAGGGTTGGAAGATTCTGTCAAGGTCCTCCTCTCCAAGGCATGCCCAGTGGAATGCTCTAGAAAGCCCACATCAGACTGCTAGCACAGGCTTCCTCCCAGAGAGCTGACTATACGCCTCCACTCTCCGGCCCTCCCAGGGTGGCCCGCTCAGGACACACACTGTGTGTCCCTTCTCTGCGGCTTCTGCTCTCCCTGCAAGGCCCAGGGTGAGAAGTTTGGGGGCTGGAGAACTCGGAGGTGGATGGCTTCCGGCCAAGGCCCCCATTCCCATGGGAGGAAGCTAAGCTCAGGTGCCTATTACCTCAGCTCATGACATGAGTTGTCCCCACACTTAAGGTGTAACCCGTCATTACTTCTCTGACGTGCCCCTTTTTACAAGTGAGACTCTGAAGTCATGGCTTAAGAAGACAGAGGAAATCAGGGCCCTTGACACTGTGTGGCCTCACCACTTTTTTCTAGGTTACAAACTGGGTCTCTGGGTCCTCATAACTGGAGAGACGGGGAGAGCAGGCAGGTGAGAAGGAAGCATGGCTGCCTCGTTCGTTCCTGACAAAGCAGCACCAAGGAGGCACCGAGCTCCCCTGCCACCACTGGCCAGGCCAAAGGACCAGCTCTGAAACCAAAGCTCACCAGTGAGATGAATATTTCAGGGCCCCAGAGAACTGGACACCTGAAGGAACTTCCATGACATGGGGCTCTGACCCTGGTTCCCAGGCCTCCTACCCCCACTTATCTCATGTCCAGGTTCCCCGGCTAGAAGGCTACAGGTTAGGGGCCACAGTGGGCTGAGAGATGGAGACCCACCGCAGAGGACGAGACTGTCAGGCGCTGAGGGTCAGGCCTCCCAGCATTCTTCCTCTACTTGCCGTCCCACTGTCCCCTGGCTCCTTCCCCAGGCTCCACTTGTTTACCCCTTGCCGGTTTCCCTGCTGACTTTTTACTCTGACCCAGAGGCCAGGAGGAGGGCAGTACTACCCCTGTAGCCTTCTGAACCCAACCCGGGGGTTGTGGCAGGAAGCAGGCAAGGTAAGGCAAAGCCATGGTGACAGAGGTGGCCGCTCCCCCAGGCCAAGGCCGGAGGCTGCTCACTGTTCGGCCCAGTCTCCCTACTCACTAGAAGACTCCTTCACCTCCAAACACCGAGGCTGGCACCAGGAGCAAGCGGGGCCGGGCTGGGGGCCTGCGCCACCGCCTGCTTCCACCAGCTGAGGGCCGGGAGAGCCCTCATTCCACGCACAGCTGGCCACTCTGGGGCTGGCACTGTGGACACGCCCTGCGACAGACACGCGCCAGAAGGAGGGACACATGACACCCTCAGACCCTGGCCCGCTCGCCGGGGCCCACAACCAGCCGCTCGGTTCCCAAGGATAAAGAGGCGACACTCGCCTTCCCCGGGCGCACAGGGAAAGCGAAACTCCAGCAGGGAGAGCGACAGATCCCCGTTATGGCACTGGCTCCCTTCCCCCCGGCCCGCCTCACACTCCCAAGAAAGTTTGGGGCCCAGGCCCAGCACCGCCCCAGGCCGGGCTCTGTCCCCGCCGGCCCGCAGTCCCCAACTCCCGCCGGCCGTTGCCCCCTGGCTTGCCTGGCGGATTCCGACGGCGCGTTCCCGGCCTCCAGGCGTCGCAAGTCCGGCACCGCCCGCTCTGGCCTGGGCTGGGCTGGGGCTCCGCGCCCCGCCCCGTCGCGTCTGCCCTCGTGGGGCGGGGCTTCGGGCGCCGCCAGTGGGCGCTGGGGTCCGCCCCGGTCCCGCCCGCGCCCGCCCTGGGGCCGCGAGGAATTTGCTAGCATTGTCCGAGTTACAGGCAATACTTGATCATTGATGGAAACTTCGAAAACAGAAGTAGAGGAGGAAAAGCACTTCATTCTACCGCTTCCTCAGTCCCAGCGGGAAGCGCTTGCTTTTGGTGTTTCTTTGCCTCTAAGTATTTTACCTGTTTTTCTCAAGTGAGGTCATATTGTCAGATACGTTTTATTGCTTTTCTTTTCACTCAGTATTTTATCACAAGCATTTTCTTGTCATTAAATAGTATTCAAAAGTACACTGCTAATGCCTCAAAAGTATTCTATCGCTTAGCTATGCTAACTTATTAAATCGGTTTCTTACTGGACATTACATTTTCCCCCCATTTTTTCATTATTAGATGTAAGTTCGTGATGAACATCTTTGACAATTCTAAGCTTTGAAGCCAAAAGCACTTTTAAATTTAAAGACTTCAAACTTCCCTACATAGAGGTGGCATTTGGAACCAGTGTCCCTGGCGGTAAGACATTTCCTGTTAGAAGTTGCTTCAACCAGGAAAGCAGCTGTTAAGAGAGTCCTGAATTACTACTGTTAGCGCACAGCCCTGGCGGAAAGGTTTGCACCTGCCTCTCGACCCTCACAGCCGCAAATGGAAGAAAGCACAATCAGTCCCACCTTAGAGCCGGGGAAATGAGTTCACAGGAGTTTTGAAACATTGGGTGAGTTTGCATAGTTCCCAAGTGCATTATCTTTTTTCATTACACCAAGGCTGCCGCTGCTGGTAGCCAAACAGCTTTATTTAAGGTGCTTATCTCGTGCTAATAGCTACAGATCAACACTACCCCTAGTCTTTCACAGCCTGCTGACCCTTTTCCTTTTTTGAGTGGATTGAGGGTTGACTTGATAAAACACAAAAGGGAAAGTAATGTGCTTACTAGTAAGCATAGTAAACAAAGTTGCCACTTAGATTGTGTATTACAGACCAATCAAAATAGAAATGTTTCCCTGGCCGGTTGGCTCAGTGGTAGAGTGTCGGCCTGGCGTGCAGGAATCCCGGGATCGATTTCCGACCAGGGCACACAGGAGAAGCGCCCATCTGCTTCTCCACCCCTCCCCCTCTCCTTCCTTTCTGTCTCTCTCTTCTCCTCCAGCAGCCAAGGCTCCATTGGAGCAAAAGTTGGCCAGGGCGCTGAGGATGGCTCTGTGGCCTCTGCCTCAGGCGCTAGAATGGCTCTGGATACAACAGAGCAACTCCCCAGATGGGCAGAGAATCACCCCCTGGTGGGCATGCCTGGTGGATCCGGTCGGGCGCATGTGGGAGTCTGTCTGCCTGCCCGTTTCCAACTTCAGAAAAATACAAAAAAAAAAAAAATAGAAATGTTGGCCTGACCAGGTGGTGGCGCAGTGGATAGAGTGTCGGACTGGGACGTGGAGGACCCAGGTTCGAGACCCTGAGGTCACCAGCTTGAGCGCGGGCTCATCTGGTTTGAGCAAGGCTCACCAGCTTGAGCCCAAGGTTGAAGGCTCGAGCAAGGGGTTACTCGGTCTGCTGTAGCCCCCCGGTCAGGGCACATATGAAAAAGCAATCAATGAACAACTAAGGAGCTGCAATGAAGAATTGATGTTTCTCATCTCTCTCCCTTACTGTCTGTCTGTCCCTCTCTGGTCTCTGCCACAAAAAAAAAAAAAAAAAGGAAAGAAAAGAAAAGAAATGTTGGGTTTTTTTTTAAAGATTGCCTTCCCCCCACCACACACACACTGTATGTTTATTTGTGTAGATAGATGTAACTTAACTAGGTGGACATCATGGTGGGCAAACTCCCCCAGCCACCCCAACCCTTCAATATAGGTTCAATTTCTAGGGACAAAAAATCTCATTTTAAGAAGTTTCCTCTCTGCCCTGGCCGGTTTGCTCAGTGGTAGAGCGTCGGCCTGGCGTGCGGGGGACCCGGGTTTGATTCCCGGCCAGGGCACATAGGAGAAGCGCCCATTTGCTTCTCCACCCCCACCCCCACCCTTCCTCTCTGTCTCTCTCTTCCCCTCCCGCAGCCGAGGCTCCATTGGAGCAAAGATGGCCCAGGCACTGGGGATGGCTCCTTGGCCTCTGCCCCAGGCGCTAGAGTGGCTCTGGTCGCAGCAGAGCGATGCCCCGGAGGGGCAGAGCATCGCCCTCTGGTGGGCAGAGCCTCGCCCCTGGTGGGTGTGCCGGGTGGATCCCGGTCGGGCACATGCGGGAGTCTGTCTGACTGTCTCTCCCCGTTTCCAGCTTCAGAAAAAAAAAAAGAAAAAAAAAAAAAAAAAGTCTCCTCTCAAAAGGTGAGATCACCAGCAAGAGCTCATGGTGTCGATACAGCTGCCTCCCCACATCCCTTTACCACAGCACAGAGCTTTTGGTGACCCGCGGAGCCCTGCAGAATCTGGCCAGATGGCCTGTGTCCCTTCATGCTCTCTACACTTTGGCTCCATCTCCAGGAAGCACCCTCCACTTCCTCGTACTTCCAGAGTGGAGACAGCTTCCAGGAGATTTGTCTGTCAGCCAGCAGTCACATCTGCCCCATGGGAGAGCGGGATATGGGGACACGCACGGACAAACCACACAACCTTCCAGCGTGCTCTTTCTCCTGAGCCCATTTTCTGATCGTGGGATCAAGACCATAATCTTAAAAGAACATCTGAAGCACCAAACCCAGAGTGACAGATTACCATAGGCATTCAATTAATGACACGCCTTCTCTTGACCCCTTTTTAATCCCTGAGTCAACCTAAGAAGTGTCCAAACCTGTAGAGAATTTTTATGAGTTGATTTCAGCCAAACTGACAATAATTGCCAGGAAGCAAAATCTCAGCGGATTGAGAAAATGCTCAGGAGAGTGGCAGTTTGGCCGCTTATTTTACCCATTAGGGTCAAAGGAGGAGCTGGAAGGAGGGGTCACATGAAATCTATTGATGGCAGGTTGGGGGGTTGGGATCCGGAGAAGGCAGAGTGGGAAAAACTCTGGGGCTGGAGAACAAGTAAAAGGGAGAGACACATATTTCTTTCACATTGGCGGGTATAGGATAGTTAACAATTAACGTTTACTGCACATAGAGATGGTATGCGGGGGGGAACAAGATAACGTGAAGGGTTCTGTGGTCTCTGCTCTGGTGGGAGATTAAGCCCTGAGGTGTCTGAAAAAGATTACTCTGACATTCCAAAGGTGTGTTATTTTAGATACAAGAAGACAAGAGAGTCTCATTTAGGGAAAAAATGACTTTTGTCAAGGCCGCTACAGGCTCAGGACATGATTACCCTCCATGACTCACTTTTTTGTTATTGTTGTTCATCCATTTATTTGACTAAACATTCATTTACTTACTCATTTTATATCAGCGGCTCAGAGTCAGAGGTTTCTTTAGAGAAAGGGCAGCGAAAGCTCAGATTCGGGGGCTGACCCCCAGAGCCAGAGAGCCCTCCCTCCATGATTCACTTTGTATTGATATTTAGGAATGTTTATGTTCAGACCATCCTTCATGGTTACTTTCGGTTTCCGTTTATAAAGCCCTCTGTGCGGGTGGGCCTCCTCTGAGCTTGTAAGGTCTGGTGTGTTACTGACTGACTCCCTTTTCATTCACACCTGGATAAAGGAGAAGGGCCTTATCGGTAAGACCCTTAGCAGATTATTAACCTAACCTCTACTTTCTCCCAAGCAGACAGGAGTTTCCGGTTCTGGAGATGACAAACCAAAGGCTCCCAGCCCCTGTCCTCAAGAGACTCAGTCTAGGGGCAGTGGTAACAGATGAGGTCATTACAATGTCCTGTGTTTGTCAAGTGCTGGGATAAAGAAGTGTTGATTCAGTTCTGTGGGATCCCAAAGGACAGAGCTCCTCACCCAGCATGGGGTGGGGTAGGCGTGGGGGTGTTCCTGGAAAGGCTGTTTAGGAGCAGTATCACCTGATTCAAGTGTTAGTGGGTGTTTATGAATCAACCTAGCCACTGCAGGGGCAGGGAAGAAGGTCCTCTCCAGGTAGAGGGAATAGCATATGAAGCAGAGTTTAGAGCTCATTGTTCCAGCAATTCAGGACTGGGCAGGTGGAGTGGGTAGGGTTGGTAAGAAATAGGACTGGGCAAGGAGGCAGAGGACCAGGAATTGAGATTTTTACCCCAAAAGCAATGGGGAGCCATGAGACTGTCAATAGCCATCTAGAAAGGGTTGGAAGGTTGGGGGAGGGGCTTTAACACTGCCCTTAGGACACAGTCCTGGTTACCAGCTTCAGCAAATAAAGATGGGGACAACCAAGCTGATGTAGGAAACATTCAGATCTGTAGAAAATTTGTATCAGAGCTTGTTTAAACTGTTGAATACGGCCTGACCAGGCGGTGGCGCAGTGAGTGTCAGACTGGGATGAGGAGGACACAGGTTTGAGACCCTGAGGTCGCCAGCCGAGTGAAGGCTCATCTGGTTTGAGCAAAGCTCACCAGCTCGGACTCAAGGTCACTGGCTTGAGCAAAGGGTTACTCAGTCTGCTCAAGGCCCACGGTCAAGGCACATGTGAGAAAACAATCAATGAACAACTAAGGTGTCGCAATGAAAAACTGATGATTGATGCTTCTCATCTCTCTCCATTCCTGTCTGTCTGTCCCTGTCTATCCCTCTCTCTTACTCTCTCTCTGTCTCTGAAAAAAGAAACAAAAAACTGTTGAATACGCTGGGGCCGGGAAATAAATTTGCATCTTCTTTTATGCATTTGAAATTAAGGAAGAGAAGATTGGGAAAAGGGATTGGGGATTGGATTATAGGATAGTTATCAAGATTTTGTGCTCTTTTGAAGGTTAATATGCCCTTTGAGGGGTATTCTATTAATAGTATTTCAAAGGTGTATTAACCATTGTGTGAGAACAATGGACAGGTTGGCTTAAAACAGACTGGTCATAACTTTTTTTTTTTTTTTACAGAGACAGAGTCAGAGAGAGGTATAGGTAGGGACAGGAACGGAGAGAGATGAGAAGCATCAATTATCAGTTTTTTGTTGCGACACCTTAGTTGTTCATTGATTGCTTTCTCATATGTGCCTTGACCGTGGGCCTTCAGCAGACTGAGTAACCCCTTGCTTGAGCCAGCGACCTTGGGTCCAAGCTGGTGAGCTTTTGCTCAAACCAGATGAGCCTGCGCTCAAGCTGGCGACCTCGGGGTCTCGAACCTAGATCCTCTGCATCCCAGTCAGACGCCCTATCCACTGCGCCACTGCCTGGTCAGGCTGGTCATAACTTTTTTACTAAAGAAGTTATGGCCCTGACCAGGTAGTTCAGGTGGTTAGAGCAGTGGTCCCCAAACACCAGGCCACGGACCGGTACTGGTCTGTGGGCCATTTGGTACCGGTCCGCAGAGAAAGAATAAATAACTTACATTATTTCTGTTTTATTTATATTTAAGTCTGAACAACGTTTTATTTTTTAAAGATGACCAGATTCCCTCTGTTACATCCAAGACTCACTCCTGACGCTTGTCTCGGTCACGTGATACATTTATCTGTCCCACCCTAAAGGCCTGTCCATGAAAATATTGTCTGACATTAAACTGGTCCGTGGCCCAAAAATGGTTGGGGACCACTGGGTTAGAACATCATACTGAAACACCAAGGTTGTGGGTTCAATCCTTCGCCAGGGTACATACAAGAAACAATTAATGCATGAATAAGTGAAACAACAAATCAATGTTTCTCTCTCTAAAATTAGTAAATTTAAAAAAAAATTAATGAGTTACAGCCTGGGTCATGACTACCCACCATGACCTGCCCAGTTAGGAATTTATGATCTGATCACCCTGTGAGGTTTCTTTCCATTTTCCTTTTTTTCATCCACAACCAGTTAAATCTGAACTTCAAACAAGTAATTTTTTGTGTAAATACGCGTCATTGTCCCATACACTACTGGGGAATACCCATACTAAAAAAGTATCCATCGCTTGTCTGGAGTTCAGATTTCACTGGGTGTCTTGTGTTTTCCTGGCAACGCTGCCCTGGGAGAAAAGTCACGTCCAGTCAGTGGCAGGAGGAAAGGGGTCGGAGGAACGAAAGAGACCCATCCAGCTGGGCTGGTGTTTATTTTAGGCATGGAGAAGAAGGGAGGGAAATTGGCAGGGTGGGCCCCTGGAGTGGTTCCTCAGAGCCCAGGGGGAACTTAGAGGGGGGAACTTACAGGGGGTTCGAGGGGGTAGGCGGGGAAGACCCTAACTGGATTGTGGATCCAGAGCTTCCTCTGCAGCCCAGCCCCAGGGCTCGGCTGAGCATTCCACAGGTTCCTCCTGCAGAATGCCTGATCACTGGGAGCTTGTGCTTACTCCACCCAAGAGAGGTCTTTTCACTTATCACTTTCTCCAAGAAGTTGCCTTTTTTCAGAGCACTTTGTATTTACTGAATGGAGGCATTTGACCCGGCCTGGGGTAAATATGGTGCTTTCTCCCACTGGAGGGCAAGGACAAAGTCTCATTCATCTCCTGGCTACAGCACAGCCCTGCCTGTCATCTATTGAATTGAGGCAATGCTAATACTCTAAACCAGGGATCCTGTTGGGCAGATAAAATATATTATGCTCACTTTGTTAAAGATGGCACTGTCCACGTGGAGGCCGTCACCCAGGTGATATTAATGTGTGTCTCTGAGGGCTGTGGGCAGGCAGGATCCTTGTAGCCTGGGACTTGGTTTTAGGACTAAGCCTTTCCCACCCTTTTTGATGTGGGGTGGTACAATCCCATCATGCCCCAGATAAGTGACTTTGTATTAGAGACTTCCCTATTTTGTATATTGGATTAAAGGTTATGAATCTACACTATAAAATGGGGGCAGAACGGAAGCTTGCTCTTTCAGTTCCTGAGATTAACATTAGAGAGCAGAGAAGGGCCACGTGGAGGAGGCCAGGAGAAGCAGCCAAGATGGCAGAGTGTTGAGTGAGAGGCCAGTTTGTGCAGAGTTTGTGCAGGGAGAAGGAAGGAGATGGGGAACAGAGGTGAATAAGTCTGGTGAGCTAGAAACCTTTGATTCTAGGAAACTCGGATAAGTCAGTAGCTTTGTGAGCACTGAATGTGAGTGGGTTTTGGAGCCCAGTGTGTGTTTTTACTTGCCCGCCGGGTGCAAGCTAGAATTAAAGACTATGGCCCACCAGTTTTTGGCTCCATTGTTTCTTTACCGACTGTCCGAATCCAATGCAAACCTGCATGGGCCAGGTGGCTGTGATGGTGGCCCTGGCCTTAGATGCTGGCTTTACAAGTGTGCATAGGGATTTGTTCATAGTTCTTTTACAGTCCAGCCCTCCAACAGTCTGAGGGACAGTGAACTGGCTCCCTGTGTAAAAAGTTTGGGGACCCCTGCTCTAAACTGAGGGCAGAATGACTGATATATCAGAGCGGAGTGGGGTGGCGGGACATTAGAGCTTTTCCCACTAAAAATTAGCCTTATCCATAAATATTACTTAACTCTTTCATAAAAAATAGGGAACCTGGCCAGGCGGTTGCGCAGTGGTTAGAGCGTCGGACTGGGATGCGGAAGACCCAGGTTCGAGACCCTGAGGTTGCCAGCTTGAGTGTGGGCTCATATCTGGTTTGAGCAAAAGCTCACCAGTTTGAGCCCAAGGTCGCTGGCTCGAGCAAGGGGTTACTCGGTCTGCTGAAGGCCCACAGTCAAGGCACATATGAGAAAGCAATCAATGAACAACTAAGGTGTTGCAACGTGCAATGAAAAACTATGCTCCTCATCTCTCCGTTCCAGTCTGTCTGTCCCTGTCTATCCCTCTCTCTCCATCTCAAAAAAATAAATAGGGAGTAGAAGTGGTGGATATGGATGTCCCAGGAGTGAGGATTTGTCATAGCTTTGCCACTGAATGGCCATGAGGCCATAGTGATTGTAAAGCCAGTAGCCACGGCCACCATCACAGCCGCTTGGCCCATGCAGGTTGCATTAGATTCAGATAGATGGTAATGAAACAATGGAGCCAAGAACTGGTGGGCCATTAGCTTTAATCCTGGCTTGCACCTGGCAAGCAAGAAATACACACAATGGGAAAACACTTCCCTTTTCATTCAGTGCTCCCAAAGCTACTGACTTATCTGAGTTTCCTAGAATCAAAGGTTTCTAGCTCACCAGCCTTATTCACCTCTGTTCCCATGTCCTTATCTCTGCAAAAACTCTGCACAAACTGGCTTCTTCAGCATTCTTCCATCTTGACTGCCTCTCCTGGCTCCATGTGGCCTTTCTCAGCTCTCCTACAGCATGGGCTCCTCCTAGAACGTAATCACTCTTCCCCTGGAACAACGTGATCTCTCTTCCTTTTAAAACCTTTTGGGGCCCTGGCCGGTTGGCTCAGCAGTAGAGCGTCGGCCTAGCGTGCGGAGGACCCGGGTTTGATTCCCGGCCAGGGCACATGGGAGAGGCGCCCATTTGCTTCTCCACCCCTCCGCCGCGCCTTCCTCTCTGTCTCTCTCTTCCCCTCCCGCAGCCAGGGCTCCACTGGAGCAGGGATGGCCCGGGCGCTGGGGATGGCTCTGTGGCCTCTGCCTCAGGCGCTGGAGTGGCTCTGGTCGCAACATGGCGACGCCCAGGATGGGCAAAGCATCGCCCCCTGGTGGGCAGAGCTTCGCCCCATGGTGGGCGTGCCAGGTGGATCCTGGTCGGGCGCATGCGGGAGTCTGTCTGACTGTCTCTCCCTGTTTCCAACTTCAGAAAAATGCAAAAAAAAAACCTTTTCGTGCAAAAGCCCTCCCACAACACACATTAATACAATCACACCCATCCCAAGCAGGAAGGGCAACTAATATCATCGCCTGGGAGACAAGCTTCCACGTGGACAGCGCCATCTTTAACAAAGTGAGCATAATATATTTTATCTGCCCAACAGTGATGTTTTGGTCAAGGATGGACCACATATACAGAGGCTCCATAAGATTAATCTGGGCTGAAAAATTCCTATTGTCTAGTGATAGCGTAGCTTCCTACATATTACATAACATGTAGTGCAACATATTCCAATGTGTTTGTGGTGCTGCTGGTGTAAACAAATCTACTGGGCTGCCAGTCATATAAATGTATAGCACACACTCTTCTGTATAATAGGTAACACTTGTTAATGATAATAAAGGACTGTGTTACTGGTTTATATATTTATTATACTTTTTAAAAATATATATATATTTTTAAGACAGAGGGTGAGAAGGATCAACTCATAGTTGCTTCACTTTAGTTGTTCATTGATTGTTTCTCGGATGTGCCTTGACTTTGCAAGCCCAGGGTTTTGAACCAGCAACCTCAGCATTCCAGGTCGATTCTCTATCCACTGTGCCACCATAAGTCAAACTGTATTTATTATACTTTTTTTTTTAATTTATTTAGTTATATTTTTTACAGAGACAGAGTGAGAGTCAGAGAGAGGGATAGATAGTGACAGGAACGAAGAGAGATGAGAAGCATCAATCATCAGTTTTCGTTGCGACACCTTAGTTGTTCATTGATTGCTTTCTCATATGTGCCTTGACCACGGGCCCTCAGCAGACCGAGTAACCCCCTTGCTTGAGCCAGCGACCTTGGATCCAAGCTGGTGAGTTTTGCTCAAACCAGATAAGCCCGCGCTCAAGCTGTCGACCTTGGGGTCTCGAACCTGGGTCCTTCGCATCCCATTCCGACGCTCTATCCACCGTGCCACCACCTGGTCAGGCAAAAAATATTTTATTTATTGATTTTTTTAGAGAGAGGAGAGAGAGAAAGGGGTGGGGAGGTGAGCAGGAAGCATCAACTAGCAGTAGTTGCTTCTTATATGCGCCTTGATCAGGCAAGCCCAGGGTTCCAAAGCCATAACTGCAGCGCTCCAGGTTGACGCCTTACCCACTGCACCACCACAGGTGAGGCTATTATACTTTTTAACATCACTTTATTTCGTCTTATTTTAAGAGGTTTTTGTTAATTTTTAAAAATTTTATTTTAGAGAAAAATGAAAGGAGGGGAGAGAGAGAGAAACATCAATTTATTGTTTCATTCTTTCATGCATTCCTGTTTGATTCTTGTATGTGCCCTAACTGGGGATCGAACCCACAACCCTGGTGCATCAAGATGATGCTCTAATCAACTGAGCCACCAAGGCAGGGCCTTTTAATCATCATTTTAGAGTGTTCTGTAATGAAGCGTGTGGTGTTACACTGGCAGCAGCCTCATCCATCTCCTGCTTACAAAATGTCTTGATTGCCTCATTTTCTCTTATACTTGATTTGATCTCCTGTTGTTTGGTACAATAACGTGCTCTATAGGTTTGTAGCCTAGGAGCAATAGGCTATACTATATAGGCTAGGTGTGGAGTAGGCTATACCGTCTATATTTGTGTAAGTGCACTCTATGATGTTCTCACAGTGACAAAATCACCCAACACATTTATCAGAATGTAGCCTTCTGTCATTAAGTGGTGTACGACTGTAAATGAGTCTAACCATACTGCTCTTTCCTACCTCCTGTGACTTTTGAGGCCTCAGATGGAATCATCTATGTGAAGGGCTTGAAAAAAACGGCGTGAGGGGATATTAGTGACTCTACCAGGCTAGAGGAACTGGAATTGGGTTCAAGAGCTCCTCCCTCCCCAGACAAAGAGCGATTTGAGGAAGGCTGGTTTAGAAACCAGCCCGACAGGCACAGAGCAGCAACCAGGGCTCAGGGTGACGCTTCCCAATCTCTCCATACCATCAGAACCACCCGAATGGCGTTTGGAAAGTATTCGCTTAGGGGTTCTTTTTCCAGGTCTCTATCAGAATCCTCCGGGGGAGGCAGAAACAGATGCTCCGGGGCGAATCTGATCGTCAGCCGGCTTTGGTGCTTTAGGACCTGGGTTCTGTTGAAACCACTTTAGTGGGTGTGTGACATTGGAATTATTACACTTACCTTCTCTGAGCCTTGGTAGCTTATCTGTCAAAGGGAAGGTGACGATACAAGGTGGTAAGGATTAAAAATAGCAGTTTTTCAAGTGCTTGAATGTAGGAAAAACTGTCGATTATTATTATCATTGATGAGATAGAAGCCTAGTGATTCAGTGATTAACCCCAGCTCAGTTTGGCCAGTGGTGTGATTGCATTTGGAAGACTAACCGGGACCTGGACAGATGGATTGCTGCCTCTCAGGAGACTCAAGGTCCAGCGGCGTGCCCTCACACCCTGCCCACTGCCACCAGGGTCCGTGGCCTCCTAGGTCATCCTGACCCGCTGAATGATTCCCAGCATTTGCAGCCCCCTCTTGGACAAGGAGGAAGCCCTTCCTCATATTTCACTTGCATTTGTCTAAACAACTTCACCGTCCCAAAAAGGCCAGCAGCCGTTTCCTCTTATCTTATTCCAGCCCAAGATAATAGCTGATTTTAAAGATTTGAGCCCTGGCCGGTTGGCTCAGCGGTAGAGCGTCGGCCTGGCGTGCGGGGGACCCGGGTTCAATTCCCGGCCAGGGCACACAGGAGAAGCGCCCATTTGCTTCTCCACCCCCCCCCCCCACCTCCTTCCTCTCTGTCTCTCTCTTCCCCTCCCGCAGCCAAGGCTCCATTGGAGCAAAGATGGCCCGGGCGCTGGGGATGGCTCCTTGGCCTCTGCTCCAGGCGCTAGAGTGGCTCTGGTCTCTGCAGAGCGACGCCCCGGAGGGGCAGAGCATCGCCCCCTGGTGGGCAGAGCATCGCCCCTGGTGGGCGTGCCAGGTGGATCCCGGTCGGGCACATGCGGGAGTCTGTCTGACTGTCTCTCCCCGTTTCCAGCTTCAGAAAAATTAAAAAAAAAAAAAGATTTGAAAATCTTCCCAATAACTACACCCCCTCCATAATCTCAATTTCAAGCACCCTTCACCCTGACCACCATCTATCTCTCTAGTGCTATGACCCTGATTCTAACAACTCCTTGTTGATACACATCAAGATTGACAATCTAGCCCTAGCCAAGTAGCTCAGTCAGTTAGAGCGTCATCCCAACATGTCAGGGTTGTAGTCTCGATCCCCAGGCCAAGCACACACAAAAATCAACCAATCAATACATAAATAAGTGGGACAACAAACTGATGTTTCTCTCTCTCTCTTTTTCTCTCTCTAAATTCAATTTAAAAATTTTTAAATGCATTAGAAAGAGAGAGAGATTGACAATCAATGCAACTTACCTCTTTGTCCCTCCGAGCCTCACTTCCCTCCTTCACCAGCTTAGACCCATCCTTACAGTCACTCCTCTGTCCTCCCCTCTGCGGTGGCAGGCAAAGCCCCAGCTCTGCACCCACACAGATGAAAGGGAGGAGAACAACTTGCAAGGTGCTGACTGATCTCACTCTCAGCTCAGGAAGACTTAGGTTTTACTCTTCCATTCCTGCTAACATTCCAGTCCTAGGTAGTTACTGTACTCCACTTTTTTTCCAATCTCTTCAAAACCCCACCTTCTCTGCAGCCTCGCCTCCTCTGAGCTCTCAGCCTCAACCTTGTGTCCTGTGTCACTGAGCAAAGAAGAGCAGGGAACTGCCACCTGTATCTCCACTTGGCTATGTAACAGGCAACTGCTTCTCCAACTTGAACGTGCAAACAGAGTCACAGGGGGGTCTTGTGAGAATGCAGATTCTGCTGTAGGAGGGTGGGGTGAGGGTGGGCACCTGCACTGCTGCGCACTCCCAGTAACAATGCTGCGCCGCCGCGAGGACCGTGCTATCAGCGATGAGGTCAAAGGCATCTCAACCGCAATATGTCCAACACTTTCCTTCCATATAACTTTTTTAAAAAAGATTTTATCTATTCATTTTAAAGAGAGGAGAGCCTGACCTGTGGTGGCGCAGTGGATAAAGCGTCAACCTGGAAACACTGAGGTTGCCGGTTCAAAACCCTGGCTTGCCTGGTCAAGGCACATATGGGAGTTGATGCTTCCTGCTCCTCCCCCTTCTCTCTCTCTCTCTCTCTCTCTCTCTCTCTCTCTCTCTCCCCCCTCTCCTCTCTAAAATGAATTAAAAAAATTAAAGAGAGAGAAAGGGGTGTGGGAGGAGAAGTGGGAAGCACCAACTCAGAACTCATAGTTGCTTCTCGTATGTGCCTTGACCAGGCAAGCCTGGGGTTTCAAACTGACGACCTCAGGGTTCCAGGTGGACACTTTATCCACTGCGCTACTACAGATCAAGTCAACACTTACCTTCTAACCCATATCACCATCCCCACCTAGTTTGAATGAGAATTCTAGCAGCTTCTTCCCTCTCCATCAAGGATGTAAGATGCACAGGAGAGATATCAGAAGGATCTCCAGTCTAGTGAGTGCTGTGTAATAGAAATATGGTGACACACCCCCCCCACACACCTTCCAGAACCTTGAAAGAACACAAGGGAGAAAAAACAAAAGATTCTTTGCACACGATAAAGTTGTCAAGAAATGTCTGTGAACCACATAAATAATTTCAATTTTGCAGTAACCACATTTAAAAAGTAAAAAGAAACAGGTGAAAATAATTTTAATACTATATTTACTTAACCTAACATATTTTTATATATTATTTTAACATTTAATCAGTATAACAATTCATTAATGCGATTTTTTTTCATGCTAGGTCTTTAAAATGTAGTATGTAGTTTACATTTACAGCACATCTCAATTTGGATGTTGGATATTCATCAGGAACACTGAATGTTTATTTAGACTTTATAAAATGTACAGTTGAAAAAGTAGATTCACATACCCAGGTTCTGTTCTGTATGTGAATCAAACATATTTAAGTGTTTGTCAGTAACTAAAACAACTTTTAGTTTTTATATTTAAATTTAAATGAATTAAAATTAAATAATTATTGTGTGGCCTATGGTGCCACAGTGGATAGAGTCGACCTGGAATGCTGAGGTCGGTTGTTCAAAACCCGAGGCTTGCCTGGTCAAGGCACATACAACAAACAATGACAAGCAATCAATGAGCAACTAAAGTAAAGCAACTATGAGTTGATACTTCTGGTGCCCCCCTCCCAGTAAAATCAATAAATAAAATCTTTTAAAAAGTTAAATAATTTAAAAATACAATTTCTCAGTTGTACTAGCTTTATTTCAAGAACTATACAATAAACACATATGGCTAGTGGCTACTATATTGGATAGTACAGTCCTATAGTAGTTTTGCTGTGTTCGTTAATCTGGGGAAGCTTATAGGGGTCAGAGTGTAAGCCATAATTCATCTTGAACCCACCCACCCCCAGATACCTGCCCTAGGGGCTGCACTCAGTACTTTTTATACATTTTTTTTTCAGAGGCAGAGAGAGAGTCAAGAGAGAGGGATAGACGGGGACAGACAGGAATGGAGAGATGAGAAGCATCCATCATTAGTTTTTCGTTGCACATTGCAACACCTTAGTTCATTGATTACTGTCGCATATGTGCCTTGACCGCGGGCCTTCAGCAGACCGAGTAACCCCTTGCTTGAGCCAGCGACCTTGGGTCCAAGCTGGTGAGCCTGCGCTCAAGCTGGCGACCTTGGGGTCTCGAACCTGGGTCCTCCGCATCCCAGTTTGACACTCTTATCTACTGCACCACTGCCTGGTCAGGCACTTTCTAAACATTTTATTTATTTTTTTATTTTTTATTTTTTACAGAAACAGAGTGAGTCAGAAAGAGGGATAGACAGGGACAGACAGACAGGAATGGAGTGATGAGAAGCATCAATCATTAGTTTTTCGTTGTGCATTGCAACACCTTAGTTGTTCTTTGATTGCTTTCTCATATGTGCCTTGACCGTGGGGCTACAGCAGACTGAGTAACCCCTTGCTCGAGCCAGCGACCTTGGGTCCAAGCTGGTGAGCTTGTGCTCAAACCAGATGAGCCTGCGCTCAAACTGGCGACCTTGGGGTCTCGAACCTGGGTCCTCGTCATCCCAGTCCATCGCTCTACCCACTGCGCCACTGCCTGGTCAGGCCAATCATTAGTTTTTCATTGCGCATTGCAACACCTTAATTGTTCATTGATTGCTTTCTTGCCAGGGTCCAGCCCCGGGGGGGGGGATCCAGGGGTCCCACAGGAAGAGACGGTGTCGGCGCGAATCGAGTGAGAGAGCCGAATTCTTTTCTTTCTCTTTATTCTCTAGTTAGCATTTACTGCCAGGCATCTCTGCCAAATGCTGGTCTAGCTTTCTTTTTATGCACACACACTAAGTTACAATCACATGGTATTCAGAATACATTGATTAATCATTGTTTTTGTTTCACTATGGTTACATTTCCTAGGTAACAGTTAATTCATTTCTTTTCTTTTCTTTTTTTAAATTTTTTTATTTATTTCAGAGAGTAGAGACAGACACAGAGAGAAAGAGAGAGACAGAGAGAGAAGCAGGAAGCATCAACTCCCATATGTGCCTTGACCAGGCAAGCCTAGGGTTTCAAACCGGTGACCTCAGCATTTTCAGGTCCACACTTCATCCTCTGTGCCACCACAGGTCAGGCAATTCATTTCTATAAACTATAAATCAGGTGGTAAGTCATTCAAAGTACAATTATACAATAACTTGAACAGCAATAACAATATTGATACAAACTTGCAAAAGGTCAGTACTGATTAATAACTCTACCTTGTCTAGGATACTATTGTCTAGTCAAATTTTATTTATTTACTATATTCATACACTAATTAAGTTCTAACTTTACTTTTCTCAGTGTTCCACCACCTGCAGGTCAGGTATGCAAGAAGAATGGAAAGTTTCTTTACTCTACCACATGAAAAGGCTAGGGAGGAAAAGTGATGAATTAAGTGAAGGCTGAAAGGTGCTCTGTGTATAGTTACTGTTTCCTACCTATTCATAAGTCACAATCTATTCTTCCTAACATGATTAATAAGAAGAAATTCTCCTACAAACTTAACCCTTTACGAGGGATATCATAGCCAGCCTCTTATGTCTATGAGCCCAGTTCAAGGGGCTTACAGGCTTTTCTGTGGAACTCACACCCTCTGTCTCATTTCCAAACATATTACTACGAATCTACAGGGAAAGCACGGTACTATTATCCCTGTGCCATAAATGATAGCACACACCCAGAAAAAGGGGGGATATAAGGCCAAATTAATTCAAAAAGGTCAAAAGGGGGAAGTATCGTTGTGCCTTTCCTTTGCGGTGACTTTGTCAACCCGCAGCCATTGGCAGCCATTAGTCTTCACTGCGGTGACTTTGTCAACCAGCAGCCGTTGGTCTTTTCTGCTGTGACTTTGTCAATCAGCAGTTTTTGATCTTCTTCTGCTGTGACCTTGTCAGCCAGCAGCTGTGGGTCTTCTCCTGCTGTGACCTTGTCAGCCAGCAGTTGTAGATCGGCTCCCGACACTTTCTCATATGTACCTTGACTACGGGCCTCCAGCAGACCGAGCAACCCCTCACTGGAGCCAGCGACCTTGGGTTCAAGCTGGTGGGCTTTTCCTCAAACCAGATGAGCCCACACTCAAGCTGGCGACCTCGGGGTCTCAAACCCGGGTCCTCTGCGTCCCAGACCGACGCTTCATCCACTGCATCACCGCCCAGTCAGGCTCTAAACATTTTTTAATGTTTATTTTATTGATTTTATAGGGAGAGGAATGGAGAGAAAGAGAGAGAGAGAGAAACATCGATCCATTACCGTATGTGCCCTGACCAGGGATCAAACTGGCAACTTCTGTGCTTCAGGACGATGCTTTAATCAACCAAGCTATCCAGCCAGGGCTGCACTCAGTACTTTTTACTGAAATGAATTTATTCCCAAATTAAATTATTTTTATGAAAGCACAATCAGTTCCCAAATTAAATTATTTATATGAAGGCACAATCAGTTCACAAGTCTGACCACTAGAGAGCAGGCTCTGACTATTATCACTTGGCAAGGAAAGAGAACTCGAACAATTTTCTAGACAGGTGGAAGATGTTCAGTGAAGTGTTTTTCATACTGCTGGTCATGACTCATTCGTAAAATCAAGTGGGTCACAGGAACAGTTATAAAAATACCCTAGAAAAAAATCAGAATATAATTTACTATAGTCAACCCTTTGTATCCTTAGTTTTCACATTAGGGGATTTAATCAGCTGCAGATGGAAAATATTACGTTGTTGCTGACGTGTACTGTTTACAGACTTTTTTCTTGTCATTATTCTCTAAACAATACAGTATAACAACTATTTTCATAGCATTTACATTAAATTAGGTATTATAAGAAATCTAGAAATGATTAAAATATGGGAAGATTGAGTAAGTTGTATGTAGATACTATGCCATTTATTTTATTTTATTTTATTTTTTCATTTTTCTGAAGCTGGAAACAGAGAGAGACAGTCAGACAGACTCCCGCATGCGCCCGACCGGGATCCACCCGGCACGTCCACCATGGGGTGATGCTCTGCCCACCAGGGGGCGATGCTCTGCCCATCCTGGGTGTCACCATGTTGCGACCAGAGCCACTCTAGCGCCTGAGGCAGAGGCCACAGAGCCATCCCCAGCGCCCGGGCCATCTTTGCTCCAATGGAGCCTCGGCTGCGGGAGGGGAAGAGAGAGACAAAGAGGAAAGCGCGGCGGAGGGGTGGAGAAGCAAATGGGCGCTTCTCCTGTGTGCCCTGGCCGGGAATCGAACCCGGGTCCTCCACACACTAGGCCGACGCTCTACCGCTGAGCCAACCGGCCAGGGCTAATTTTTGAAGTTTCTATTTTTATTTATTTTTTTGACAGAGACAGAGAGAGTCAGAGAGAGGGAGAGAGATGAGAAGCATCAATTCTTCGTTGTGTCACCTTAGTGTTCATTGATTGCTTTCTCATATGTGCCTTGACCAGGGGGCTACAAGCCAATGACCTTAGGTTCAAGCCAGCAACTTTGGGCTTCAAGCCAGTAACCTTTGGACTAAAGCCAGTGACCATGGGGTCATGTCTATAACCCCATGCTCAAACCAGAGACCCCACACTCAAGCTGGTGAGCCAGCGCTCAAGCTGGCAACCTCGGGGTTTCGAATCTGGGTCGTCCGCATCCCAGTCCAACGCTCTATCCACTGTGCCATTACCTAGTCAGGTGATACTATGCCTGTTGGGCAGATAAAATATATTATGCTCACTTTGTTAAAAATAGCGCTGCCCACGTGAGGCCTTCTCCCAGGTGATATTAATGTGTGTTGAGAATCCTTGTAGCCTGGAGCTTGGTTTTGGGATTAAGCCTTTCCCACCCTTTTTGATGTGGGGTGGTACAATCCAATCATGCCTCAGAGAAGTGACTTTGTATTAGAGACTTCCCTATTTTGTATATTGGATTAAAGGTTTTGAATCTACACTATAAAATGGGGGTAGAACGGGAGCTTGCGCTCTTGGTTCCTGGGATGATGAGCAGAGAGCAGCAGGAGGAGGCCACGTGGAGGAGGCCACATGGAGGAGGCTAGGAGAAGCAGCCAAGATGGCAGAGTGTTGAGTGAGAGGCCAGTTTGTGCAGTTTGATGCTGGAGAAGGAAGGAGATGGGGAACAGAGGTGAATAAGTCTGGTGAGCTAGAAACCTTTGATTCTAGGAAATTCGGATAAGTCAGTAGCTTTGTGAGCACTGAATGTGAGTAGGTTTTGGAGCCCAGTGTGTATTTTTACTTGCCCGCCAGGTGCAAGCTAGGATTAAAGACTATGGCCCACCAGTTAGTGGCTCCGTTGTTTCTTTACCGACTGTCCGAATCCAATGCGAACCTGCAAGGGCTGGGCTGCTCTGATGGTGGCCCTGGCCGCTGGGTTTACAATGCCATTTTATATTAGGGATTTGAGCATCTGCAGATTTGGGTACTCCAGGTGGGTCCCCATGGATTCCAAAGTATGACTGCATTATTATTTTGTATGACCTTACTTTAGTTTTATTGATATATGTATCGTGTGTGAGTCTGGATGTAAAATGCCTTTCTTATTGTGAGTCATGGTCAAAACATTTTAAAATAACTCTAATCTTTCTTATCTACAGATAAAGAAACCAAGCCCACAAGTTGATCAGTGTTAAAACTAGGAAATGGGTACATGACAGCTCATTATACATTTTCCTCTCTTTGTTTAGATGTTTTAAATTTGCTATAATAAAAGTTAATTTAAAAACAAACTGAGCTCTGGCCCTGGCCAGTTGTCTCAGTGGTAGAGCGTCGGCCTGGCGTGCAGGAATCCCGGGTTTGATTCCTGGCCAGGGTACACAGGAGAAGCGCCCATCTGCTTCTCCACCCCTCCCCCTCTCCTTCCTCTCTGTCTCTCTCTTCCCCTCCCGCAGCCAAGGCTCCATTGGAGCAAAGTTGGCCCGGGCGCTGGGGATGGCTCCATGGCCTCTGCCTCAGGCGCTAGAATGGCTCTGGTTGCAACAGAGCAACGCCCTAGATGGGCAGAGCATCGCCCCCTGGTGGGCACGCTGAGTGGATCCCAGTCGGGCGCATGCAGGAGTCTGTCTGCCTCCCCGTTTCCAGCTTCAGAAAAATACAAAAAAAAAACAAAAACAAAAAACTGAGCTCAGCAGTAAAGTGGCATATCCCAGGAGAGGCAGAGCCAGGACTCAAACCCAATCCTTTACACTTTCTTTAAAATTGATTTTAGAGAGAGAGAAATGGAGAGAGAGAGAGAGAGAGAGAGAGAGAGAGAGAGAGAGAGACATCAATCTGCTCCTGTATGTGCCCTGACCAGGGATCAAACCTGCAACCTCTGCATATCACGACGACATCCAACCAGCTATCTGGCCAGGGCACAAACCCAGTCCTTTAATACTAATTCACAAGTGTTTCTGAGGGCCCAGCTATGTTCTGGGAACTGTGCTAAGCAGTGGGGGGACAGGAGTGGATAAAATAAATACAGCTCCTTCTCTCTTGGAGCTTGTAGTCCAGGGTGTCAGGATGGTGTGCTTGGGGGTAGCATACTAACACTAAACTTAAAAGTAAATATATCATTACAAGTGGTAATACCCACATAAGGGAAGCAAACAGTGAACGCACAACTAAGTGGTACAACAAATAAATGTTTCTCTCTCTCTCTCTCTCTCTCTCTCTCTCTCTCTTTCCCCCTTCCTCTCTCTGTCTCTCTAAAATAAATCAATTTTTTAAAAATCAACCTGACCAGGTGGTGGCACAATGGATAGAGAGTTGACCTAGGATGCTGAGGTCCCAGGTTTAAAACCCTGAAGTCGGCACCTTGAACGTGGGCAGGCTCATCCGCTTGAGCGTGGAATCACAGACCTGATCCCATGGTGGCTGGCTTGAGCCCAAAGGTTGCTGGCTTGAAGCTCAAGGTCACTAGCTTGAGCCCAAGGTTGCTGGCTTAAGCAAGGAGTCACTGGCTTGGCTGGAGCCCTCTGGTCAAGGCACAAATGAGAAAGCAAGCAATGGATAACTAAGGTGCTGCAACTACAAGTTGATGCTTCCCATCTCTCTCCCTTCCTGTCTGTCTCCTCCCACCCCCTCGCCCCCACAAAATCAAATGGTAATTAATACCTACACTGAAGGAAAATAGACTCAGCGCCCTAAGACACACAGGGACCTCGTTTAAATGGAAAGGCCAAGGCCGCTGCTCTGAGAAGTGGCATCCAAGAATAGCCTGTGTCAGACTGGCAATGTGTGTGTGTGTGGGGGGGGTATGTGCATGTATATGTATATAGCATTTGTGTATGTGGTGTGTGTGTACAAGTGGGAAGGTAGTGGAGGTCACATGGAAGGTGAAGAAGCTTGTATTCTGGAAGCTTCAAGGAGTCCAGTGTGGTCTGGGGTGAACACTGGGGCGTGGCCTAAGAAGAGACTGGGGAGGTGGGCAAAGGCCAGGTCTGCAAGACTTCTTGGGGTCAATGAGGATTTTGACTTTATCCTGTAGGGAAGCCATTGAAATGTTTTGAGCAGGGGAAAGACACAATTTGGGTGGTGACCAAGTCCCGCCGTCACCAGCCCTGGGGAACTGCACTGTCCCTCAAGTTTCCTGTACACTGCCCATAGTCTTGTAGAGTCATCCTTCCATAAAGCTGTGTTCCAGTTACCAATTTGAGCGTGCCATCTGCTTCCTGGAAGACTCCCTACCCTGGCGGGCAACACAGTCTCAGCAGAAAGAGACTGGACTTTGGGGTCAGATCAAACCAGGACTGAATTCCGGCTCTGTTGCTGATTAGCTCTGTGATGGGGTGTGTTATTTAGCCTCCCCAAGCCCCAGTTGTTCGTCTCTAACACGAGGACACAATTACTTCCTTATAGAATTGTTCGGTTGATGAAATAACACTTGCAAGGGCTTGGTGCAGGCCGAGGGGCACAGGAGACCATCATACATATTTCTTCCGTTCTTCCTTGTCCTGCAACCCAGCAGACACTTGTCACCCTGCATAGGTCCAGCAGGGTGCTAAGCACTGGGGTGACCAAGAAGCACAGGGCCATGTTTCTGCCTGCAGAGAAGTCACTGTCCTATAAAGGAGATACAGTTACACACATTTCCCGAGTCTGGAGATAGAGTGGTGACCAGCATGGCAAAGAGTTGTGGTGATCAGAAAGGGATTGAAAGAGGAGGTTGAATTTATTTTTAGGTTTTTTGGGGTTTTTTATTTTTTTTATTTTACAGAGACAGAGAGAGAGTCAGAGAGAGGGATAGACAAGGACAGACAGAAAGGAACGGAGAGATGAGAAGCATCAATCATTAGTTTTTCGTTGCGACACCTTAGTTGTTCATTGATTGCTTTCTCATATGTGCCTTGACTGCGAGCCTTCAGCAGACCGAGTAACCCCTTGCTTGAGCCAGCAACCTTGGGTCCAGGCTGGTGAGCTTTTGCTCAAACCAGATGAGCCTGCACTCAAGCTGGCAACCTCGGGGTCTTGAACCTGGGTCCTCGGCATCCCAGTCCAACGCTCTATCCACTGCGCCACCACCTGGTCAGGCTATTTTTACTTTTGAAGGAGCTGAACTGAAAGGTAGGGCATATGAGTCTCCCGGGGGAACTGTACTTCTTTCCTTCCCGTGGGAGAGCCTGCAAAACTCCCCAGACTGAGAACACAGGCCTTAATGAGTTTCAGCTGCTCCTGGGAGCGACATAGAGTGCCTCAAGTGTGCTGGGGCAAAAGGTGCCCAGAGAATTGTGCCTTCAAGCATTTCCCCAGGTGTGGTGTGGCAGCAGCAGGGGACAAAAAATCCAAGACAGGCCTGACCTGTGGTGGCACAATGGATAAAGCGTCGACCTGGAATGCTGAGGTTGCCGGTTCAAAACCCTGGGCTTGCCTGGTCAAGGCACATATGGGAGTTGAGGCTTCCTGCTCCTCCCCTCTTTTCTCTCTCTCTCCTCTAAAATGAATAAATAATTTAAAATAAATTTTAAAAAAATCCAGGACAGTGACCAGTGCAGGCCAACTGAAAGGGGGACAGGTGGCTGTAATGGAAGCGCAAGCACTGGAAAACTGGGTTGAGACCATATTGCTAAATCAAGCAACATGAATTTAATTGTGCGGACACCAGCTTTGAGCAGGGGGTAGACGTGATTCGATCCTGCAGAGACTGAGACTGAGACCTGCCCCGCCACTGGAAATAACCAGTGAGACGATGTCATAACATACCGCACCCAAGATTCTGAAAGGCACTGTACTTCATTTCATCGAGTTCTCATAGAGACACCCAGTCCAGATGACTTTTGAAAAGTTTTATTAGAGGAGGAGATTTATTAAATATGCCGGCCGCATATGGCTGACACGAGGCATCAGACCCAAATCGTACAGTCCCCAAAATAGTTCAGGGGCTGTTTATATACCCTTGCTCACACACACAGGCGGGGGAGAGCATGACCTCATGGTACGAGCTGGCAACATTTGTTTAGGACAGGGGTAGTCAACCTTTTCATACCTACCGCCCACTTTTGTATCTCTGTTAGTAGTTAAATTTTCTAACCACCCACCAATTCCACAGTAATGGTGATTTATAAAGTAGGGAAGTAACTTTACTTTATAAAATTTATAAAGCAGAGTTACAGCAAGTTAAAGCATATAATAATAATCACTTACTGCGCCTGACCTGTGGTGGCGCAGTGGATAACGCGTCGACCTGGAATGCTGAGGTCTCCGGTTCAAAACCCTGGGCTTGCCTGATCAAGGCACATATGGGAGTTGATGCTTCCTGTTCCTCCCTTCTCTCTCTCTCTCTCTCTCTCTCTCTCTCTCTCTCTCTCTCTCTCCTGTCTAAAATGAATAAATAAAGTCTTTAAAAAAAAATAATCACTTACCAAGTACTTTATGTCAGATTTTCACTAAGTTTGGCAGAATAAATCTTTATAAAACAACTTACTATAGTTAAATCTATCTTTTCCTTTATACTTTGGTTGCTCCGCTACCGCCCACCATGAAAGCTGGAACGCCCACTAGTGGGCGGTAGGGATCAGGTTGACTACCACCGAGTTAGGGGATACACAGAAACATTAAGACTTTCGAGGTAACACAATCAAAGATGTTTACAAATCTTTCAGAGTTCATCTTCCCTCACTGGCCTTGAGGTATTTTACCCTCAAGATTCCAGGAAGGGGGAGGAAATACAGTCAATGCAAGGTGGTATGTAAATTTTGCCTCCTATTGAAAAAGAAGAAGTTTCTAGGTTAACCTTTATTTTAGATTTAAAACTGAACGACCCATTGTTCTCGCAAGCCAGAAACTTCTACATTCTTCTCCCTCCCCTCCCTAAAGAGGGACGGGACAGGAAAGCCTGATAGGAAAGCCTGACCTTTCCTCCCTGAATATCAATATCAATTTTTAGCTTTTTGGTACCTTACAACAACGATGGACTTTTAGATTTGGAACTCAAAAGGGAAGTTAGGATGAACATTTCTCATTGGGAGTAGTGAGTTCTGTATCAGGGAGCAGCTGGAGTCGGGGAGGCAGTGAATGCAGACTGAGAGGAGGAAAAGGTCACGTGTGAACTCTGGGGAACCCGACATGTGATCGGCAGCAGCAGCAGGGGAAGCTTGTAAGGGACGTGAGAGGAGACCCAGAAGAGACTGTGACAGGGGAGGTGAAGAAACAAGAAGGCTCTGCCTAGAGATTAAGTGACAAGAACTGAACAGTTTATAAATGGGTTTGAGGTTCAAAGGATTGGAGCCAAATTAGGACAGAATGTTGGGGGCAGAAGCTCAGCTGAGGGGCCTGCACTGTTGAAATCCAAGGGAGTCCGAAAAGATAGAGTAACAGGCTTTATTTTATTTATTTATTTTATTTATTTTTTTATTTTATTTTATTTTTTTTTTCATTTTTCTGAAGCTGGAAACAGGGAGAGACAGTCAGACAGACTCCCGCATGCGCCTGACCGGGATCCACCCGGCACACCCACCAGGGGTGACGCTCTGCCCACCAGGGGGCGATGCTCTGCCCATCCTGGGCGTCGCCATGTTGCGACCAGAGCCACTCTAGGGCCTGAGGCAGAGGCCACAGAGCCATCCCCAGCGCCCGGGCCATCTTTGCTCCAATGGAGCCTTGGCTGCGGGAGGGGAAGAGAGAGACAGAGAGGAAAGCGCGGCAGAGGGGTGGAGAAGCAAATGGGCGCTTCTCCTGTGTGCCCTGGCCGGGAATCGAACCCGGGTCCTCCGCACGCTAGGCCGACGCTCTACCGCTGAGCCAACCGGCCAGGGCCATTTATTTTTATTTTTATTTTTTATTTATTTATTTTTTTTACAGGGACAGAGAGAGAGTCAGATAGAGGGATAGATAGGGACAGATAGGAACGGAGAGAGATGAAAAGCATCAATCATCAGTTTTTCATTGTGATACCATAGTTGTTCGTTGATTGCTTGCTCATATGTGCCTTGACCGTGGGCCTTCAGCAGACCGAGTAACCCCTTGCTTGAGCCAGTGACCTTGGGTCCATGCTAGTGAGCTTTTCTTTTTTGTTCAAGCCAGATGAGCCCACGCTCAAGCTGGCAACCCCGGAGTCTCAAACCTGGGTCCTTCCGCATCCCAGTCCGACACTCTATCCACTGCGCCACCGCCTGGTCAGGCAACTTTATTGAAAGGAAGAAAGGAACCCTGCCGGGCACTTCTCGGGGAAGAAAGGCACTAACTAGTACAAGCTAGAGATTGAATTTTATAGGGTAAGGGAGAATCTCGAGCAAAGTGGGTGTTGAATCAAAAGTCCTGATATGTCCGGAATGCTCCTCCTTGGGGCGACTTGCCAGCTTCTTGGAATCCCTGTCTCAGGAGGGATAGTCCAGTGAGTAAGGACGAGGTCTGACAGATAAGCGGAACATCAAAAGGACAATTTGGAATTCACATATCTATCATGAACCAAATGGGAAGTGAGAAGTAGAGGCAGCAGGGAGGACTGCTTTCTTCTTTTAATAAAATGATACTTTATTTCTTCTTTTGATACTTTTTATTAAAATAGTAACACATTTCTATCATATAAGGTTAGAAAAACATTTTTTTATTCCCGAAGTTAGAAGCAAGGGGGTCGTCAGATAGACTCCCGCATGTGCCCAACCGAGATCCACCTGGCATGCCCATCAGGGGGCGATGCTCTGTCCATCTGTGGCATCACTCTGTTGTGGCTGGAGCCATTCTAGCGCCTGAGGTGGAGGCCATGGAGTCATCCTCAGCGCTGGGGCCAACTCTTGCTCCAATGGAGACTTGGCTGCAGGAGGAGAAGAGAGAGATAGAGAGAAAGGAGAGGTGGAAGGTTAGAGAAGCAGATGGGTGCTTCTCCTCTGTGCCCTGGCTGGGAATCGAACCCAACCGGCCAGGGCAACATTTTTATTTTTATTTTTTTTTACAGAGACAGAGAGAGAGTCAGAGAGAGGGACAGATAGGGACAAACAGACAAGAACGGAGAGAGATGAGAAGCATCAATCATCAGTTTTTCGTTGTGACACCTTAGTTGTTCATCGATTTATTTCTCATATGTGCCTTACCGTGGGCCTTCAGCAGACTGAGTAACCCCTTGCTCTAGCCAGAGACCTTGTATCCAAGCTGGTGAGCTTTGCTCAAACCAGATGAGCCCACGCTCAAGCTGGCGACCTCGGGGTCTCGAACCTGGGTCCTCTTCATCCCAGTTCGACACTCTACCCACTGCGCCACCGCCTGGTCAGGCCAACATTTTTAATTTTTTAAAACTGATTTGAGAGAGAGAGAGAGGAAGGGATATACAGTGCGTCCGTAAAGTCATGGTGCACTTTTGACCGGTCACAGGAAAGCAACAAAAGACGATAGAAATGTGAAATCTGCACCAAATAAAAGGAAAACCCTCCCAGTTTCTGTAGGATGATGTGGCAGCATGTGCGCATGCACAGATGATGATGTAACACCGTGTATATAGCGGAGCAGCCCACGGCCATGCCAGTTGAGATGTGGATGGTACAGAAGAAAGTTCAGTGTGTTCTGTGGCTCGCTAAATTCGAATCTGTGACCAAAGTGCAACATGAATATCGGCGCGTTTATAACAAAGCGCCACCACATAGGAATCACATTACTCGGTGGGATAAGCAGTTGAAGGAAACAGGCAGTTTGGTGGAGAGACCCCGTTCTGGTAGGCCATCAGTCAGTGACGAGTCTGTAGAGGCTATATGGGATAGCTACCTAAGGAGCCCTAAAAAATCTGTGCATGAGCCCACATCGAACTGCACTGAATAGGTATGAAACTGGGAGAGTTTTCCTTTTATTTGGTGCAGATTTCACATTTCTATCATCTTTTATTGCTTTCCTGTGACTGATTAAAAGTGCACCATGACTTTATGGACACACTGTATATAAAGAGAAACATCAATTTGTTGTTCCAGTTATTTATGCTTTCATTGGTTGATTCTTGCATGTATCCTGACCAGGGATTGAACCCTTGACCTTATCATATTGGGAACAACACTAAACAAGTGGGCTACTTTGCCAGGGCAGAAAATATTTTTTAAATGTAAGAAAAGAAAACAAGTGCTACATCATGAACCCACCAATCAAAAATCATCACTGGTAGCATTTTAGATGTTTTTCTATGCATTTTTATTTTAGCGATCATATCAATTAAATTACACAAGATTTATATGGTTTTTATACTGTTTTTCCCCCACTTTATGTTAAAATGTAAATTTTACCCATAGTACTAATTTGAGTGTTTTTGTCTTCAAGTATTAAAAAAAACCAGAATAAACAGAAGTGGCCTAAACAATAAAGACAATTTTTATCCCACATAACAAGAAGTCCGGAGACTGAGTAATCCAGACTGGTTATTTTGAGGGGCTTGTTATGTCTTCAAAGACATTAGTTGCATCTCATTTTTGCTCTGCCATCTTCAGTGTGTTCGAATATCCTCTTAAACTGCTCCTTCATAGTCCTAAAATGGCATCATGAGCTGATGACGGCATCCTGGAGCAAGAGAAGAGCACAGTTCCATTATATCCCTTTTCAACAACTAGGAAAACCTTCCTAGAAGGCCTCTAACCTAATTCCCTCCCCATCTCACACCTGTGAGACCTGGAGTAATTGGCTTGATCTCTCAGTGCCTTAATGTTCTTATCTGTACAATGGGAATTACCGTAAGACACACTTTTTTGAAAAATTTGAGGTCTAAAAATTGGGTGTTGTAGGTTCTTTTACTTGCAGTTCCTGCTTGAGGAGTTGTATGAATTTTATGATGAATAAAACTTGAGTTCAGCCCTGGCCGGTTGGCTCAGTGGTAGAGCGTCGGCCTGGCGTGCAGGAGTCCCGGGTTAGATTCCTGGCCAGGGCACACAGGAGAAGCACCCATCTACTTCTCCACCCCTCCCCCTCTCCTTCCTCTCTGTCTCTCTCTTTCCCTCCTGCAGCCAAGGCTCCATTAGAGCAAAGTTGGCCTGGGCACTGAGGATGGCTCCATGGCCTCTGCCTCAGGCACTAGAATGGCTCTGGTTGCAACAAAGCAACGGCCCAGATGGGTGGAGCATCACCCCCTGGTGGGCATGCTGGGTGGATCCCGGTTGGGCGCATGCGGGAGTCTGTCTGACTGCCTCCCCACTTCCAACTTCAGAAAAATACAAAAAAAAAAAAAAAAACCAACAAAACTTGAGTTCAGCTTGACCAGGCGGTGGCACAGTGGATAGAGCATCAAACTGGGGTGCAGAGGACCCAGGTTCGAGACCCTGAGGTCACCAGCTTGAGTGCGGGCTCATCTGATTTCAAGGCTCACCAGCTTGGACCCAAGGTTGCTGGTTTGAGCAAGGGTTTACTCGGTCTGCTGTAGTCCCACGGTCAAGGCACATATGAGAAATCAATCAGTGAATAACTAAGGAGCCACAATGAAGAATTGATGTTTCTCATCTCTCTCCCTTTCTGTCTGTCTGTCCCTATCTGTCCCTCTCTCTGACTCTCTCTGTCTCTGCCACAAAAACAAACAAAAAAAAACAAAAAACAAAACTTGAGTTCAATAACTTTATGTAATATTTTTTTTTCAAACTTTGGGCCCCAAAATTAAGATGTATCTTATACATGAGAGTATCTTCTTATTGGGGAAATACTGTACAATTATATTTGATTCTTAGGGCTCTTTTTAAAAAATTATTTTTAATTTATTGATTTGAGAGAGAGAGATAGAGAGAGGACCACCAACCTGTAAGAATCAAGCCAACGACCTCTGTGCTTCAGAACAATGCTCTTACTGCCCAAGCTATCCAGCCAGGGCACAGAGGGCTCTTCTGCGAGATGAGACTTAGTCTATGTAAAGCACTTAGACCAGTGCACATGATGTATGCTATTTAAATATCTGCTATTATTATCTGATGGTAAGAATCATGTCACATTCCTGGGTCTACTCAGTCACTTGGCCAGGCAATGAGTATACAGATTGGCTCTGAACAATCAGGACCGCCCACCAGGGCTGGGGAAGAGCTCACTTGGAAGCTACTGCAGTTCATAGAAGAGCTGGCAAAATAGGAGTTAACAGAGAAAAAAGGGGAGTGGAGAATGGGTATTGATAAACCAGTAGGATCTGGGCCTGACCTGTGGTGGCGTAGTGGATTAAGCGTTGACCTGGAAATGCTGAGGTCGCCGGTTCGAAACCCTGGGCTTGCCTGGTCAAGGCACATATGGGAGTTGATGCTTCCAGCTCCTCCCACCCCTTCTCTCTCTCTCTCTCTCTCTCTCTCTCTCTCTCTCTCTCTCTCTCCTCTCTCTTTCTGTCTCTCCCTCTCCTCTCTAAAATGAATAAATAAAATAATTACTAAAAAATAAAAAATAAACCAGTAGGGTCTGTCCTGGCCAGGTAGCTCAGTTGGTTAGAGCATCATCCCACTATGCCAAGGTTGAGGGTTTGATCCCCAGTCAGTGCACCTACAAGAATCAACCAATGAATGCATAAATAGGTGGAACAACAAATTGATGCTTCTCTCTCTCTCCCTCTTCCTTTCTCTCTAAAACCACTTAAAAAAATAATAAGTATGCTGTCTGACCAGGCAGTGGCGCGGTGGAAAGAGTGTCAACCTAGGATACAGAGGACCCAGATTTGAAACCTCGAGGTGGCCAGCTTGAACACGGGGTCAGTGGCTTGAGCATGGAATCATAGACATGACCTCATGGTCACTGGCTTAAGCCCAAAGGTTGCTGGCTTGAAGCCCAAGGTCGCTGGCTCAAGCCCTACATTGCTGGCTTAAGCAAGGGGTCACTGGCTCGCCTGGAGCCCCCTGGTCAAGGCACATATGAGAAAGCAATCAATGAACAACTACAGTGCTGCAATGAAGACTGATGCTTCTCATCTCTCTCCCTTCCTGTTTGTCCCTATCTGTTCCTCCCTCTCTCTCTCTCACCAAAAAAAAAAAAAAAAAAGTAAACCAACAGGATCTGCCACACCTATACTGTTTTGTTTTGTTTTGTTTAAAAAAAACCTTTATGAACATACAAACACAATTCTACTTGTGTGTGTCCCAGTTATTTTGTATTCTGGGTTTTTTAGACTTTATTTTGAAGTTATTTCAGATTTACAAAATATTTGCTAAAAATACAAGGAGATTCCATGCACACCTGTCACTTAGCTTTCCCAAGTTCACGTCTTGTTACTACAGTATCAGTATCGAGACCAGAAAGTTAACATTAATACAATTAACTCTTAGAACCTCTCTACAGTCTTTATTCTATTTTGCTGAGTATTCAGTTCTCCCTCTGGTGTCCATTTGCTGGTAAGGATCACACATTGCATTGGGTTCTCATTGTCACCACTTAGAAGTTGCACGGAGATTCACGGAACTAACTCTTCCCTGTCAGACCTGTCGGCTGTTTACAGTCTCACCATTGTGTACATTTGAAATGATATATAGGGCACCACAGGTCAGGTGGTCTGTGCCTTTTGTTTCTGAGTAATATAGGCCTATTAAAGAAAATTAGAAAGACACTTTTATTTTTTTTAGACTGAGAAAGTCTTCTATCAGAGATTGGACATGTATTTAATTTCTTTTTAACATTGTAAGGATTAATTTTGTATTTTTTTTAATTTTTTTTCTTTACAGGGACAGAGAGAGAGTCAGAGAGAGGGATAGAAAGGGACAGACAGACAGGTATGGAGAGAGATGAGAAGCATCAAGCATCAGTTTTTTGTTGCAACACCTTAGTTGTTCATTGATTGCTTTCTCATATGTACCTTGACTGCGGGCCTTCAGCAGACCGAGTAACCCCTTGTTTGGGCCAGCGACCTTGGGTCTAAGCTGGTGAGCATTTTTTATTTTGCTCAAGCAAGATGAGCCCACGCTCAAGCTGGCGACCTCGGGGTCTCAAACCTGGGTCCTCGGCATCCCAGTCCAACGCTCTATCCACTGCACCACTGCCTGGTCAGGCTGTATTTTTTTTTTTTTTAAGAGAAAGATGGACAGACAGTAAGGGAGAGAAAGTAGAAGCATCAACTCATAGTTGCAGCACCTTCATTGTTCATTGATTGCTTTCTCATACATTCCTTGATCAGGAACTCAGCAGAGCCAGTGACTTCTTGCTCAAACCAGTGACCATGGGGTCATGTCTATGATCCCACACTCAAGCCGGCAAACCCACGCTCAAGCTAGTGAGCCTGTACTCAAGCCGGTGATCTTGGGTTGTTTTTTTTTATTATTCATTTTAGAGAGGAGAGGGAGAGACTGAGAGAGAGAGAAAGAGAGAGAGAGAGAGAGAGAGAGAAGGGGGGGAGGAGCTGGAAGCATCAACTCCCATATGTGCCTTGACCAGGCAAGCCCAGAGTTTCAAACCGGCAACCTCAGCACTTCCAGGTCGACACTTTATCCCAGTGCGCCACCACAGGTCAGGTGATCTTGGGGTTTTGAACCTGGGTTCTCAGCACCCAGGTTGGCATTCTTTTCACTACGCCACCCCCTGGTCAGGCTAATTTTATGTCTTTAGCACCTCAAATGTCTTTATTCCTCTCAAATTTATTTTGATATACTCTGGGTGGTTCATGTCTAGATTCTTCTTTTCCAAATAGCTAGTCAGTAATCCAAGCACCATATTTTTACAACACCATTAATAACTAAACTTTCTTCTTCCCACTGTCTTTGTCAGCTATTGTTGCAATAATGCTGTGCAACAAACAAATACAAAACTGAGATGCATCAGCAATAAGCATGTATTTCCCTCTCATGCATCTGTGGGCAGGCGGGTTTCAGCTGATCTAGGCTGGGCTCTGCTGGGTTGGGCTGGCTTCCAGGCTGTGAGTGGGGTCAAGCAGGCTCCATGTGTCTTTCATCCTCTTTACACCAGCAACCACCTGAAGGATGTTCTCATGGTGAAAGGCACAGATACAGAGGCCATGTTAACCACAATAGCACATTTAAGACTTCTAATGATATCTTGTCTGCTAACATTCTATTGGCCAAAGCAAATCATGAAGCCAAGCCCAGCCTCAGTGGTGTGAGGAAATATATTTCACCTCCATGGAAACGGCGCATGTTCACATGGTAAAGGGTATATTTACAAGGAGAGACAGAACTGAGAACCAAAATGCAATCTACTACACCCAGAAAGGCAGACTTTCAGGAAACTCGGTTATGTTAAGATAAAGGCAGATGACCAGGTGGTGGCGCAGTGGATAGAGCGTCGGACTGGGATGCGGAAGGACCCAGGTTCGAGATCCCGATGTCGCCAGCTTGAGCGCGGGCTCATCTGGCTTGAGCAAAGAGCTCACCAGCTTGGACCCAAGGTCGCTGGCTCCAGCAGGGGTTTACTCGGTCTGCTGAAGGCCCGCGGTCAAGGCACATGTGAGAAAGCAATCAATGAACAACTAAGAAGTCGCAACCCACAACGAGAAACTGATGATTGATGCTTCTCATCTCTTTCCATTCCTATCTGTCTGTCCCTATCTATCTCTGCCTCTGTAAAAAAAAAAAAAAAAAAAAAAAAAAAAAAAAGATAAAGGCAGAACAGGCCTGACCTGTGGTGGCGCAGTGGATAAAGCGTCGACCTGGAAATGCTGAGGTCGCCGGTTCGAAACCCTGGGCTTGCCTGGTCAAGGCATATATGGGAGTTGATGCTTCCAGCTCCTCCCCCCTGTCTCTCTCTCCTCTCTCTCTCTCTTTGTCTCTCTCTCTCCCTCTCTCTCTCCTCTCTAAAATAAATAAATAAATAAATAAATAAATAAATAAATAAATAGATAAAGGCAGAACAGAATCTATAAAGGGGACCCAAGGTCAAGGATCCCTTGTTTGCTCTTATGGTGGAACAGTGATGGAGAAATACTGCTTGAAGATATGAGCAAGAGGGACTAATAGTACTTCCTCTAAAAATTTCAATGTGAAAGCCCTGATCAAGTAGCTCAGTTGGCTAGAGTATTATCCTGATACTCCAAGGCTGTGGGTTCAACCCCGGTCAGGGCACCTACAAGAGCCAGCCAATGAATGCCTAAATAAAAGGAACAATGGGTCAATGTTTCTCTCTCTGTCTCTCCCTCCCTCTCTCTTCTACTCTCTCTAAAATCAATCAATAAAAATTCAGATGTAAGTAGCAAACTTTATAGAGGGGTGGATGGGCACAGAAATTATTTCCTGTAAGAAGGCTATCAGGTGGAACAACAAATGAATGCTTCTCCCTCTTCTCCTTCTTCTCTTTGTCTCCCTAAAAGCAATCAATAAAATAAAACAAGAAGGATATTGGCTGAAAGCAGAGGAACTGGAGCTGAGCCTGTGTTTTCAAAAACAACTGTGAATAATGAGAGGAGACTGTATCCAAGTAAAGGCACTGCCAACCACAGATGTTGAGGGTCCCGGTAAAACCTGAGTTTTAGAGGCCCTGACTCACGTGGGACAATAGTTTTCTTCAACCCTCTCCATGAGGTTGGAGCGGAAAAGGTAGATTGTCAGATTGGTGCAAGTAGGTCTGAAGGTTGGTAGGCCAAGGCTGGAGGGACAGGGAGTGAAGAAGCTGATGGCTGGTGAGTGGTTCAAGAGATGAACCCGAGTTCTCACCGAGAGGGAAAATGATAGCCTGGAGAGGCTGACGGCTGGAAGAAAACAGATGGTTTGAGGAACCAGAGATGGAGTGAAGGAGTCAGAAAGGACACTGGAGTGTAGATTCTCAGAGGTAGACGTTCCAGAGAAATCTCACAGGTGTGACCACGGGAGTAAGCTATTGAATTGCATTGTGAAGGCCTTGGAATTGAGGTCAGGAACTAAGGCAGAGGCAGAGTTCAGGATCACCAGGCAAAATAAAGATTCCTCGGCCCCAGCCAGACCCATAGAGTCTGAATCTCTTGGAGAGGGGCCCAGGAGTCTGTTGTTTAAACAAGTTCCTGTGTGCTTCCTAGATCCCCTAAAGTTGAGAACTGCTGAGCTAAAATGTTGAAGGAACTGTACTTTTTTTTCTTTTTTTTTCTTCTTTTTTTTTAGAGGGGGTATTTTTCTGAAGTTGGAAACAGGGAGGCAGTCAGACAGACTCCCGCATGCGCCCAATCAGGATCTACCTGGCATGCCCACCATGGGGCGATGCTCTGCCCATCTGGGGCGTCGCTCTGTTGCAACCAGAGCCATTCTAGCGCCTGAGGCAGAGGCCACAGAGCCATCCTCAGCGCCCGGGCCAACCCTGCTCCAATGGAGCCTTGGCTGCGGGAGGGAAGAGAGAGACAGAGAAGAAGGAAAGGGGGAGGGGTGGAGAACCAGATGGGCGCTTCTCCTGTGTGCCCTGGCCGGGAATCGAGTCCAGGACTCCCGCACTCCAGGCTGACGCTCTACCACTGAGCCAACCGGCCAGGGCCTAAGGAACTGTACTTGTTGGAGTTAGCTGATGGCAGGAATCAGGCAGGAAGACTAAAATGGTGTCTAACTCCTCAGAGCCTGGGCTGGGTCCATGGCTGAACTTATGAGGAGAGGTGGAGAGAAGTTTTTAAGTGAAAAAAGAGGAGCAGCCTGACCAGGCAGTGGCACAGTGGATAGAGCGTCGGACTGGGATGCGGAGGTTCCAGGTTCAAGACCCCGAGGTCGCCAGCTTGAGCGTGGGCTCATCTGGTTTGAGCAAAGTTCACCAGCTCAGATCCAAGGTCGCTGGCTCGAGCAAGGGGTTACTTGGTCTGCTGAAGGCCTGTGGTCAAGGCACATATGAGAAAGCAATCAATGAACGACTAAGGTGTTGCAACGAAAAACTAATGATTGATGCTTCTCATCTCTCTCCGTTCCTGTCTGTCTGTTCCTATCTATCCCTCTCTCTGTCTCTGTAAAAAAAAAAAAAAAAAAAAAAAAAAGGAGGAACAATGGTCTTGACCTGGAATAGCATGTGACAAAGGTATGAGGCTGAAGGTGTGAAAAGGCAGAAGATGTCAGGGGGATTCGTTTCCAAGCAAACCAGAACTCTGGCATGTGCAGCACAGTGGATCAGTGGGAAGCCCACATTGGGATGGTGAGCTCGGGCTGCAGGCGGCAGATGAGAGGATGGACTGATGTGAATGGGGCTGGGCTGAGTGAAGGCCAGATTATTCTAGCCACTGCTTCTGCACTTAGAGAACTGTTCTCAACTGAACTTCTCCACCCTGGTCCAACACAATGTCTCTTGTTTCTAACATTTAAACAGCTCCAATCATCTCAGATCCTTTATGACTGTGACGTTGCTGTCATTGTTGTCATCATCATCTTCATTATATTAATCATCATTATCACTGTGGTTTCCTGAATGCAGCCAAGCACCAGG
Source organism: Saccopteryx bilineata (assembly GCF_036850765.1). NCBI lineage: Eukaryota > Metazoa > Chordata > Mammalia > Chiroptera > Emballonuridae > Saccopteryx > Saccopteryx bilineata. The sequence continues at coordinate 18,554,078 of NC_089494.1, read as the reverse complement.
CATTTAGCTGGAGCTATGATGCAAAGATGAAGGCAGGAGCTTCCAGGCCAGTTGGGGAGGCAGGAAGCAGACACCCGAGACAGAAAAAGATGGCAAGTGATCAGGAGCAGGCTCAAGAATCCCCACCCCCACCCGAGGAACCTGGAAGGAGGCTTGACTTTTGTGAGTTAAGCTCTAAAACCACCACATCACAGGCCAGAACTGCACTATCGCCGGTTGCCTGACCCAGGTTATTAATGGGTCTCTTTCTAGGAGAACCAGAGGCAAACCTTAGCTTTGGCAGCACCCATCAAGCTACTCAGGGGAGGAGGTCATGGGCAAAGACCGGGAGAGTATGGGACCCAGACATGGCTCTCCTGCAGCCTTCCCTACTGTTATGAAATATGGGCAGCCACCCGGCTTGTTCTGACTCCCTGTGCACAGGCCGCCCTATTGCATCAGAGAACTGGGGGAAAAGTGTTTTGAGTGGAGGGAGCATGAGCAAAGGCCCTGAGGTGGGAATGAGCTTGGCACGTTTCAGGAATAGTGGGATTGGTTCATGGTGATAAAGGGAAAGATGGCATCTGCGATGTGGAAGAGATAGGCTTGGCTCCATCAAACAGGGATCTTGGAGTCAGACATTTCAAGGAACATTTGTAAGAATTTAGTATGTGTCTGGCACCATGCTAGGCACTGGAGATTCAAAGATGAAAAAAAATTTAATCATAGTCCCTACTCTTAAGGAAAACAATAGTCTGCCAGGCGGTGGCGCAGTGGATAGAGCATCGGACTGGGATACAGAGGACCCAGGTTCGAGACCCCGAGGTCACCAGCTTGAGCGCGGGTTCATCTGGTTTGAGCTAAAGCTCACCAGTTTGGACCCAAGGTCGCTGGCTTGAGTAAGGGGTTACTTGGTCTGCTGAAGGCCTGCAGTCAAGGCACATATGAGAAAGCAATCAATGAACAACTAAAGTGCCACAACAAAAAACTGATGATTGATGCTTCTCATCTCTCTTTGTTCCTGTCTGTCCCTATCTATCCCTCTCTCTGACTTTCTCTCTGTCTCTGTAAAAAAAAAAAAAAAAAAAAAGGGAAAACAATAAAGTCTACAAGACTTTAGACTCTGAGATAAACAAAAAAATACTCATAGCATGGAGTATTACATTGAACAATAGACCTACAATTGGCACAAGGTGAGGGACATGCTTAAACTCATGCTGAGGTGGGAATGCTGGAGAAAAGCTTTCTTGAAGAGAGCATACCTGATCTGAGCCTTTGGGGAACAAAGAATGAGTGGCACTCCAGGCAGAAGGCACAGCACATGCAAAGTCTTGAGGGTGCGAAACAATATGATGGGTTCAAGCAAAATGCAAGTCCTTACGTGTTAAGGTACAAAGTGCAGGAGGGGGTGAATAATGAGGCATCAGTCTGGCGGGCACAGAAGATTCTCACGGGACAAAGGTGAAAAAAAGATTTGGAGCAGATGTTGTAAGTCTTCCAGAACAGTCCAGAGGAGGGGAGGGATTGGCTTCCCAAAGCTGCATGAGTCCCTTAATACACCCACCCTCACTCCTTATCCCCAGTCCTGTCCTGGCTCCAAGTATTTCAGAAAATGCATCTCAGGTTGTCTGTAATCTTGTTAATGTGTGTGTGTGGTTTGAGATTAGAATTCAGTTCTCTCGGTATCCTCTGATGGCTCTTGCTTGAGCCTGCATTTCCTGTTTCAGATGACAGGGACTGTGTTTTACTTTCTCAATATAATACCTGGCACGGCTTTATCTGCAGAAAGGTGTGTTCACAATGACTTTTGATGAGGCTTCACAATTCTTCACTTTGCATATATAGACACAGACTTAGAAATGTACAATGAAATAGCCTGGAAGGGCTTTTTGCAAATTAGCTTGTCAGTCTTCTCCCCTCCCTGTTCTGCTTCCTCTGCAGCACACTTGGGTGAGAAGCTAAGGGCCGGGTTTAATTAAATTCAGTCTTGCCTGACCAGGCGGTGGCGCAGTGGATAGAGCGTCAGATTGGGATGCGGAGCACCCAGGTTCGAGACCCTGAGATCGCCAGCTTGAGCGTGGGCTCATCTGGTTTAAGCTAAGCTCACCAGCTTGGACCCAAGGTCGCTGGCTTGAGCAAGGGATTACTCGGTCTGCTGTAGCCCCACGGTCAAGGCACATATGAGAAAGCAATTAATGAACAACTAAGGTGTCGCAACGAAAAACTGATGATTGATGCTTCTCATCTCTCTCTATTCCTGTCTGTCTGTGCCTATCTATCCCTCTCTCTGACTCTCTCTCTGTAAAAAAAAAAAAAAAAAAAATCAGTCTTATTTATTGATAGCCCTTTATGCGTCAGGCACTGAGAAGAATTGTAGACAAGGAGACAGGGAGGGAGCAGGCTATAGATTCTTGCCCTCAAGATGTATCCATATAAGAGAAACTTCATGTCTGGGGGTTCTGAATGAAACCCAGGATTAGGTGTTGGAATTACGACTCAGTTTGGGGATAATTTAACCCATCTGTTGGGCTTTTGGGGTGGGGCATGGAGTGAGGTCTCCAATTCATTGTGCATGAGGATCCTATACATCTATACTCCCCACACTGGGGACTCAGGCTTTAGATACAATGACCTAATCAGAGTGCAGAAAAAGAGAGAATATGTGTGATTTCGGTGTCCGGTTATCCATCCTCTCTCAGGCAAAAGCGCAGGTCACAGGGAAGAAGACAAGAGCACCATCTCGCCTGCTTCCCTCCAAACATCTCCTAGTGGGAGATAGAGCTAGATTGACTGCAGTGTTTCCTTCCCTTCCTGGGGGAAGGGCTGGGGCTGGAGCCAGAAGGAGTGCAGCCGTGGCTCTGGTTTGCCCAAATTTGTAAATGTCACTCCACCCGCCCTTACATCTCTACTTCCATCCCACGGACCTTAACAGTGAGGGTTGGGTGGCGGGTAGTGATGTAGAAATTCCGCAGGTCTTGAGAGTCAGAATAGTTTGGTCCTAGTCCTGTCTCTGCCACCCATTACTGCGTAACCTTGGTAGAGTCACTCTCTCTGAGCCTCTGTGGCCTCTTATCCTTCAGAGCATGGCTTTACATGTCACCTGCTCAGGGAGGCCCTCTCTTATTTAAGTTGGTCCTCTGTCCTCCATACCGTTGCCTCCTAATCACACACACGTATGTATGCATGTAAATATAACGTGCATATATGTATGAGTATATAAATATAAACATATACATATAATTATGTTTGTCAGCTTATTTGGTTTGTTTCTCTACTAGATTCTAGATTGTAGGCTCTGAGAATGTAGAGACTGTGTATCTTTGCCTTCTGTATCCTCAGAGCCTAGTACAGTGCCTGGCGCTAGGACGTAGAAAAATAACGTGAATGAATAAATGAATGAATGGCCGCTGACCCACATGATGTCTCAAGTTCTTTCCAGCTGAAAAGTATGTGAGTCTAAGATTTCTCATCAAGAGGACCATTCCAAGGCCTCTCCCAGAGTTTCTGTAGAGGAGGGAAGATGAGAGTTGTGTGGCGGACTGGTTGCAAGCCTAGGTCCCTTCGCAGGATTCTGGCGAACTTGTGCAGGGATTAGTGCTTGCAGGTCCGCGGCCCGCTCGGGTCCCGCCTCCTGGCGGGCAGCAGGGGGCGGGGCCAGGCCGCCTCCGCCGGGTTGGCGTTGGAGGCGTTCGCCACACTGAGGGTGGCAAGGTGGCGGCTTCTAACGCGAGTCAATGGCAGGGCGGGGCCGAAACGCCCCCCACATCCCGTGCCAGCGCAGGGGGTGGGGTCCCAACCCTTAGGTTTCCCGCTTGGGGGCCTGGGCCGTGCCGTTGCCTAGAAACGCCCCGCCCCGCCCCCCAGGGCAGCTGCGGGCGCCTGCCCCCAGCATGGCCTGGCAAGGCTGGCCTGCGCCCTGCCTGTGGGTCGCCAGCTGCGGGCTGCTGCTCCTTGTCCTCGTCCTGCTCCTGAGCCCCCGCAGCTGCCGAGCGCGGCGGACCCTCCGCGGCCTGTTCATGGCACGCAGCAAGCGGCTGCTCTTCCGAATCGGGTTAGTGCGGGTCTCCGGCGGGATGCGGAGCTCGGGAAAGGGGACTGACAGGCGGCGGCTGCGGGAGGCTTAAGGGTTAGTATGCGGCAAGGGCTGGGGGATCCAAGCACAGAGAAGAACGTTCGGAGAAGAGGGCTAAAGAAACCATTGATTTGGGGGGAAGAGAGGGAAGGGAGTTGGAAAATTGGTATGGGCTGGGGAAAAAAGGATTGGTGGAGCAGGCCAGGGTGGCCAGAAATGGGTCGTGTGGGAACATCTGGAGAAAAGAGACAGGTGAGAGGCCAGAGAAAAGGGAGCTGGAAAAGGAGGGTCGGTGCAGTATCCCGAGTTGGGAAGGCCTCGGTGGGCAGGTACAGAGAATGCTGCGGACCATCTAAGTGTCATTTGAAACCGCCAACTCCTTCCACGTGTCCTTGTTCCTCTCCCCATCACCCAACTCCTCACCACACCATATAAGCTCTTTTCTGCAGGTCAGTCTGTCCACTTTTTTTTTTTTTTTCCCTATCCTGAGCTGTGTGGGAAGCCTCCGGCTGTGAAATCCGACCTTATTTGTCTTGTTTGACTTGTTAAGATTCACTAACCTTCCAATGACTTTTTATGGGGATGTCCTCCCCATCCCCCTACTTCTGCCTCTTCCTGGGCCAGCTCTGTTCTGCACTGAGACACTGAGAGGCAGGCAAGGAACCCCAAGAACACTTTCTAGAGTCCTTGTCCCCCTTCCCACTGCTAGCAGGGCTCAGGACCTCAAGCCCCAGCTTAAGGAAGGTGATGTTGGTGATGGGAAATGTGGGAGCCCTTGCCACAGGCCAGTTTCAGGGGAGGACCTAAGCTTGGAAATTTCCTGAGCTTGGAGAAGACAATGTACAATTCAGTCCTCCTCCCTGGGACACCCCAGGTATCCCAGACCAGGGTTCTCCTCCCACTCAGTCTAAGACACAGACATAGAAGAGCCTAGTGGGGAAAACTGGAAAACCGTGGGGAGGGCGGAGTCGTGTGTGTGTTTGATGGGGCATTCACATTTCTTTCTTTTTTTTTTTTAATTTTTATTTTATTTATTCATTTTAGAAAGGAGAGAGAGGGAGGGAGAGAGAGAGAGGAAGAGACAAAGAGAGAAGGGGGGGAGGAGCAGGGAGCATCAACTCCCATATGTGCCTTGACCAGGTAAGCCCAGGGTTTCGAACCGGCGTTTCCAGGTTGACGCTTTATCCACTGCGCCACCACAGGTCAGGCGCATTCACATTTCTAATAGCCCAAACATTCTGCACCAACCCAGTCACCATTGTTCTGCAAATAGCATTAAAATAATGAAATTTATAAATATTTAAATATTTTCATATTTGGGATTTTAAAACATTTTTATCCCCACAAAATATTTGGAAATTTTACCATTTTATTTGGGGAGGGATTTTTAAATCTACTTTCTAGCTTTCAAAATTGGTAACGTTGAAGTCATTGTATATACAAACAGCTTGAGGAAGTAGAAAATAGAAGTTTCCACAAGGAACTGGAATCAGAGGTCCTGAGATTAGAATTTCCAAATTGCCTTCTCAGAATCCCGACGGTTTCGCTCTTCCTAGAATTTTGGATCTGGGAGTTTCCCAGTCCTCAAATTTGGGATTCTCAGAAAGCTTCTTTCGAATTCATTATTCCTGTGGGTCTTCCTGTGTCTACATTTCAAGATGGCCTTGGAATCCACTCCCCAAATTTGCAGAGCAGAAGGGCGTGCCTGGAGTCCGAGTTCCAGATCCTGCCCCTCCAAGGTCTGGGAAACAATCGGTCCAGTCCCTGGGGGGAGAAGCCACTGGCTGCTGGGAGGGGTAGGGGGGTGTGAGCAGGAAACAGGCTAGGGGAAATGAGCAGGTGTTGATGCTGTGGGGGTGCCTCCAGGAAGGATGGAGAGGGAGGGGCGGGATAGGACAGGACACGATGGGAAGGGGTGGAGTGCATGGGCCCTGTTACCCTAAAAGTTTGACTGAGAGGACTACAGAGGAGTCTATTGGGAGGTGAAAAGCAGCAATTGAAATACTGGACTAAATAATGCCTGGGATAGCAGAGATGGTTCATGTTATTGTTATAACAAGAATTACTGGTGTTGGACAATTTCAGGAAGAACTTTCCTCAGACATAACCACAGTTGTCCCGGGATGGGGAAAACGGCACAGTGGAGGGTAGATCTAGGCTAACTTGAGGTAGACACATGCATTTGGGATTCTGCAGGGTCTGGGAGACAGTGTGTATAGTAAAGCACATAGCATGAGGAGTCGGGCCAGTCTGCTTTTGAATCCTAGCTTTGTTGCTTAGCAACCATGTGACTTTGGATAATTAACAGCCTCTCTGTACTTCAGTTATTTGCATCTGTAAAATGGGCATAGTGATGGTGCCTGTCTCCTAGGACTCCTGTGAGGATCAAATAAAATTGTGCACATACGTGCCCAGGGCCTGGCGCCTAGTAGGTGCTCAGGAAATATTAGCATTGCTCATTCTGCTGTATAAGTACCACGCGTGCTAACCGATTGCGCCACTGGAGCATGCTTTTTAGCATTGCTCATTTTGTAGCATGGGGAATGGGGGAGAGGGTAGATGGTGCTGGGAGGGCTCCCTCTGGAGCTTCCTTTATATACTTCCACTCCTGTCTTCCAAGCCTGTCCTGCCCGCCCACCCATCAAGAAATCCCACATCCCTTCGCTCAGTGAACCCCTAGCTGCCCTGGGTTGGGATTGTGAGGTCACAGATGTGAGCACAGTCTGGTGGCTGTTCTCAGGAGTAGGGGAGGGAAGGAGCATGTGAACAGGGTCCCAAACTGTGGCAGGAATCGGGGCATGACAAATTCCCCAGGATGACAGGGTACACTTAAGGAGGCTGGGATCAAGAGAGGGCTCCCTGCACCCTCTCGGGAGCAGGCCCACGCCTTCCCCTTCCCTCCTCCTTTCCCCAGGCGCCTTACCTCTCTGCCTTTCTCTCTCTTAATCTCCAAGGGCTCTTCTCTTGCTTTTGTAAACCTGGTTTTTTTTTAATTTTTTAAATTGTATTTATTCATTTTAGAGAGGAGAGAGAGAGAGAGACAAAGACAGAGAGAGAAAGGAGAGAGAGACGGGGGAGGAGCTGGAAGCATCAACTCCCATATGTGCCTTGACCAGGCAAGCCCCGGGTTATGAACCAGCGACCTCAGCATTTCCAGGTCGATGCTTTATCCACTGCGCCACCACAGGTCAGGCCTCTTCTCTTGCTTTTGTAACTTGTTTCCTGCGCCGACGCAGCCCAGCTGGCTCACTTCTACTACCTCTGTAACTTTCTAAATGAGCTTTCTCTTAAAATTTGAAAAATAAAATAAAAAGAGTCCGGGCTCTTCCATGTATACCCCCTGGTTTATGCCTCAGCTTCCCTTTTGGCCCTTTGCCTTCTCAGTGTTGTGGGGGAGGGGCGGGGGGGCTGCAGAACGTGGCCCTACGCAGAGCCTCTGTCTTCAGAATGAGCGTGAATGGGATGCAAGGCTGGGCTCACGCGTGGCTGGGACTGTGCAGAGCTGAGAAAGTGGATGGCGGCCAGCCTTGGAACTGGACAGTCTTAGCTGACAAAGCCCTTGCTCCCTCCCTGGCCAAGCCTCATCTTCATTCCTAGATGCAGAGGATCTTTCTTAACCTTTCTCATCCAAGTAAAACCAGCTGTCCCAGGACAAACCTGGCCTGGGCCATTTCTATGACAGGAAGCCCCTTTTCTGGGGTCCTTGAGGTCCATTGGCTTGATTTCAAGGGGTGACAAGAGTCCCGAGCCGAGGGCCCTTGGGTGAAGTACCCACCTGCTTGTGGCCCGTGTGAAGACTGGGTCGAGGCGGTGGGCTGGCATCCCAACACAGCCTACAGAAGGCGGCAGGGTCCTTTTCCTCTGCAGCCTTGGGGCCTTGGCGGCCGCAGCCCTAACAGCCACAGCGAGCCCTCTGCTCTCCCCTACGCAGCTTTCCCCCTGCTGCTGGGTTAGCCTCCAACCCTGGCTCTGGGTGGGTGGCCACCCTCCCCCAGCCACACCCTCGCCCAGGCCTTTGGGGGCCCCCAGCACCCCCTCAGATCTGCCCAGTTCCATCCTCTCCAGGCTGTGTGCTCTTTCCAGACTTCTGAGAGCCTGTCAGACCTTCCTCTTTCCTGGCACTCTACCTGTCAAATTTTGTTGTATCCTCAAAGCTCATCTTCAAAATATGTCCAAAATCTGAACACATCCCCACCTCCAACTGCTCCCATCCGGGGCCAACCCACAGTCAGCCAGCCCTCATCTGACCTCCTGAATGGACCACTCCTTCAGCCTCTCTACTTCCCACCAGAATGAAAACGTTCAAGGTTAATTTAGAAACGGGCTGCTTCTCCACTCAGATCCCACCAGAATGGCTCAAAGGCCCTCTGTGACCTGCTCACCCACCACGTCATCTTTTCTTCTCCGCGCCTTGCTTGTCCTGCCTCGGTCACCCGGGCTCTTTGCTGTCCCTCAAACACTCCCAGGTAGTCTCACCTCCAAGCCCTTCTGTCACTTCCCTAAAATGACCACATGGCCTGCTGCCTCACCCCTCCTTCAGGTCTCCACTCAGATTTCATCTGAGTACAGAGGCTGCCCTAACCACCCCATAGAAAAATAGCAACACCCGCACCCTGCGCTCTGCCGCCTCCATCTGGCTTTGTTATTCTCTATAGTACATGTCACCATATGACATACTTGATTTCTTGCCCTTTCTATTGGTTTGTTGAGGTTTTTCCCCCCAACCAGAATATGAGCTGTGTGAGGGCTGACATTTTATTCACTACTTGTATCCCAGCTTCAGAACAGTGCCTGCACAGAAGGAAATGTCTTTTTAATGAATAAGGAAAAGCTTGACCCCGGTGCCATCTCTGTTATGACTCCTGTCCAACCTCGCCACTCCAAGTTCATCTCTGCCTCCAGACTAGCCCCTCGGTGTCCTCTACACTTAGGGTTTCATTGCACGTGCTTGCTTTTCTTGCATTAGGTGTTCCCACTGCACTCCCGCAGGCCTGGCCCAGGGAGCAGGACTGGATCAAGAAGACCTGAGGCTGGTGGGGGTGGAAGCCAAAACAAACAGACCAAAGTCAACCCCAGACAAAACCCAGGGACCTGGGCTGGGCTGGGCAGGTGGCCTGGGATTGTGGGGCAAGGGGACAGAAGCGGTCCAGGCAGTGCTGTGCCTCTGGTCCTCCCCAAGAGCCCTCCGCGGCGGCTCCTCCTCCCTCTGGGAGAGATGGGCACAGTCTGGATCGGGTATCGAAGTCTGCGGACGACCCTGCCCGGGGTGGGCACGGACACAGTAGACACGAGCCCTGTGAACTCCTGGGCCGGCCTGTACTTTTCTTTCCACTACATAAGTGCTTATTTATTAAAAGTGATAAAGAGCTTAGGAAACGTGTAGAAACAGAACAAAGGTGAGACACTGCAGGCCTGTATTTTGACCACATCCAGGCACTGCCCTTCTCCTGGGCCTGGGTAAGCAGGCCTGCTGGCAGCTTCAGAAAACTCACCCTCTAGGGTCTTTTTAGCTCATCTGCTTCAGTTTCCTCAGTTCTGAGAACGGGAACAGGAACACGTTGAGCTGCTCTGGGTCCCGCCTGGGCCTGGGGAGCAGGTCATCGCTCCAGGAGAGCCCTGGGTCCCGGTGGCCTGCTGGGTCTCTCAGCCCTCGGATACCGTTTCTGGGTCTGGTTTCAGAATGAATGCCCTGTGGCTGGTGAGACGCAAAGCCTTCATTGCATATTCTGGCTGGGTCCTGCGTTAGCTATTCAAAGCTCTGATTCCCCCCACTGGACACCCACAGGAATGGACCAAGAGGGCCTGAGGGAGAGTAGGGAAAGCCAAAAGAAACAGACCAAAACCAAAAGCAAACAAAACCTGGGGGCCGGGACCGGGGGAGATGAGATGGCAATCCCAAACTGCTTCCTGCCCGGAATCTGGAGCCACACCAGGAATGAGGGTCGTTCAGGGAGTACCAGAAGAAGGAGGGGTTGAAGTAGGGGCTTTCCAGGTCATGCTGTTGGATGCAGAGCCCCCCTTTATACTGTCCCCTCCTGTCCCGGCTGTCCTGAGGGTGGGCCAGGGCCTAGGTAGGACAGTCACCCGAAAGCCCTCAGGCCTGTCCCGGGGCTGCCCAGGACGGGGAGCCGGCCCTTCAGGGAGGAGGGGAAGAAGAGCTCATTGTGTGCTCTCCGCTGTGTGCCTGAGGAGGAGGTTAAGGGGGCGAGGCTGTGTCTCGCTGTCCCCACCGGCCTCCCGTGGGGCTAGCTGTTCAGACTCAGAGAGGCCACACTCCTGCCCAGTGCGCGTGAGGCCTCACTTGGGTGGCTGGTTCTGTGTCCGCAGCCCCAGCCCCGAGGGAGGGCCCCTCAGAAGAACTGCAGGGCTCACGCGCGCCCAGTGCCCCAGCCCCACCCCGCAGAGTGGTTTCTCTGTCTCCCGCCTGGGTCCCAGAGGGCCAATTAAGGAACTTTCTTTTCTTTTTGGTGAGGAGACCGTGGGTAGTTCCGGGCCCCAGAAATGTTGAATCAGAACGTGGAAGGGGTCTGAAGGAGGAAAAAGATCAAAACCCTGTTTAGCCAGCACCCCTGGATCGTTCTAGATCCCAGCCTTCTGACCATGCCCAGGCACCCCATGGCCGAGAGTTTGAATCCCACATCTGACCCTGGGGTGTCAATGTCATCTTGTAAGTCACAGTGACTTGCTGGGCTCTGCTTGTTGTCTCTGGCAGCAGAAGGAAGGAAGCTGTAAGACCCGTTCCATGGGGCAGTGACGTCCCAGTCCGGTGGTGGGCTGGGAGACAGGACAGGTTCTTTCCAGTGATTCCTTCATCGTTCCCGTTTCCCCATTCAGGGTCTTGTTCTTTTTTCCTAAATTGTCTTCTGCATCTGGCTCCTGACACTCCTCAGGGAAACTTCAACCCAGTCCTAAATCTTAGAGCGCAGATTTGAAAGGGATTCCCCATTCAGGTGTCTTACACTGAAGTCTCTGACCCTCTGCATTTGTGGCAAAATGCTGCATACGCGATGAGCTGGTCCTGGGAGATGATTCACAGTGTCAGAGGGTTCTGTATCTCAAAGAGCCCAAACTAGTGGCCCAGGAGCCCCAGAGGCCAGATCCTGGGCTGTGTGCCTGGATCATTTTTCTCAGCAAAGGCTCTCAAAGGACTTAGATCTGCCCCGAAATAGTTCTAGCCCACTCATCTCATCCTAGCACCTTATTTGGGGTTTGGGGAGGACTTTAGCGGTTAAGAGTGTGGACTCCAGGGTCAGGCTACGCCAGGGAATATCTGCCCCACCCCCCAGTGCTCTGTGATCCCAAGCAAATCCTGCCTACCTCTCTGGGCTTCACTGTCCTCATCTGTGAAGTGGGGGAAATAATAGTACCTGCTGTTATTTAGGTCAGGGGTAGTCAACCTTTTTATGCCTACCACCCACTTTTGTATCTCTGTTGGTAGTAAAATTTTCTAACCGCCCACCGGTTCCACAGTAATGGTGATTTATTTTTATTATTATTATTTTTTTTAGATTTTATTTATTCATTTTAGAGAGAGAGACAGAGACAGAGAGAGGAGGGAGGGAGGAGCAGAAAGGATCAACTCCCATATGTGCCTTGACCAGGGAAGCCCAGGGTTTTGAACCAGCAACCTCAGTGTTCCAGGTCGATGCTTTTACCCACTGTGCCACCACAGGTCAGACAGTAATGGTGATTTATTAAGTAGGGAAGTAACTTTACTTTATAAAATTTATAAAGCAGAGTTACAGCAAGTTAAACCATATAATAATAATCACTTACCAAGTACTTTATGTCAGATTTTCACTAAGTTTGGCAGAATAAATCTTTATAAAACAACTTACTATAGTTAAATCTATCTTTTCATTTATACTTTGGTTGCTCCGCTACCGCCCACCATGAAAGCTGAAACACCCACCAGTGGGCGGTAGGGACCAGGTTGACCACCACTGCTGTAGGTTGTTTGGAGGATGACAGGAGATAATTGATAGGAGACAGGGCTGCTCACAGATGGGGTCAAGGAAAGCTCTGGAAAAGGCCACAGTTACTAAAGATGAGCCAGTGAGCTCCAGAGAGGCACCCTCACCTGGGTGGGAAGAGCTGGTACCGTGTACCCTCTGCAGCCTCCCGGTCTAGCACTCCCTTCAGCTCCTCTACTTCAGGGACCCTGGGTCCAGATCCCAGAGCCGGGGAGGCTGGGGTTTTGTGGCCCAGTGAGACAGCACCGCCCATGCCCTTGGGTCTAGGTGACCTGCTTAGCAGAGCACCCTGGTTGGCCAGGTGTGTGGGTGCAGCAGGGAGAGGGGAGGGACTGGGAAGCAGCTAGGTGAAAAGAAGAGGGGAGAGAAGGGCCAGAGGTGGCTGGAACTTGAGTACTGAACACCCCACTGGGCTCCACAGTGTCCACAGCCTGGCGTGGGAACAGCTGCACAGTATGCCAAGTACACAGCCCCTTTTCAGTGCCCAGTTGCTTTAATACCTGCCTGCCCAGCCCTCCTCGACCTTCCTGGGCTCTAAGGATTTCATGAGTGCCAGTTCTGTGCTGTGTGATTGCTGGTACCCGAGAGGGTGCAGAGGAGCTACGAGGAGCAGGCTGGGTCTCCAGCCGAGTCCGCCTGCCCTCTGAGTGGTCCTGATTATGGTGCTGGTAGAAGTTGATAAGGCCTTGCCTCTCAGGGGTTCACTCCTCGTGGAGGGGTGGGGAGAGACTGGCTGAGGGCTCCAGATGCTTTCTGGAAGGAGGCCTTCTGCTGGGGTCATCAGGAGCTGAAGGGTTTGAGCTGATCCCTGAGGGGAGCTTAGGATTCCAGGAAGTAGAGAAGGGCTGGAGGGAATTTCAGGCCAGAGACCTGCAGGAAGATGGTAGCTTTGAAATGTTAATGAGTTATTTCAGGTACTGAAAAGAAGACATAACAATCTCTTCACTGCCCAGCTCAAGAAAATATTGCAGACCCTGTGAAGCCCCCGTGCACCCCGCTTTCTGCCTCTTGGTTCTTTCCACTGTGTGTCTGTGTCCCTGACCAATACAGATGATGCTTTCGCACGGTTTGGCATCTTTAATAAATATTGTCAGACTGTCTTCTCTGCAGCATGTCTGTTAGCTCGATGTTACGTTTGAACTTTGTGCACGCGGGGACCTGGTGCTCTGGAATTTGTCTTCCTGGCTGTGTGGTTTTCCCTGGTCTGACTGTCTTCAGCTGTTTCTTTGGCCAGTGTGGTGTTGGTGGGCATTTGGGGGTTTATGCTTGTTAAGCACAGGGTCCCCACTAGGCCGCCCAGAGGGGAGGAGGCAGAGACTTGTCTCGGTCCTGATTCAGAGGGCCTCACTGCGAGCTGGACACTCTCCTTTCAGCAGTGGGGAGCCACTAAGGCTTTTGTGCAGGAGTGGGGCTTGGTCAACATGGTGCTTTCTGGCCAGTGGCTTGTGGTTTGGACCGAAGGCGAAGAGCTGTGTAACGGTGGCTTTCATAAGGGTCAAGCTAAGAACTTCTAGGGCCTGTTCCTGGGTAAGCCCATGTGGTGGGGCATGGGGGGGGGGTGAACTTGAGAGAAATTCTGTTTTGGTGGCTTAGGCCAGGGAGTGAGGGTGAAGTCGGCGCTCCAGCTGTGTAACTGGGAGGGTGACCCGGCGTTTCCCAGGATGAGAGGCAGCAGGAGGAAGAGCGGACAGGCATGGCTTGGACCTTGGTGATTGTGACTCGGCCAATATGTAGGCAGATGTAAGGAGTCATGCGGAAGTCATTGTCAGGGAAGACTAACCCTGGGGGCTTGGGATGGGTGTCCCAGTGTTACTGGGTCCTCAGACCCCTCCATGCCTCCATGCCCCGGGCCTGTCATCCCCTGCTCCGCACTGGGACCCAGACTTCAGGCCCACAAAGGCCACCCTGCTCCTCCGACCGCAGCTGGTGGGGCACAGGTCTCAGGTCAACACCCCCTCTAATCCAGGCCCTCACCCTCTCTCCCCCGTCGTGACTCAGTTTCCCCTGCCACCTTCCACTCTGCTCCCCTTCACTGCACCCTCTACACAGCAGACAAGTGAGCTTTTAAAAAGGGAAGTTGAAGCACGTGCTTCCCCGCTTTCAAAGCCGCCAGCAATCTGCCACCCCTTCTCCACGGCCTGGCCCCTGCAGGCCTGCTGACCTCTTCTCCAGTGCTCTCAGCCCCTGGGCCCTGCCTAGGCCTCTTAGGAACTGCTAGCACGCACCCACACCCCACTCCTGCCTTCCACAGGACCTTGGTGCTGCACCACCCACTGTCTGGGCTACTGGCTGCTTCTTATCTTTCCATTCCCAGCTCCGTTTGCCCTGAAAGGAGAGGCTGTCCCTGCCCCCCTTGCCCACAGTAAGACCTCTTCCCTTCTGGCTACCCTCCTTCGTGGCCAGCTAGAGTTAACTGCTTGTTTGCTGATTGGTTTTCTGGTTGGGTCTGTTGGTCCCTCCAGTCACTATGCTGATAGGGACCCAGCTGCCTCTTTCTCTGCGGTTTGTACCCTGTCCGGCATGTGCAGTAAATATTTGCTGAATAAAGCAAATGAAAGAGAGGGCCTTGTTTACTGCAGCTACTTAATGCACAGACCCTGCCCTGCTGGATCTTGACCTTCACTGGGGGACAAAGCACATATATCATGAGCATCCAGAAAAAGGAAGACAGAGCATTGTGCACCCCCTCCCAGATGTGGACAGCCATCTGCTAGCAGCTGTGGGGGCGCCTGGCTGAATGTGGGAAGGAAGCAACAGTTGCTCAACACTTTCCCTGCCAGGCCTTGACTAATTACCATTTGTTACCTTGTTTTGTGTTACTTAATCTTCACACAGTCCTGCAGGGCTAAGTCCTGGTAGCGCCATTAAAAAAAAGTATTTTTTAATTAATTTTCAGAGAGAGAGAGACTGAAACATGAATTTGTTGCTCCACTTACTTATGCATCCCTTGGCTGATTCTTGTGTGTGCCCTGACCGGGGATTGAACATGCAACCTTAGAGTATGGGGGGCAACACTCAACCAACTGAGCTGCCCTGCTGGGGCTCAATACAAATTATTAGCAACTCGCCACATCTTACTGAAATTTCACCAACTGTCCCGCTAATGTTCTTTTTCTGATCTAGAATCCAATCCGGGATAATTAAGTTGTTCCAACCAATCCCCTGAGGATGGGCATCTCTCTCGGGCCAACTCTTTGTCCTCACTCACTCACCCACAAGGACCAGCAGCTCCCACTCCCCCAACCCCCCGCCGGGGGCTCCGCACTCTCCCTCTGCCCCGTTCTGGTGAGCTTTCCCCGGGTCCTCGCGCAGCCCGGCTCCCTCACTTCTTGGAAAGTCACTTCCACAGAGGCTTTCCTTGACTACGGTGCTAAAATAGCAGCTCCTGTCATCATCCTCCGTCCTCTTGCCCCGTTTTGTTGTGTCATCTGCACCTGACAGTCTGTTTACTGTCCTGTCAGTCCCACTAGAATGTCAGCTGCAAGAGGGCGCTGACTGCCCGCTCACCGTGCGCCCAGAGCAGGCTAATAGCAAAGCCTCACTGAATATTGTTGAATGAGTGAAAGTATATACGAAGTGGCTGAAACTGATTTAAAGATAAAAGAACAGACTGGTAGTTACAAAATAGTCACAGGGATGCCAAGTCCAGCACAGGGAATATAGTCAATAATCTTGTAATAACTGTGTGTGGGGCTGGGTGGGTACTAGAAAGATCAGGGGGAACACTTTGGTAAGTGTAGGATTGTCTAACCACTATGCTGTACACCTGAAACTAATAAAAATAATGTTAAATGTAAACTCTAATTGTAAAAAATAGCCTGACCTGTGGTGGTGTCGTGGAGGAAGTGTCGACCTGGAATGCTGAAGTCAACCCTGGGCTTGCCAGGTCAAGACACATATGGGAAGCAACTACTGTGAGTTGATGCTTCCCGCTTTTCCCCCCTCTTTCTCTCTCTGCTCTCTAAAAATCAAATAGAAAACCAAAAAAAAAAATTAAAAATTATTATTTTTTGACTGAGAGAACGAGAGAGAGACAAGAACAGAAAGAAAGGGTGAGAGGCATCAACTCAGAATTGCTTTCACTTTAGTTGTACATTGATTGCTTCTCATATGTGCCTTGCCCAGTGACCTTTTGGGCTCAGGCTGATGAGCTTCGGGATCATGTGGACAATTCCCCTGCTCAAGCCAGCGACCCCATGCTGACTGACGAGACTGCACTCAGAGCCAACCACCTCGGGGCTTCGAACCAGCAACCTCGGTCAATCAACCTAAGTCAGTGCTTTATCCACTGCACCACCACCAGTCAGGCTAAAAAAGATTATTAAAAAAATAAAAATAAAAGAGAAAGAAGGCCTCTTTAAAATGGATATAAAGACACGAAGAATGACAAAACCCCTCCAGTGTGTGTCAAAATTCCCAGTCAACACAAGTGCATGGACACATAAGTTAAGGGTCGCAATGATTCAACTTTTAAGTTTATCTATTTATTTTTTTCTTTACAGGGACAGAGAGAGAGAGTCAGAGAGAGGGATAGACAGGGACAGACAGACAGGAACAGAGAGAGATGAGAAGCATCAATCATCAGTTTTTTGTTGCAACACCTTAGTTGTTCATTGATTGCTTTCTCATATGTGCCTTGACCGTGGGGCTACAGCAGACCGAGTAATCCCTTGCTCGAGCCAGCAACCTTGGGTCTAAGCTGGTGAGCATTTTTTATTTTGCTCAAGCCAGATGAGCCCACGCTCAAGCTGGCGACCTTGGGGTCTCAAACTTGGGTCCTTGGCATTCCAGTCCAACGCTCTATCCACTGCGCCACCACCTGGTCAGGCACAATGATTCAACTTTAGTAAACGATTTCTACCAAATTGTCAGGGAGACCTGCTTGGTTTTGATGGACTTGTTCGCATACAAACCAGCTAGCTCTTTATGAAAGGCCTAAAGAGCAGGCGCCCCTGCACCTCACCGCCCTAACCCCCCACAGAGACACAGTAAAATGCCTGGAGAGAGCTTGAGTCCACCATCTAGCTTCCACCTGGGTTTTTCTGGCTCTGGCTTAATCAGCTAGGATCCCTGCGCCCTTTCTGGCTGACTTGCTGTGTAACCCTAACCCCAGCCTCAGTTTCCCTTCTGAGAGGCCAGGGCCTGAGGCAGCTCCTTTCCTTGCTGGAAAGGGCTCTGTAAAATGAAGTTTTGAGCCTCTGGAAAGCAGGAAAGAAGTGCCACACCAGGAACTGCAATGTGAGGCTTTTCCTTTCTTCTACCATCTCTCTGACTTGCCGTGATGTTTTTAGTTGGCTATTTAGTGTCATTCTTTTTTTTTTTTTTTTTAGGGAGAGAGAGAGAGGGACAGACAAGGACAGACAGACAAGAAGGGAGAGAGATGAGAAGCATCAATTCTTTGTTGTGGCACTTTAGTTGCTCATTGATTGCTTTCTCATATGTGCCTTGACCAGAGAGCTACAGCTGAGCCAGTGACCCCTTGCTCAAGCCAGTGACCTTGGGCTTAAGCCAGTGACCATGGGGTCATGTCTATGATCCCACACTTAAGCCAGTGACCCCTCATTCAAGCTGGTGAGCCCACACTCAAGCCAGATGAGTCCACACTCAAGCCAGAAGAGTCCACACTCAAGCTGATGAACTCGGGGTTTTAAACCTGGGTCCTGTGCATCCCAGGCCAACGCTCTATCCACTGCACCACCGCCTGTCAGGCTAGTGTCATTCTAAGTAAAGAAAAATTAAATATCTAAATTATTAGCATGAATTTTACCATTTATTGTTATACTATACAATACCAGTTTTATCTGTTTGTTTGTTTATTTTTAGAAAGAGAGAGAGAGAAAAAAAAGGGGAGAGAGAAACATTGCTTTGCTGTCCCACTTATTTATGCATTCATTGGTTGATTCTTGTATGTGCCCTGACTAGGGTCAAACCCTGGTACACCAAGACCATATTCCAACCAACTGAGCTACCCAACTAGGGCTATACAATGCCATTTCTAAATACAAATGTAAGGACATTTAACTCACATGTGGAATCACCGAAACTACATGATGCGCATTTCTTAGCTTGTGAGGGGATATATATTCTGTTCTGGCCAGAACATTGGAATGCTGCACAGAACTAATTCAACTGTGTTTATTTCGCCTCATGACACTCTCATGTTCTACCAGCTCACTGTACCGATGAGCAAGGGAGGAAGGACGGACTGACGAAAGGCAGAGGACAGATCAGTTACCCTTGTTCCCTCTCCTTCGGTGGCATCATTTACAACAGGGGTCCCCAAACGACGGCCTGACCCGCGGGCTGCATGCGGCCCCCTGAGGCCATTTATCCGGCCCCCGCCACACTTCCGGAAGGGACACCTCTTTCATTGGTGGTCATTGAGAAGAGCACAGGATGTATGTCGCATCTGCGACATTGACCATCTCATTAGCCAAAAGCAGGCCCATAGTTCCCATTGAAATACTGGTCAGTTTGTTGATTTAAATTTACTTGTTCTTTATTTTAAATATTGTATTTGTTCCCGTTTTGTTTTTTTACTTTAAAATAAGATATGTGCAGTGTGCATAGGGATTTGTTCATAATTTTTTTTATAGTCCGGCCCTCCAACGGTCTGAGGGACAGTGAACTGGCCCCCTGTGTTAAAAAGTTTGGGGACCCCTGATTTACAACATAGATGGTCAAATCGTACAGGGATGTAACATGAGTAAGGAAGGATGTGGTAGGGTTCCTCGGTTGTTTCTGTTTTTTAGAACACCACTGCTTTCTCTATGCCTTGGAAGCGAATTCTGGCTTGAACTGGAAGTGTGGCCTCTCAGTCGTAGATGCACACTCTCCTATCACTTTGAATCTTGTTGAGTTCTTGCACATAGTAGGTCTGCCAGCATTCTGTGCTCATGGGGCATTGTGAACACGGGAAGGGTGTGGGGCAGCAAGGAACAGAACATACACGTATTGTGTGTACCACTTCTGCTTGTGTGCATATTCCGTTGACCCATCAGACTTGACTCAAGGTCAAAGGTAAAATCATTAAGGATTTCAAGATGGCAACAGCAGAGCATTAAACCAAGCGAGGGTCGCACACCTGTGAAGCAGGCCCTGCATGCTGCCTTCTTTATTTGCAGGGCTCTGTCACTCACAGCCTCCTCGTTCCTTTTTGCTTCCTTGTCACTGTGTGGCCTGGGATGGCCTGAAATGGTGGTCAGAGGAGAGAGGAAGTTGGTCAGCTCATGCAGCCTCACCTCTCCCTGATTCCTTCACCAAAAAGCCAAACAGAACTTTCCAGTTTCCCTAAACAAGCCCCGCTGTCTGCTGTTATAGTTTCCTCTACCCCATTGGTTCTCAAAGTTGTGGTCCCTGGACCAGTGGCATCAGCATCACCAGGAGGTGTTAGAAAATGCAAACTCCTGAGCCCCGCCCCAGACCTGCTTTTTCAGGTGGGGCTGAGGAATCTGGTTCAGCATTCCCCGGCATCGCTGCGGGGCACCACTGCTCCTTCTGAAATATAGTTCTCACCTGTTGCAGCTGTCTAACTGCTCCTCCCCTTTCGCTGTAAAAACCCCTCACGGTCCAGGAGTCTGTCTGAATTCTCCTCTTCTCCCCTGATGGGCTGCCAACTGAGGATGTGTTTGTCTCATTCTCTATCTGGTCCTGCATACCGAGCAGGGCAAACAGTAGACGCCCAATAAGTGATGGTGAAGTTGTGTAGACTCGGGGCGACCAAGAGCGTGGAGATGTGGGGCCTGGGCATCATGGAGGGTCGGGGCCTGGGCATCATGGAGGGTCGGGGCCTGGCGGCTGAGCACAGACACCCCTCCCTGCAGGTACAGCCTGTACACCCGCACCTGGCTTGGGTATCTTTTCTACCGGCAGCAGCTGCGCAGGGCTCGGAATCGCTACCCCAAAGGGCACTCCAGAACCCAGCCTCGTCTCTTCAATGGTGAGCTCTGGCTGCCCTGGGCCAGCACCGCCCCCAGACGTGTCCACTCACCCTCCTGACTCCCTGTCACATCCCCCCGACCACGCCTTGCCCAGGTCCGTTGCCTCACCCACAGACCATCTCTGTCTCCCAGGAGTGAAGGTGCTTCCCATCCCTGTCCTCTCGGACAACTACAGCTACCTCATCATCGACACCCAGGCCCGGCTGGCTGTGGCTGTGGACCCTTCCGACCCTCAGGCCGTGCAGGTGAGGCGCAGGGGCCCCTGGGGTCACCTTGAGGCTGGGGCGACTTCCCCTTTCTAGAGAGGGGCTAATCCTGGTCCCTCTGCCATTGGGATGTGCCCCCTCCACATGCACTCACACACAGACCCTCACGTGCACATGCACATGCACAGAGACCCCCACAACCACAGCCTGGGAGAGGCTCGGTGTCCAGGGCTTGGCTGGAGGAGAGGGGGAGGGCAGCAGTGAGGGGACCAGAGCCAGAGAGGGAGCGATGCTGGCCCAAGACTGTGGGCCTACTGGGTTTCCACTCTCTCGACCTCTGTAACCCCCTTTCTGGTCCACTTTCTCCTCTCCTCACCTCTGTCGGTCAGTATCCGGGACTCGCCACCTTTCCCTCCCATTTCTTATTCCTGTGTGTGCATTTCTCTTATGTCTGCCCATCCACAAGTCTCTCTCTCCCCCTCTCTCCCACCACCCCACCCTTGTCCAGGTGCTCATACTGGGTCTCAGCTGTCCCTCCCTTCCCCAGCGCTTTCCTCCTCCTCCTTTCTCATTCTCCAGCTCCATCTCCTCTCCCTCCCCCACCCCCCCTTCCTTCTCTGCACAGCCCCCAAGCCCCTGTCTCTCTACCTCAGGCCTCCCTCTGCGTCCTGTTCTCAGTCTCAGTAACTCCTCTCTCCTCCAGGCTTTCATCGAAAAGGAGGGTGTCACCTTGGTTGCCATTCTCTGCACCCACAAACACTGGTAAGGGGCTGGGCTGGGCTGTCTGGGTGCAGATGACCTTCCCGAGCTGACCTTCGCTCCGGCTGAGCTTGCCAGGTTTGACCGCATCAGGTCAGGCTCGGCTGGGGCTCAGGAAGTCAGGACGGAGGCCACCCACCTTCCTCATGAAGTACCGAGCACTGGCAGAGAGGGAGGGGCCGGGGTGGGCCTCCCACTCCTCCACTTCTCAGGCTCCTGAATCCCCAGAGGGGGCCAGGGCAGGCATTTCTCTCTCAGTCCACGGGCATTTATGAGATGCCAACTCTGCACTGGGCACGGACAAACCTTGTGATTTCTCAAGAAGGTTCTAGCCCAATAGACGGGACAACTCTTCACGAAAGTGTACAACAGTGACAAACGATGGCAATTGTGGCCACAGGGTTTAGAGGTTGGGAGGCACCAGGTGGGGCATGATCAGATCCACTTGGAAGAATTAGAGGCTGATGACCCCGGAGCTGAGGAAATCCACCTTAGAAAGATCAGTTGGCACTGGCCAGGTGATGGGAGGAAGGCGCGGGTGGCGAGTTGTGGGGATGACATTCTGGGCAGCGAAACAGCTTGAACAAAGGCCCAGAGGTGTGGACCACTTGGCTCAGCCCTGAAGCCAGGGGTATTCAGGGTTCGTAGGCCTGGAGATGCCATGGGGAAAGAGGAGGCAAGGGGGCCACGTGCAGTTGCCCCTCAGAAGCACCCCTGGCTCTGCCGTCCTGCAGGGACCACAGCGGAGGGAATCGTGACCTCAGCCGGCGGCACCAGGACTGTCGGGTGTACGGGAGCCCTCAGGATGGCATCCCCTACCTCACCCAGTGAGTCCCGGACCCAGGGGCGGGCTGGCACCTCCGTGGGCTCCCTGCCTATCCTTCAGCTCAGTATTTTGGGAGTATCAGCAGTTGGATCTTTCCTGATGCTCTTTCTGGCCCTTAGAGAGCAGATCACAGCCCATTTGAAGACTGGCACTGCCCACCTGCCAGCTGATTTAGCCAGGGTTCCCCAAAACAGACTTCAGAGGGGAGGGTTTGGATCAAAAGTCCTACACTGAGGGTACCTCCTCTCTCTGGTGTGGAAGCCCTGACTCCTGCCAATGACCCAGCCCCCTGGGCCTGGGGTGCAGCAGGACCAGAATGGTGTAAGCTCTATACCTTCTCTCCCCCGTTGCCTTGCTCCTCAGTCCCCTGTGTCATCAAGACGTGGTTAGCGTGGGACGGCTTCAGATCCGGGCTCTAGCCACTCCCGGCCACACACAAGGCCATCTGGTCTACCTGCTGGACGGGGAGCCCTACAAGGGTCCTTCCTGCCTCTTCTCAGGAGACCTGCTCTTCCTCTCTGGCTGTGGTGAGTTCCTCCAAGGGGACGACGGAGGAGAAGAGATAGGAGGAGGGGAGACAGCCCAGGGCAGGGGCCCAAGGACAGCCACAGCGCCGTGCAATGCACTAAAGCATTAGCTTTGGCACAGACATTGCCTCGGCAGTTACTCTGATTTGGGGTAACAGTTACCTGTGTTACTCCAACTTTTTTATACCCTCACGACTTCTCACAGGGGCTGGCTAGCACGAGACAATGCCTGTAGCTGAGTACAGACCTCACAGGGTGTTTGTTTCCGCCGGGTAGAGCCTGGCTCTCTGATACAGTGACTGGGGACCAGGTTACACAAACCTGAGAACCCTGCGTGAGAGAGTGGCGCCGTGGTCGGCGGACCGCAAGCCATAGGCTGTGTGGAGGCCGAAGGGCAGCGCAGCAGAGAGGGAGGTGCTCTGTGGAAAGGAGCAGCCCAGCATGGCCGTGTGTGGGGTTCTGAGAACCCAGCCTGACGGCTCGGCTCCCCCTCTCTATCTGCATGTCAGGACGGGCCATGGGGGCCTTCCCAAGGGCTTTGTTGGGGGTGACTATTTGGGCCCGGCCCCCAGGGGCACGGTTCAGGGCTAGTGACCCAAGGTGCACAGCTGGGCCCTGCCCCACCTCACCTACCTTGTGTCATACTGTGCTGCCCTTGAATTTTCTAACACATCCCTGCCCCCACCAGGACGGACCTTTGAGGGCACTGCCGAGACCATGTTGAGCTCGCTGGACACTGTGCTGGATCTGGGGGACGACACTCTGCTGTGGCCCGGTGAGTGGCCCCCCTGCTCCCAGAGTACCCCCCCCAGGCCCAGTTTCTGTCCCAGAAGTGACACAGTCCACCTCTGGTGGCTCCCGGGAGCCCACTGTAGCAGGGGGACAGAGCTCCCTTGTTTTTGGAATACTGGCTCCAAACGAGCCTAGGACAGAAAATAGCCTTTGCTTATCAGAGGAGAAGTCAATAAATCCAGTCTGCTTGTATCCATGTATGCGTCCATATCCACACACTGTATGTCCAGCTGACCATATGTATATATGTACACTGCATGTCCATGCAGACATACATACATACAGTGAATGTCCACAGTTTCTAAAACATTCTCTACTATCTCAGGTAATCCTCAGACTATCTCAGTTCAGCCATTCGTTCACACTTTCTTGAGCACCTAACATGTTCCAGGCTCTGTTCTAGGCACTGGAGACACACCCTTGTTCTAGTGGGATTATTTTCTCCGCTTGCCAAAGAAAACTGTGGCTCAGAGTGGTGGCATGACTTGACTGAGGTCACAGAGCTGGGCAGAGGCAGAGTCAAGCTAGAATGTGGCCTCCTGGCTACCTGCCCGGTGGTTTCCCTGAATGGCTCCTGCCTCTTTTTTTTTTTTTTTTTTTCTGTATTTTTCTTAAACTGGAAGTGGGGAGGCAGTCAGACAGACTCCCTCATGCACCTGACCGGGATCCACCCAGCATGCCCACCAGGGGGTGATGCTCTGCCCATCCAGGGCGTCGCTCTGTCCTACCAGAGGCACTCTAGCGCCTGGGGCAGAGGCGAAGGAGCCATCCTCAGCATCCAGGCCATCTTTTGCTCCAATGGAGCCTCAGCTGCGGGAGGGGAGGAGAGAGACAGAGAGGAAGGAGAGGGGGAGGGGTGGAGAAGCAGATGGGTGCTTCTCCTGTGTGCCCTGGCCGGGAATCGAACCCGGGACTTCTGCACGCCAGGCCGACACTCTACCGCTGAGCCAACCGGCCAGGGCCTGGCTCCTGCCTCTTCACGCACCGCTGACTTGTGCCCCCTTTCCCCGGGAAGGGCCGCCCCTCCTCCCGGTTGTCAGTACCATGGGCCTCGGGGTAGGAAGGACTTTTTCTGCTCACACATCAACCTCTCCACCCTGCCTCTGCCTGCACGGGGTTCCCCAGGTCATGAGTACGCGGAGGAGAACCTGGGCTTTGCGGGCGTGGTGGAGCCTGAGAACCTGGCCCGGGAGAGGAAGATGCAGTGGGTGCAGAGGCAGCGGATGGAGCGCAAGAGCACGGTGCGAGGCTGGGGGCCCCGTGGGGCTGGGGCTGCGAGGGCTGCGAGGGCGCTCCCCAGAGCTGTCTCTTCCTGCTGAGCCAGGGCCTCTGTGCCCGGCCCAGAGCTCTGACAGGTTTGCTTCATGGGTCTTTGAGTGAGAACTCCTGGACCTAGGGCGGGGCAGGCGGGATTCCCTTGGGGGGGGGGCTTGTGAAGATTCTCCCCACCAAAGCCGCTGCCTCTGGCCCCGCAGTGCCCGTCCACCCTGGGAGAGGAGCGCTCCTACAACCCCTTCCTGAGGACCCACTGCCTGGTGCTGCAGGACACTCTGGGCCCAGGCCTGGGCCCCACCGAGGACGACGGCGACTCCCGGGCCCAGCTCCTGGAGAAGCTCCGCCGCCTAAAGGACCTGCACAAGAGCAAGTGACCCCCCCCAGCCCGCCCCAGCCCACCACATGGTGGGGAGGCCGCTCATCACCCGCACACGGCATCCTCATCACTACCAACACCCTCCATCGGCACCCACAGCGGTCATCATTCCCCGACACTGGTCAAGGGGAGAGGAGGGACACGGTGGGGAGATCTTGAGGCCCAGAGAAAGGGGACAGCTCTAAGGCTTGGAGACACCATGGGGTGAGGCTGAGCTTTGAAGGGTAACAGGAAAGGGGGGGCTTCGGGCCATCTCCAGACCTAACTGGACGGGTCCCCTCTCCCTCCCCTGTTCCTGCGATGGTAGTGAGGGTATGGAGGCTGCTGTGAGCCCCTCCCTCAGGAGGCCTCACCCTCACGGTAGCCACTAATCCCAGGGCTGCGGGAGCCATGACCGAGAGAGGTGGCTGGGAAAGTCTCCACTCAGACCCCTGGTTTACTGAGGCACTGCCCCTCCTCCCCCAGCCTCCCCACTCTGCCCTGCCCTGCCCCACCCCTCACCCACAAGGGCATCTTTCAAATAGAGCCATTTCTGAAAAAGACGAAGAGGCTGGAAGTCTGTGTTTGGCCAATCTCTGCCTTAGTGACTTCCCTACAACCTGGCAGAGGGAGGGTCCTGGTTGCCAAGGAAACCTTGACCTCAGGCTAAAGAGACAGCAGAGGCTGCTGGGATATTAGCCCAGCGTCTTGTAGGTGGCACAGGCTCCCTGCACGGCTGGCCTGGCCTGCTCACTGGCCTCTGCCCCTGCGCTGGGCCAGTAGGGCCCCTTCCAGGGGAGAGAGAGCCATTGTCTGCCATGGCCGCTGCCGTTTTCTCGTTGTGGCCCTATGCTTAATAACTCCTGCCTTCCTCGAACTTCTGCTTTGTTCTCAACCCCTTTCCTCTTTTAGTCATTAATGACATTCATCTGGCCCTTGCAGTTTGCCAAGAACAGTCTGTGTCATTTCTCATTAGATCCTTGGCCCCGTTCTGGCTGGGTGGAGGGGTCTGTGCAGCCGAGTCCAGAAATCAGAAGTCTGAGAGCAGAGACCCCTCGAGTACATGGCAGCTTCCAGGACCCAAGCCAGGGCCCTTTTTCTCTGCTCAGCCCTCCCTCAGCTCAGCTTCTCTGGTCTCGGGTCCAGGTCCCCTTGGGGCCACAGTGAGGAAGCCTATGGTCCTCAAGCAGACGGACCTTGGGTCAGCCAGGGGCCTTCTCTTCCTTCGAAGAGAACCCTTCCCTCAGGCTCTGCTCACCTCTGGCAAGCCTCCAAGATGCCCCCTGCCCTCAATTTCTCCTCATCATCCAGCCTCTGCCTCCCTCTCCAGCCATAGCCTCTGGTACCAATTCTAGCAATACTTCCAGAATAGAGTTCCCTGCATCCCAAGACATGCAGTTTCCTGCCTCTGTGCCTTTGCTCACGCTGTTTCTTCAGACTGGAATGCCTTTCCCCTGCTTCTCCTGCCTTGTCTGCCTGGCAAACACCTGTTCATCTCTCGCAATCCCCCTCAAAGGCCCCCTCCTCCAGGAAGACAACCTCCCATGTGTCTCCCCTCCAGGCTACCTCTGCTCTTTGTAAATGCTTCTCGTGTGGCACTTTTCACTGTATTTTACTTGTTTACATGTTTGTCTCCCCTTCCAGACTGTGAATCCTTCAGGGCATGGACTGTATCTTATGCATCTCTGTATTTCTGCGCCTAGCACGGTGCCTGGCACACAGTAGGCGCTCAATAAATGTTAAATGAATGAATGATTTAATAGAGGCTTGGTCACTCAGTGGGCTTGTCTTTATTGCTGCTTCTATTTTTCTGTCTGGGTTACAGGTCCTCCAGCTTGAAGCTACTTCAAGAACTTTGGCCAAAAACAACACTATGACTATATCCTCCCATGGCTCGTGTGTTCTGGGCTTATCTCTGTTTTCCAAAGCTTGAGGTGCACAAGTGTACCCTGGCCACAAAGGGGATGGTTTCCATGGTCACAGTGCAGCAGTGAAAAGCACTATAAGGGCAAGGCCTTGGCCTCTCTTTAACCCTTTGAGTAGTGAGTGTTTTTCATGCTCACTGACCCCCAGGAGTATTTTTTTTAATGAAATTAGTTACAGTTACCATTTTAATAACTTAAAATCATATTTGTTTGATAACCAATTTATGGAAACAAGAAGAACATACATTTGCCTTTTTTAACGTTGCCTTACACATTTTTAAAATAAATCAGTCGTACTCTGGATGGTCAGGAGGCACGAGGACGTACATGAACGTTCGTACTGCTCAAAGGGCCAATGCCTCTCTCAGAACCCGACACCACTATCTGGAGATAAATTTTATCAACATCATTTTGTTTTCATTGTATTTATCTTTGAGGTCAATATTTTTGACAAGTGACACCACTTTTCAATTCAAGACAGTAATTAAAGATATTTATTGAAACAGGAAAATAAGCGAAGGTGACACTTGGCTATAGCAGAATTCTTGAAGATGGTGCTGATGTGACTCAAGACCAGAGCCCTGGCTTAGCTCCACATTTCTCTGGGGCCAGCCCAAGGCCTGGTTTTCCCACCCCTGGCTGTACCTCTGCCTCTTCTGTTAAGCACTCCTTACCCCAGGTCGGGGACCGTGGCACTGGCCCAGGCTGCCCCGGGTCAGGGCTGCACCTGGGATGGGGGTGGGGGAAGGGGCCATGGTCCTCACCTTCCTGAAGAAAGACAGCTGACTGTGCTCTGCAGTTGTCTCGGTGTCACTGCTGTCTTGACCGGGCAAGCTCCAGGGCCAGGTCACGCTGGGTATGCCTAGCTCTGAGGGGCACTGAGTGATGGTTCTCTAAGGCTGGCGACACATTTTCCCGGGGCCGTGAGTGATCCTCGCACCATGGCGTCTGTCCTCAACGATGGCACATGCTTCTCCCGAAGCTGGGACTGACCAGTAACAACCCCCCGGTCACCTGCTCCTTGCTTGTGGGACAGGAGGTGTCACTGGCCTTAGATTCCTGGGTTGTAATCCCAGCTCTGTCACTTACCATCCAAGTGACCTGGATAAGTCTCTTTCCTGACCTCAGTTTTTCCTCTTCCAATGGAGAAGACAAGCTTGAGTGAGTCAGAACCAGAACCCTTTCAGGAGCAAGTGACAAGTAAAGAACAAGGAGCTTCGGTTCAAAACCCTGGGCTTGCCTGACCAGGCGGTGGCGCAGTGGATAGAGTGTCGGACTGGGATGTGGAAGGACCCAGGTTCGAGACCCCGAGGTCGCCAGCTTGAGCGCGGGCTCATCTGGCTTGAGCAAAAAGCTCACCAGCTTGAACCCAAGGTCGCTGGCTCCAGCAAGGAGTTACTCAGTCTGCTGAAGGCCTGCGGTCAAGGCACATATGAGAAAGCAATCAATGAACAACTAAGGAGCCGCAAAGAAGAATTGATGTTTCTCATCTCTCTCCCTTCCTGTCAGTCCCTCTCTCTGACTCTCTCTGTCTCTGCCACACACACACACAAAAAGCGACGTTGTAGAAAGGGACGTGTAGACGTGAAGAGACCTGTGTGTGTGTGTGTGTTGCAGGTGGTCTCAGTCCTCCGAGGCCTGCCCACAAATGGAGCATTTGAAAGCACATAGTAACCTAATCCCGAAGGTCAGTAAACCCTAGGCTCTGGCTAAAGCTGGACGGGTGGTAGAAGGAAAAAGGAACTGGAGTTGGACTGGTCCTGATAGTGATACAGGTTCTGCCTCTGACCGGCCGTGGGTAAAGCGGACAGGTGACCCACGTCCCCAAGCTCGTTCTGCAGGGCCTGGGAGAACTGAAGGGGATGCACAGTGGCAGCCTCTCTCTTCTCTTGCTGTTCTGGTTTTGGTTTTGTTTTGTTTGTTTGTTTGTTGTTATTGTTTTTACAGAGACAGAGAGAGAGTCAGAGAGAGGGATAGATAGGGACAGACAGGAACAGAGAGAGATGAGAAGCATCAATCATCAGTTTTTCGTTGCAACACCTTAGTTGTTCATTGATTGCTTTCTCATGTGCCTTGACGGTGGGGCTACAGCAGACTGAGTGACCTTTTGCTGGAGCCAGCGACCTTGGGTCCAAGCTGGTGAGCTTTGCTCAAACCAGATGAGCCCGCGCTCAAGCTGGCAATCTCGAGGTCT
Organism: Saccopteryx bilineata; assembly: GCF_036850765.1. Classification (NCBI taxonomy): domain Eukaryota; kingdom Metazoa; phylum Chordata; class Mammalia; order Chiroptera; family Emballonuridae; genus Saccopteryx; species Saccopteryx bilineata. The sequence continues at coordinate 18,525,255 of NC_089494.1, read as the reverse complement.
CGAACCTGGATCCTCTGCATCCCAGTCCGACGCTCTATCGACTGTGCCACCACCTGGTCAGGCTGGTTTTGGTTTTTATTGATTTTAGAGAGAGGAAGGGAGAGAGACACACACACAGAAACATCTATCTGTTCCTGTATGTGCCCTGACCGGGGGTCGAACCTGCATGCAGTCTTTGTATATCGGGACAATGCTCTAACTAACAAAGCTCTATCCAGAGCTCCTCCTACTGTCGTTAATGAACTTGGGGCTAGTCCATCAAGGACAATAGAACAAAATGGTTGAGAATATGGACTCTGGAGCCAGCCCACCTGAGTTGGAATCCACACATTCCATTTATTAAGTGGGTGACCTTAGGTAAGTTACTTAACATTCCTGTGCCTCCATTTCTCACCTGTCCAATGGGGAAGATACTGACACCACCTCAGAAATGGTTGTATGGATTAAGTGAGTTAATACCTGCGGAGCTTGGCACATCATGAGCCCGCTCTACGTTAGTGGTGGTTGGTTGTTCAGTGGATGACCACCCCAGTGGCTGGGAGGGCCCAGGCTGGCCACGTTACAGGTTCAGAGAGGCCAGCCTGCCCACCACAACCGCATTGCTAGTATGTCAACCCACTCCACATTATCCCTCCACTGGCTGTCAGGCCCTAAGGGGTAAACAAAAGCAAAGGTCCTTGGTAGATCGCTTCCAGAGGGTCAAAGAGTAGACAACAAGCTGGTGTTGGTCCTCTGTGACTCACTTTGCCCTACTGCTGTCTCCCCCAGCAGCTGGCAGGAAACAGCCAGCCCCACAGAGGAGGGGCTGGGGGAGGGGGAGAGAGTTGAGAACGTGGACTCCAGGAGGTGGCTAGAGGGGCTGACCAAGGATTGGTCGTGGTGGATGGGGGAGAGCTCCAACAGGCAGGGGACAACAGGAAGAAAACTGCCCTCTTCAAGAGCCTCTAGACTACAATTTGCTCTTTTTATTTTAAACGTCGTCCTAATAATCAAAAGGATTTTTATCAAACTTCATGTAATTCACATATGAAAGCAATAGGGTTTGCTTTATTTAAGATTTTATTTAAATCTATTGATATTGCCTGACCAGGCGGTGGCGCAGTGGATAGAGCGTCTGACTGGGATGCAGAGGACCCGGGTTTGAGACCCCGAGGTTGCCAGCTTGAGCGCAGGCTCATCTGGTTTGAGCAAAAAACCCACCAGCTTGAACCCAAGATCGCTGGCTCCAGCAAGGGGTTACTCGGTCTGCTGAAGGCCCGTGGCCAAGGCACATCTGAGAAAGCAATCAATGAACAACTAAGGTGTTGCAACGCGCAACAAAAACTAATGATTGAGCCTGACCTGTGGTGGCGCAGTGGATAAAGCGTCGACCTGGAAATGCTAAGGTCGCCGGTTCGAAACCCTGGGCTTGCCTGGTCAAGGCACATACGGGAGTTGATGCTTCCAGCTCCTCCCCCCATCTCTGTCTCTCTCTCCCTCTCTCTCTCCTCTCTAAAATGAATAAATAAAATAAATAAAAATTAAAAAAAAAAAGGCTAAAAAACTAATGATTGATGCTTCTCATCTCTCTCCGTTCCTGTCTGTCTATCCCTCTCTCTGACTCACTCTCTGTCTCTGTAAAAAAATAAATAAAAAATAATAAATAAATCTATTGATATTTTTTATTAACAACTTTGAGTTATCATTTGCATAACACAAAACTCAACCTTTTAAAGGGTACAGTTTGGGTATAGGCACAATTGTCCGACCATCACCACCATCTAATTGTAGAACGTGTTCGTCATCCCGGATAGAAACCCTGTGCTCATCTGATCTCTCTCCCAGCCTCCACGTCTCCACCCCGCCCCACACTAGGCAACCACTGATCTACTTTCTATATCTGGATTTGCCTGTTCTGGACATGTCATATGAACAGAATCGGGCAATCTGTGGTCTTTTGTGATCAGTTTCTTTCTTTCAACATGTTTGCAAGGTTCATTTGAGTTGTAGGATGTATCACTACTTTATTCCTTCTATGGCTGAATAATCTCCCATTGGGTTTGTACACCACATTTTGCTTATCCACTCGTCAGTTGAAGGGTTGTTTTCACTTTTTGACTATTATGAGCAATGGTGCTATGAACATCTGTGTACCAGTTTTTGCATAGACAGATGTATTCAATTCTCTTGGGTATGAACCCAGGAGTGGAATTGCTAAGTCATGCAGTAACTCCGTGTTTAGCTTTTTGAGGAACTATAAATTGCTTTCCAAAGCAACTGTGAATTTTCTTAAAGTCACTGATGGCTCACGTGCAGAAACGCTTATTCATTATTCACTTTGGCTTTTAACAATTAATATTCAATTTTTTAAAATGCCAGTTTTAAAATATAAACATTTACGTTTAAAAAAAACTGCTTTAGGCAGTTTATATTACACTTATTCATCCTATATATAAATAGATTCCCATATTTCTTTTTTAAAAGGAATTGCTGCCCTGGCCGGTTGGCTCAGCGGTAGAGCGTCGGCCTAGCGTGCGGAGGACCCGGGTTCGATTCCCGGCCAGGGCACACAGGAGAAGCGCCCATTTGCTTCTCCACCCCTCCGCCGCGCTTTCCTCTCTGTCTCTCTCTTCCCCTCCCACAGCCAGGGCTCCATTGGAGCAAAGATGGCCCCGGGCGCTGGGGATGGCTCTGTGGCCTCTGCCTCAGGTGCTGGAGTGGCTCTGGTCGCAACATAGCGACGCCCAGGATGGGCAGAGCATCGCCCCCTGGTGGGCAGAGTGTCGCCCCTGGTGGGCGTGCCGGGTGGATCCCGGTAGGGCGCATGCAGGAGTCTGTCTGTCTCTCCCTGTTTCCAGCTTCAGAAAAATGAAAAATAAAAAATAAAAATAAAAAAAAATAAAAGGAATTGCTATGTGTCAATTACATCTCAATAAAGCTGGAGGAGGAAGTAAAGTAAAAAGAACTCAGTTCTCTCTTTTTGTTGTTGTTGTATTTTATTTTATTTTATGTATTGATTTTAGAGAGAAAGGAAGGGAGAGAGAGAGACAGGAGCATTGGTCTGTTCCTGTATGTCCCCTGACCACGGATCGAACCGGCAACCACTATGCTCCAGAGCGATGCTCTAACCAAGTAAGCAAACTCAGTTCTCTTTTAAATTTATTTTTAAATTTTTTTACTGATTGATTTTTTTGTGTGTGTGTATTTTTCTGAAGCTGGAAACGGGGAGAGACAGTCAGACAGACTCCCGCATGCGCCCGACCGGGATCCACCCGGCACGCCCACCAGGGGCGAGCTCTGCCCACCAGGGGGTGATGCTCTGCCCCTCCAGGGCGTCGCTCTGCCCCGACCAGAGCCACTCTAGCGCCTGGGGCAGAGGCCAAGGAGCCATCCCCAGCGCCCGGGCCATCTTTGCTCCAATGGAGCCTCGGCTTTGGGAGGGGAAGAGAGAGACAGAGAGGAAGGAGAGGGGGAGGGGTGGAGAAACAGATGGGCGCTTCTCCTGTGTGCCCTGGCCGGGAATCAAACCTGGGACCTCTGCACGCCAGGCTGACGCTCTACCACTGAGCCAACCGGCCAGGGCCTTTACTGATTGATTTTAGAGAGAGAGATAGAGGAAGGGAAAGAGAGAGCGAGACGGAGAAGCATTTGTTGTTCCACTTAGTTGTGCACTCATTAACTGCTTTCCGCATGTGCCCTGACCAGGGATCCAACCAGCAACCTCATTTTGGCATGACCTCTAACCGACTGAACTAAGCAGCCAGGGCCTAAAACTTTTTTAAATAAAGCAATTGACTGACAAACCAACTTCCCAAGTACTTTTATTGCAATCTAATAAGTAAATATGTATTATAAATATAGTAAATTTGAAGATTTGTTTGTATTTTAATGTTTTTATAATCCCAATTAGAATTTAACTTCAAAGAACAGTCTAAATCAACTATTCAACTCTCTGATTTAAATTAGAATCTCCAGGCTAATCTCTTAAGCACCCTACCATGCCAAATTATTTTAAACATTTCAAGTACTTGAAATACTGCATATGCACAATATAACACACAAAAAAACATTAACACTGTTAGTTTCTCTTAAGCAGTTCTACACATAATTCTAAACTTATCTAAAGTTGATAGATAATTACCCAGTAAAAAGCGATTGGAAGATTACCTTCCCAAGTGATATGGGAGTCAGGGGGAGGAAGAGTAAGAAACATACCTTTTTAAGTGACTATGATTTCATGTCAAGATTTTTATTTATTTATTTTGAAATTATAGTTGACATACAATATTATATTAGTTTTACATGTATGTCATAGTGATTAGATATTTATTTATTTATTTTTATTTTTTATTTTTTTGTATTTTTCTGAAGTTGGAAACGGGGAGGCAGTCAGACAGACTCCCGCATGAACCGGACCGGGATCCACCCGGCATGCCCACCAGGGGGCAATGCTCTGCCCATCTGGGACGTTGCTCTGCTGCAACCAGAGCCATTCTAGCACCTGGGGCAGAGGCCATAGAGCCATCCTCAGTGCCCGGGCCAACTTTGCTGCAATGGAGCCTTGGCTGCGGGAGGAGAAGAGAGAGACAGAGAGGAAGGAGAGGGGGAGGGGTGGAGAAGCAGATGGGCGGTTCTTCTATGTGCCCTGGCAGGGAATCGAACCCGGGACTCCTGCACGCCAGGCTGACACTCTACAACTGAGTCAACCGGCCAGGGCGTGATTAGATATTTATATATCTAACTATCACCTTGATTAGTCTTAGTAGCCATCTGTCTTGTCACCGTACATAGTTATTACAATATTATTAACTCTATTCCCAATGCTATACATTACATCCCTTGGCTTTTTTTATAACTGGCCGTTTGTCAGTTTTGCTCAGCTTTCCCAAGGCATTAGAAGTAACTTGTTTAGCTGGTGAATTGGGGGGAAGAAACCGAATTGCTCAGATCAGCTTATTCTGAGTTCTCTCTTTTAGCTCTCTATCTACAAATAAGACTTGTATTAGTGGAAAGGGGGGGAATTTTTCCCAGCTACCCCCCAAGATTTTTCTTTTGTGTGACCCTATCAGGCTGAGCCCTTCTCTATAGCCACTACAACACAGACTCCAACACTCTCCGGCGGATCAGATCATCAATTTTCAAGCCTTTGTCTTTCATTACTACCCATGTTACAGCACCATTAGGTTATTTTCCTTTTAAGATTTTATTTATTGATTTTAGAGAGAGGGAGAGAGAGAAAGGGGGGAGAAGCAGGAAGCATCAACTTGTCGTTGCTTCCCGTTGGTGCCTTGACCGGGCTTGAACCGGGAACCTCAGCATTCCAGGTTGGTGCTTTATCCACTGAGCCACCATGGTTTGGGCTACACTAGGGGTCCCCAAACTTTTTACACAGGGGGCCAGTTCACTGTCCCTCAGACCGTTGGAGGGCCAGACTATAAAAAAAACTATGAACAAATCCCTATGCACACTGCACATATCTTATTTTAAAGTAAAAAAAAAAAAAAAAAAAAAAAAAAAAAAACGGGAACAAATACAGTATTTAAAATAAAGAACAAGTAAATTTAAATCAACAAACTGACCAGTATTTCAATGGGAACTATGGGCCTGCTTTTGGCTAATGAGATGGTCAATGTCCGGTTCCATATTTGTCACTGCTAGCCGTAACAAGTGATATGACGTGCTTCAGGACCCGTGACACGTGCGTCCCGCGTCACCGCAAGTAGTACTGTATGTGAGCAATGCCGCACTTTGCGGTGCCACCACATACAGTACTCCAGGAGCACAGGGTGTGGATGCATCCTGTGCTCCTCTCACTGACCACCAATGAAAGAGGTGGCCCTTCTGGAAGTGCAGCGGGGGCCGGATAAATGGCCTCAGGGGGCCTCATGTGGCCCGCGGGCCGTAGTTTGGAGACCCCTGGGCTACACCATTAGTTTAGAGTCAATATATCCTCTTTGGCTTCATTTCTCTGAATTCTCTGTGACTCTGGAGCCAGACTGCCTTGGGTTGATACTGGCTCTGCCAATTACTAGGTGTGTGACCTAGGAAAGACATTTAACCTCTTGGTGCCTGAGTTTTCTTAGCCATAAAATGGAGGGAAAAAAGTACCTGCTCACAGAGTTATTCTGAAGATTGAGATAATGTGCATGAGGCTCTATGAAGCAGTGCCTGACCTAGGGTTAGCATGGTTTATGTGTTTGCTGTGATTGTGGTAGGCAGTTAGACAGACAGGGCAGAGCAAGGACTATAGGCCAGACACAGAAGGTCACCAGGGTAGAAAGCCCCAGGTGCCTGACAACAGCTAAAACTGGGAAGCCAAGGATCTCACCCCCAGGGTAACCTTTCCTCTGCAAGCATCTGGCTGGTCATGTGGTTTAGATCACTCTGATTTCTTATCTCTGGTCCTGTGATTTGGACCCTCCCCTGACCTTTCCTCCCCTGGCATGTTGCTAGTCATGCAGGGTAAAACCCCCTTAGCAGCGGAATGAACAAGGGGTCAGAGAATAGCCCTTAAGCATTAACCCCTAAGGATAACATCTAGGTTTCGCTTCAGGCCCCTAAGGATAACATCTAGGTTTCAGCTTCTTGCGCAGGGGAAAGCAGCAAAATCAGACAAGTGATGTCACAAATAACCTCAAGACCAGCTGCACTGACAAATAACCCCGTGCCTGGCACTGACCAATCAGTGGAGACCACGATCCTAAAAGGACACGCTTGGAGAGCTGATGAATGCTCTATCGGGACCTTCCCTAAGCTCTCTACCCTTAAAACACCTTAGGATGGAGGATCCAACACGCTCTCCCTCCCGTGAGCACGCCCTCGCCTTTCCCTTCTCTTCTTCCCCCACAGGCATGTATCTCCTAGACTCCAAGGGTCCCTATGAGGCTTGCAACCAGGGGAGCCATGGCAGCGGCAGCTTGTCGCGGGCTCACCCCCTGAACCTGTCTCCAAGGCCCCTCTCCCTTGACTGCCCAGGGAGCCGGAGCAGACCTGCCTGGGCTCTCCTGTTGCTGCTTCTATCCCAGGCCCTTCCCTGTTTCACTGTCCCCAGCTTTCATGGAATTACTCCTGTGCTGTGAAATTTTTCCAGCACAAAGTCAAGAACTCACATATTATTGCTGGCCCTAGGCAGACCCGAAGGGCCAGGTCCCCTGTTCAGTAATACGATTGTCACTGTATCACCATTATTGTTATGTGCTAGGACCACAAAGTGTAGCTCTACGTACATGACTCTGCCTGTTTGGGCATTTCGGACTCAGGGCCACAATGTCTAAAGTCATTCTAATAATCCAGGTCATTCCCATTCCTCTTAAGAATGTCACATGCTCCCTCTGCTGGACAATATGTCAGGCTTGGGCTGAATCTCAGAACCCACATGCAGTTCCTACTAGTTACTCTAAGGTCTGGGTATTTAGTGAAGTGGGTTGATGGCCCTTTAAGAGGTGGTAACTAGCACCCAGTTGCCATGGAGACAGCGGAATACAGACCATTTGCAGGCAGCAGGCAGCATGTCTTCTAAAGTTCAATCCAAAGGTGGGAAGCGGGCTGCTGGGGCCGGAGAGGGGAGGGCCCTCCTTCCCTCACAGTCTGCCCTGAGGTGGCCTTGGAGGCTTCTGCTCTCGGGACCACAGCCCACCCCGTCCTTCTCTGGGGGTCTTCTTTCTCCGGGGGTCTACCAGCTCAGCCTTTTTTCCACCCATAGACCCCCAAGCCAAGGACCAGCAGGCCTCAGCCCCAGAGAGTCTGCCACCCCCAGAGGCCAATGCTGAAGCCATTGACTTCCTCAGCTCCCTCAGTGAGCCTGGGCAGTGTGTGTGTGTGTGGGGGGGGGGGGGCATGGCCACATCTGTCCCAAACATGACTCTCCTGGGACTCAGAAAGGGCTAATATTCTTCAGGGGAAGCCCCCAGGGACATGGGGGTGGCTGGGGTGTGTCATCCCTGCTGGCTGCTGTAGAGGCCAGTGGAGGGGAGGCAGGGGCTGCCTGGGGAACATGGATGAAGAGGGAGGGCGTGGATGGGGACTGTGGGACGCCCGATGGCCAGGGGGGTCAGAGAGTTGAGGCCTATGAGCTAGGGCTTTATCTGTCCCCATGGGGTCCCTCACCTCCAGGGCAGGAGGAGCTGCAGATGCTGTTCTTCTCCGAGACCCTGGCCATGGTCTCGAGCACAGGGGAGCCCCAGGGAGAGCTGACCATCGAGGTGCAGAAAGGGAAACACGAAGATGATATGGGTGCCATGTCGTCCTGTCCACTCGTGCACGCCTTCAGCCGAGGCTTCATGGACAAAATGCTCTGCGGAAACTCTCTCCTGGGTAGAGCTCCTGCTGTCTACTGCCCGTCACCCCATCCTTCCTCCACCTCCCCTCCTCCATTCCCAGGACCTTACTGAGGACCAACCCTTAGATCTGACTTTAGGGCCAGAATGAGACACAGAGGGTGTGTGGGAGGTTCTGGTGACAGGAGGTCAATCACAGCCACCGACTCGAGCTTTTTTTCCTGTGACCACTCTATACCTGAGGCTTCCAGCCTGAGCCACCACCCGCCCCCCCTGCAATGGTGCCGCTTCCTGCCTTTCACCACAGGCTACCTTTCGTGGAACTTGGAGATCATGGAACAACATAGTCAGGAGTTCATCAAGGTACCTCCTGGGCCCCCCAACACTGACCCCAATCCAGGGTGAGAAAATAGAGGCCCGGGAGAAAGAGAGGGAGGAAGGGAGGGGTCTCAAGAGAGTATCACCCTAACTCTTTCACAGTTACCCTGCAATACCTACCACAAAAACTTGGAAAACAATCCATCCAGGGTACTGGGGCAGCTCAGGTTACTTCTGATGACCGTGTCCTAATACGTAAACTCTGGGTCCAGGCCTTCCCCGACCCCCTCCAGTCTGAGAGTCCAGCATCTTCTAGGGCCACGTGGGCTGACTCATGTGCCCAGAGTCTGGCCTTTCCCAAGGGCCTGTCACCACCTTGCCTCCAAACTCTCCTGCTCTGTGCCCCTCACAACCAGCCCCAGCCACCTAACTAACTTCTGGCACATGACCTGTTTACACACTGGAAATCACTTTTGCCTAAGAACCTTCCCATAGAAACCATTCCCATCTTTTAAACCCTGTATGTGAAGTGCATTTGGCTTTTAATTTTATACTGCACTATAATATGACTTCTGTTCGTGGGCTTTCCTACATATGGAAGGTTTTTCATCCAAATCTCCCCCTGGCCCTGGCCCATTGGCTCAGTGGTAGAGCATCGGCCCTGTGTATGGAAGTCCCAAGTTTGATTTCCAGTCAGGGCACACAGGATAAGTGACCATCTACTTCTCCACACACACCCCCACCCCCGCTATTCCCACAGCCATGGCTCATTCTAGCAAATTGGCCCCGGTCAATGATGATGGCACCATGGCTTCGCCTCAGGTGCTAAAATAGCTCGGTTGCCAAGGAACGGAGCATCGGCCCCAGATGGGCAGAGCATTGCCCCATAGGGGGCTTGCCAGGTGGATCCTGGTCGGGGCTCATGCGGGAGTCTGTGTCTCTGCCTCCTCCCTCTCACTTAATAAAAAAAAAAAAATCACCCCTGCCTGACCAGACGGTGGTACAGTGGATAGAGCGTCAGACTAGGATGCAGAGGACCCAGGTTCGAAACCCCAAGGTCGCCGGCTTGAGTACGGGCTCACCAGCTTGAGTGCAGGGTCACTGGTTTGAGCGTGGGATCACAGACATGACCCTATGGTCGCTGGCTTGAGCCCAAACGTCTTTGGCTTGAAGCCCAAGGTTGCTAGCTTGAGCGCAAGGTCACTGGCTTGAGCAAGGGGTCACTGACACCCCTGGTCAAGGCACATATGAGAAAGCAGTCAATGAGCAACTAAGGTGCTGCAACAAAGAATTGATGTTTCTCATTTCTCTCTCTTCCTGTCTGTCCCTATCTGCCCGCTTTTCTCTCTCTCTGTCACACACACACACACACACACACACACACACACACACACACACATCTCCCCTTAATTTTCTCATTTATAAAGAAGGACAAGGTCACCTCTGGGAGGTCCCATTCTTCTACAGTCCGGTGAGTCCCTGAGTCTCCCCTCTGTGCTCCGGCCCTCAGTTCCACATCCTCCCCATGGAACGGAAGACGAGTTTGCTGAAGCAGGAGGATCAGCTGGCCATGACCAGAAGTATCAAGGAGGGTGAGGTGAGGGGAGCCGTGTGGGAGCCGCACTCCACAGCCTCTTGAAACCAGGAACCGGGGCCAGATCGTGTCAGGCCAGGAGCCTGGAGTGGGGGCTCAGCGAGGACCACATGGCCAACCCCTGGCCTCCCCACTTTCCCTGTCCCTTTCTGGCTCCCTGTTCCCAACCCAGATTTGTCTTGAACAGGATGTGAGGACCGAAGTGACATTTTTCCCCTGGCACTCAACTGCGGGCTTCATCTCCGAGGCTGCCAACCTGCTGTTGCTGAGGGTGATGGCCTGGAGGAAGATGGTGCCCAGTAATGCCCGCTTCCTGGCCTTAGACACGGATGGCAAACTCTGCTATTCCACTTATGTGAGAGACCTCCATGGGCGAGGGGCTTGGCCTGGGGGCAAACTAGAAGGGGCAGGAGAAGGCTGAGGTGGGAGAAGAGATAACTGTGGCACGGAAGAGGGGTGGGATGGGGATAAAACCAGGGCGACGGGTTAGGGCTTCCAAAGGCAGGAGAAAGTAAGAGCACATCTGTCAGAGAGAGTCAAGTGTGGGGCAGGTGGAGTGAGCAAGAGGGACCAAAAGGTGAGCACTGGAGAGAAGCAATACTTTCTTGCACAAAAGTCAGTCCTGGAAAAATAAACAGTGTAGAAGGCTGGTTTTGGGGGGTGGGGGTTGTTTTTTTTTCTTTTTTTTTTTTTGAGAGAACGATAGAGAAACACAGACAGGGACAGACAGACAGGAAAGAAGAAAGAGAAGAAGCATCAACTCATAGTTGTGGCACCTTTGTTGTTCTTTGATTGCTTTCTCATATGTGCCTTGACCGGGGCTCCAGCCGAGCCAGTGACCCCTTGCTCAAGCCAGCAACCTTGGGTTTCAGCGAGCAACCTTGCTTTCAAGCCAGCTACCCTGTATCATAGACATGACCCCACCATCAAGCCAGCAACCCCACGCTCAAGCTGGTAACCTTGGGGTTTCAAACCTGGGTCTTCAGCATCCCAGGCTGACACTCTATCCACTGCACCACCACCTAGAGTAGGCAGTTAGAAGGCTGTTTTTTGTTTGTTTTTTTACAGAGACAGAGAGTCAGAGAGAGGGATAGATAGAGACAAACAGACAGGAATGCAGAGAGATGAGAAGCATCAATCATTAGTCTTTCATTGTGACACCTTAGTTGTTCATTGATTGCTTTTTCATATGTGCCTTGGCCTTGGGCCTTCAGCAGACTGAGTAACCCCTTGCTGGAGCCAGCGACCTTAGGTCCAAGCTGGTGAGCCCATGCTTACGCTGGCGACCTCGGGGTCTTAAACCTGGGTCCTCTGCATCCCAGTCTGATGCTCCATCCACTGCACCACCGTCTGGTCAGGCAGTAGAGGGCTGTTTTTAAAGACATTTTTTAACATCAGGAAATACAATATTTCCTAGTATACTTAAATATTTTCCCCTTTTATTTTGGCTATAATTTCATAGTTTACCTATCTAGAACTCCCTGCATTGTGTGATCTTAAAGCCGTGCCTCTGAACACATACTTTGGGGCTGATTTCATCAACTTCGTAAATGACATTCTAGTGTTTTTTATCACCACCAACAAATAGCAATGTGTTTGACACAATCAGGCACATGCTATTGTGTCATTTTCTTGGAAACACGTGTTTTACATTAGCACTTTTCTCCCCATGGCCACAGCCATAAAAGGGATTTTTTATTTTTTATTTTTATTAATTGATTTTAGAGATAGAAAAGAAGGGAGAAGATAGAGAAAGAGAGAGAGATAGAAACATCGATTCAATTTGTTGTTCCACTTATTCATGAATTCATTGGTTGATTCTTTTTTTTTACCTTTTTTTTTTTTACAGGGACAGAGAGAGAATCAGAGAGAGGAATAGATAGGGACAGACAGATAGGAACAGAGAGAGATAAGCATCAATCATCAGTTTTTTGTTGCGACACCTTAGTTGTTCATTGATTGAGTTCTCATATGTGCCTTGACTGCGGGCCTTCAGCAGACCGAGTAACCCCTTGCTCGAGCCAGCGACCTGGGGTCCAAGCTGGTGAACTTTGCTCAAGCCAGATGAGCCTGTGCTCAAGCTGGCAACCTCGGGGTCTCGAACCTGGGTCCTCCGCATCCCAGTCCGATACTCTATCCACTGCGCCACCGCCTGGTCAGGCCATTGGTTGATTCTTTAATTTGTTTTTTTTTTATTTTATTTATTCATTTTTAGAGAGGAGAGAGAGAGGGAGACAGAGAGAGAGAGGAGAGAGAGACAGAGAGAGAGAAGGGGGGAGGAGCTGGAAGCATCAACTCTCATATGTGCCTTGACCAGGCAAGCCCAGGGTTTCAAACCGGGGATCTCAGCATTTCCAGGTCGATGCTTTATCCACTGCGCCACCACAGGTCAGGCCATTGGTTGATTCTTTTTTTTTTTTTTACTTTTATTTATTTATTTATTTTAGGGGGGGGGGAGGAGCAGGAAGCATCAACTCCCATATGTGCCTTGACCAGGCAAGCCAGGGTTTTGAACCGGCAACCTCAGTGTTTCCAGGTTGACGCTTTATCAACCACAGGTCAGGCCCATTGGTTGATTCTTGATCGACCTGCAACAACCTTGCATATCGGGACGATGCTCTTACCAGCTGAGCTACCTGGCCAGGCCCACAACAGGGGTTTTAGTTCTAGTTCTAACAGGGCATCCTGCTTGCAGCTGCAAGTGTCTAAGGGGGCCCCAAATCTCTATCTAGTCCCCCCCAGAACCTCACTACCCTCTGCCCCCACACAGCACCCCTTCACCCCCCACCCCCCCAACACACACGCACACGTACGCACGCGCTCACACCTAATTTTTTTATTTTTTTTATTTATTTATTTTTACAGAGACAGAAAGTCAGAGTGAAGGATAGACAAGGACAGACAGACAGGAATGGAGAGATGAGAAGCATCAATCATTAGTTTTTTGTTGCGCATTGCAACACCTTAGTTGTTCATTGATTGCTTTCTCATATGTGCCTTGACCATGGGCCTTCAGCAGACCGGGTAACCCCTTGCTTGAGCCAGCGACCTTGGGTCCAAGCTGGTGAATCTTTGTTCGAACCAGGTGAGCCCACGCTCAAGCTGGTGACCTTGGGGTCTCGAACCTGGGTCTTCCGCATCCCAGTCCGATGCTCTATCCATTGGGCCACTGCCTGGTCAGGCGCGCTCACACCTAATTGGTTGATCCTCATCCTTGTGGCATAATCTGCCAACAAGAAGCAACTTGTTCACTGAGAGGGAAGGGGAGGGGAGGGGTTGGGGCAGGAGCAGGCTGGAACTGGCTATGATGGAACCCCCAATTTAACTTTGGGGGCACAACTCAAATCTTGTGGTGCCTGAGTGTCTGGACAGTCAAGAGTTGTTTGTCACTGATGAACAAGGAATGAAGCTGGAAGGTAGAGAAAAGGGCCTGGGAGAAATTTGGGAGGAGACCCTAGTGGCATCCACCTCACCTCCCTCCTTCCATGCTGGCTGCTGCCAGCAAGCCCTGGGCTTCCAGGTCATGCAGGTGGACCACCAGGAGTCAGAGGTGTTCATCGTGGAGCAGACTATACACTCGGATGAGTGCGTCCCCATGTCCTGCCAGTTCTACCTGCTGCCCGATGGGTGAGCTCCTGATGGCGGGGTCAGGGGGCAGTGTTGAGCACAGCCTGGGTGCTCAGCCGTGGAGGGCCACACGGAGAAGGAAGACTACTGACTGTTTCTGGAGACACCACCACAAAGAGTTGCTGTTGAGCTCTCAGTGCCCCTGCTTTAACCACATCATTCATTTTTTCTGCATTTATTCACTTATTCTCCTGATCCTGGGGGTGTCCGGCAAACCTCACCAAAGAACCCTCAATGGCTGAGGACGTTCACGCCAATGCCACAGGACCTAAGGCATAACTAACTCAGCTGTCACTGGGGTGTGGGGTGTAACATGAAAAGCACTAAGGTTTGAATAACTCAACACCTGATAAAATACTGGGAGGGGCATTCTGGCACAATGCCAAGCTGTCATCAGCAAAGTACAAATACCAAACCATGAGAAAATTGGGGAAGGGGAGAATTTGTTTCTTGAAATTTCCGAAGAGGTATTGACTTAATCACTTACTCAAAAAACAGTAATTAGAACATCCTTGGCTTTCCTTAATTCATTAACTTAGTGTGTTGTTTCTATTTTGCATGTCACATATCAGGAGTCTCATGATTTTTTGTTTTCTTACAACTCTAAAAGTCTCAGTCTAGCCTGGCATAGTCATGGAACCCCATGGAGCGTGCACCTCCAAGGGCAGGAACAGTGCCCAGTTTGCAAAGCAGGGGCCGTTATCTGGGGAATGAGAAATGCGCCTGGCCTGGGGACTCAAAGATAAGTGGGAGGGCAGCAGTAAAGGGAAGCGCCCAGATCGTCTGCCGCTCAAGGAAGTGGGCTGGTCTAGGAAGATGCACACCTCTCGTCTGTTGCACTGCAGGCACCTGGCCAAGAGAGTCCAGGTGGGCTCTCCTGGCTGCTGCGTCATCACCAAGATGCCCATCTTGAGGGAAGAGGGTGAGCGAAGCCTCAGCTGATGGGAGAGTGAGGGGTGGTGGTGGGAAAACCCGGGCTGTCCACAGCGCAGGGGCTGGACTGAGTGTGCTATGGGTTCTAACGGAGCGCTGCCTTCCATCCCCTGACCCCAAGGCAATTAGGGGAGGATCATTTTGCAGGGAACCACTTCCAGCAACTCTGTCCCTGTGGGCAGAACCCTGGAGTTTAACCTGAGCCTGCAATGTGGGTGTTCTTGGGCACTCCTGTGTATACGAGGAAGGTTCTAGGATACACAGCCTTCTTCCCTCTGCACCCAGATGAGATTGAGCCTCCTCCAGTACTTAAGAAGGAGCCCCTGGCGTGGGAGGATGACATGGAGCTCTACTCAAGGTTCCTGGAACGAAAGGTGAGGAGAGGCTGCAGCCAGCCGGGGGTCCCCATCTCCCCACCCTCCGCATAAATCCCATTACACATCTCTCTCCGTGCCTGGTTGCAATACACCCCCCAGGGCGCTGGGAAGCCCCGGCGTCCCTAAGTCTTCCTTGAAGCAAAGTAGGGAGAGGCTTCCCGGGATGCGGGGGGTCCCTGGTCCGGCTCAGGCTCGGTCCCCGCCAGGAGCAGCTGCGTCTCAGCCACGCCAGTTATCTGCAGCAGCACCCGGACGCTGAAGCGCTCGTCTCCGACTTCATGCTCTTCCTGCTGCTGCGCCAGCCGGCCGACGTGGTCACCTTCGCCGCCGAGTTCTTCGGTTCCTTCGCGGCGCGGCGCCGGCCCAGCCCCTCCCTGCGCTCCTCGGACCCGCCCAGCCCCTTCCGCTGGCAGGACACTGAGTGCAGCTAGGCCGGGAGTGAGGCTAGCCGGCCGGGGCCCCGCAGGCGGGTCCTGGGCAGGAAGCCGGGGCTCCCGGCTGGGCGCGGGCGGAAGAGGCCCGGGAGGCGTGGTTCCCGACTGCGGTTTGGATGGGAATACACGGGGCCCTCCCGCACGTGCGAACCGAAACCTTCCCTGGCCAGTGTGGCGTCTTGGCTAATAAAAGGAACCATTAACGTCGTTTATCGAGCGAGTTTCATCCTTTCTCTCTAAATGTTATTTTCATCATTATCCCCATTTTACAGATTAGAAAATAGAGGCACAGAAGGGTGAAGTAACTCGTAGAGTTAGCGGGTGGGAAGCAGGATTCAAACTTGGAGGTTAAATTCCAAAACCCATATTTAGTCACTAGGTTAGCAGGGGTGCAGGGGCAGGGCTTTTTGGCCCTAGAATCATTCTGGACACCACTTAGCCAAACTGTCCCCGCCCCAGGGGGAAAAAGCAGATGACGTCGGGGGGCGGGATGGAGAAGGGACCTGGACCACCAGTGGCCTTGCTCATCTCCTGCAGAGCCTCCCAAACACCCGCTGCCCGCTCTCACGCGGCACCTCCCTCCCCATTCTCACTAACAGACCACAGCCCACAAACTGCGTGTGCGGGCTCCCCATTCACCAGCTCCAGAAATGAAAGGATGGACAGGTGATCATCACCTCCCTTAGGTTCCTCGCTTACTGTCGAGCTACCCGGGGTTTGTTTCTGCTCAGTGCTGGCTGCCTCTCAGTAACAAACAGGAGGCCAGCTCCCCTAAGGCAGCTGGCAGGAGGAGCACCCTCCATCAGTTCACTCGTGGAACCTGCTGTTGTGAGAGGAGGGACTCGGAGAAGTTGGCATTCTAGCGGATAATATACCAGTATCTACAAGGCTGCTGGTGGGTGGGGAAGGGCTAGCCTATGACCCAGCTTCATGGAGAACTGTCACTTGAGCCTTGAAGAATTTTTATGTATATATTTTTTGAGTTTTAAAGAATTCTTAATAATATATTTTATTGTTTCCTTCCCCTATTTTGAAAGAAATACATGTTCATTCGAGAAAACCTAGAAAAGGGTGATAAGCTAAGAGGGGAAAGCGAATTCACCTCAATTCCTCCACCTAGAGGTGGCTGCGTTTAAGGTTTTGCCAAATAGTCTCTACTTTTTTTTTCTAGCATAAAGGTGGCTGGTGTTTGTTTAGCATTTACTGTCAAACACTTTTTTTTTTTTTTTTTTACAGAGACAGAGAGAGAGAGAGAGGGATAGACAGACAGGAACAGAGAGAGATGAGAAGCAATCATCAGTTTTTCGTTGTGACACCTTAGTTGTTTATTGATTGTTTTCTCATATGTGCCTTGACCGCTGGCCTTCAGCAGACCGAGTAACCCCTTGCTCGAGCCAGCGACCTTGGGTCCAAGCTGGTGAGTTTGCTCAAACCAGATGAGCCTGTACTCAAGCTGGCAACCTCGGGGTCTCGAACCTGGGTTCTCCGCATCCCAGTCCGACGCTCTATCCACTGCGCCACCGCCTGGTCAGGCTCAAACACTTTTTAAATAAAGACTTTATATATCTATTTTACAGAGAGAATAGAGAGAATGGGGGAAGAATAAGAAGTATCAACTCATAGTTGCTTCACTTTAGTAGTTCATTGATTGTTTGTCATATGTGTCTTGACCCACAAGACCAGGGTTAAACTAGACCTCAGTGTTCCAGATTGGTGTTCTGTCCACTGTACCACCACAGGTCAGGTTCTGTTGAACACTTCTATATAGAATGTTTACTCTCTTCTTTACAGCTCCAAGGGATTTCATTTTACCAAAAAAAAAAAAGAAATTTTACAGTAGTTGATATTCAGTTACTGGTAATATTTAATTGCATCCTTGAAAAGTTTCAAGCATTAGGTAACATACAGATAAAGCTAGAATTTCCCTAGTTCCCACCCCAATCTCCCATGTTTTGTAACTTTTTCATGTGCTCTAATGGTCTCTTTCGCTTAACAGTATATTTTGAAAATATTTCCCTGTCACTACCCAGCATTTTG
The DNA here is from genome assembly GCF_036850765.1 of Saccopteryx bilineata. Lineage (NCBI taxonomy): Eukaryota > Metazoa > Chordata > Mammalia > Chiroptera > Emballonuridae > Saccopteryx > Saccopteryx bilineata. Next base: position 18,507,680 of record NC_089494.1, on the reverse strand, counting down.
GGGAGCCTTTTAATTTTTATTGTTTTTGCTATTATACACAGTGCTGCATTGAACGTCCTTGTAGTTAAATATGTCAATAATTATTTTCTCAAGGATACATTCTGAGAAGTGTAATTGTTGCATAGATATCAAGGCTTTTATTTGTTTGTTTTAATATATTGCTAAATTCTACATGTATAACTTTTGTTTTTTTTTATTTTTTTATTTTTTTATTCAGTGAAAGGAGGAGAGGCAGAGAGATAAACTCCCATATACACCCTGACCAGGACCCACCCAGCAACCCACTGGGGGGCAATGCTCTGCCCATCTGGGGTGTGCTCCATTGCTCAGCAAACCAGTTCTTCTTAGCACCTCAGGCGGAGGCCTTGGAGCCATTCTCAGTTCCTGAGGCCTCACTCTCATCAAGCCATGGCTGCAGGGGGGAAGAGAGAGAGAAAGAGAGACATAAAAAGAGAGACCACCACCGTCAAGATACTGAACAGTTGCAACACTACAGTTACACTTTTATAATCACACTCACCTCCCCCTCTAACCCTCATCTCACCCATCTCCACCTGCTGGCAACCACTAATCTGACCTTCATTTCCAAAATGTTGTCATTGCAAAAATGTTATAAACATGGAAGAATGGGATATATAACCTTCTGAAATTGACTTATTTCACTCAGCATGATTTTCTAGCAATTCATCCAAGTTCACTGTATGAGTCAATAGTTTCTGTTCCTTTCTTTTCTTTTCTTTTCTTTTTTTCTTTTTTTTTTTACAGAGACAGAGAGAGAGGGATAGACAAGGACAGACAGACTGGAACGGAGAGATGAGAAGCATCAATCATTAGTTTTTCGTTGTGCGTTGCAACACCTTAGTTGTTCATTGATTGCTTTCTCATATGTGCCTTGACCATGGGCCTTCAGCAGACCGAGTAACCCCTTGTTTGAGCCAGTGACCTTGGGCTCAAGCTGGTGAGCTTTTGCTCAAACCAGATGAGCCGGCGCTCAAGCTGGTGACCTCGAGGTCTCGAACCTGGGTTTTCCGCATCCCAGTCCAACGCTCTATCCACTGCGCCACCGCCCAGTCAGGCTGTTCCTTTTATTTAAATTTTTTTAAATTTTTATTTACTGATTGATTTTAGAGAGAAAAAGGGGAGGGAGAAAGAGAGAGAAACATCAATTTGTTGTCCCACTTGTTTATGCTGAAAATCGGGAGGCAGTCAGACAGACTCCCGCATGCGCCCGACTGAGATCCACCAGGCATGCCCACCAGGGGGCGATGCTCTGCCCATCTGGGGCATCGCTCTGTTGCATCCAGAGCCATTCTAGCACCTGAGGCAGAGGCCACAGAGCCATCCTCAGCGCCCGGGCCAACTTTGCTCCAATGGAGCCTTGGCTGCGGGAGGGGAAGAGAGAGACAGAGAGGAAGGAGAGGGGGAGGGGTGGAGAAGCAGATGGGCGCTACTCCTGTGTGCCCTGGCCAGGAATCGAACCCAAGACTCTTGCACACCAGGCCGACGCTCTACCACTGAACCAACCGGCCAGGGCTAGTTGAGTTTTTGCATAAGCTCTGACCAGGCATCAAGACCGCACCCTTGGTATAGCAGGACAATGCTATAATCTACTGAGCTAGTCGGTCAGGGCTAGTTTTTGTTAATTTTATTGCTGAATAATTATCTGAGGTTTGTACTGTAGTTAGTCTAACAATTCTTCTGTTCAAGAACAATAGGGATTGTTTCTAGTATTGGCTATTATGAATACAACTGCTATAAATATTCATATACAGGTTTGTTTGGTTCTTTTTGTTTGTTTGTTTTTAAAGAGTTATCTTCATTTTATTTTTTTTTTAGATTTTATTTATTCATTTTTATAGAGAGAGGAGACAAAGACAGAGAGAGAGAAAGGGGGAGGAGCGGAAAGCATCAACTCCCATATGCGCCTTGATCAGGCAAGCCTGGTTTTTTTTTTTGTTTTTTTTTTGTATTTTTTTGAAGCTGGAAACGGGGAGAAACAGTCAGACAGACTCCCGCATGCGCCCGACCGGGATCCACCCGGCACACCCACCAGGGGCGACGCTCTGCCCACCAGGGGACGATGCTCTGCCCCTCCGGGGTGCCCCTCTGCCATGACCAGAGCCACTCTAGCGCCTGGGGCAGAGGCCAAGGAGCCATCCCCAGCGCCCGGGCCATCGTTGCTCCAATGGAGCCTTGGCTGCGGGAGGGGAAGAGAGAGACAGAGAGGAAGGAGGCGGGGGTGGAGAAGCAAATGGGCGCTTCTCCTATGTGCCCTGGCAAGGAATCGAATCCGGGTCCCCTGCACGCCAGGCCGACGCTCTACCGCTGAGCCACCGGCCAGGGCCAAGCCTGGGGTTTTGAACTGGCGACCTCAGCATTCCAGGTCGACACTTTACCCATTGCGCCACCAGAAGTCAGGCCATATACAGGTTTTTATGTGAACAGAAGTTTTCATTTCTCTGGGGTAAAGGCTCGGGAGTATATTTATGGTATGGATATACCATCGTTTGGCTAACAGGGTTTTTTGTTTTGTTTTGTTTTGTTTTTTTAACAGAGACAGAGAGAGAGTCAGAGAGAGGGATAGACAAGGACAGACAGACAGGAACAGAGAGATGAGAAGCATCAATCATTAGTTTTTCATTGCGCATTGAGACATCTTAGTTGTTCATTGATTGCTTTCTCATATGTGCCTTGACCATGGGCCTTCAGCAGACCAAGTAACCCCTTGTTCGAGCCAGCAACCTTGGGTCCAAGTTGGTGAGCTTTTGCTCAAACCAGATGAGCCCACGTTCAAGCTGGCAACCTCAGGGTCTCGAATCTGGGTCCTCGGCATCCCAGTCCGACGCTCTATCCACTGTGCCACCACCGGTCAGGCTAACAGGGTTTTTTTTCACAGAGCAAAAGTTTTTCATTTTGATGGAAGTCCAATTTCTCGGGTTTTCCCTGTATGGGTCATGGTTTTGATGTCAACTCTATAACAAGTCATCATTTAGTCATAGATCCTAAAGATTTTCTCCTCCTTTTTTTTCTAAAAGTTTTATAGTTTTATATTTACATTTAGGTTTCTGATCCATTTTATGGGAATTGGGCTTCATGAACTTTCACCCCACGCATGGCAGGTTCCTTACGCAGCAACAGCCCCAGGTCCCAGGGGACCGCTGTGCAGATTTCTGGAGCTCTAGCTCTCATTGCTGCCTGCTTTCTGATCCTCTGCCCAGATCCTCTGCTCTTAACCACTTCTCCATCATGGTTAAGTTAGAGGTTGTGTCAGGTATTGATCAGTCATTAATCAATTACATTTCCTGAGTTCCTAGCTATGGGTAAGGCCCCTTTGAAGACACCAAATCACCTCTCAATGAGAGAGACGCTTCAGCATCAGTGGATAATAGAGAACTTGTACAGCATATTCAGACTCGGGTTTCTGAAAATTTTCGGTCTGAAGAACGATCAGACTCAGATGTGAATAATGACAAGAGTACAGGTTCAGTGAACAGTGATGTTCTTAGCGCCAGTCATAGCAGTGACACTTTGTGCAATGCAGATAATGCTCAGATCCCTTGGGCTAATGGACGTGACTCGGAGCATCATGAGTAGTAGAATAACTAAAGCATTAAATGGAGGGGAAAGGAGACGTGGGAGACAGCAGACGAAGACTCTGGGTCGGACGGGGAATGTGAGGAGAGTGACACGAGCAGGGAGGAAATGCAGTACATATACTTCAAAGCAGAACTGTATGCTGCAGCTGAAGATTCCAGGAAGGAGATAAATGATTAATGGTGCATGCCGATAAAAGAATTGGGGGCCTGACCAGGCGGTGGCGCAGTGGATAGAGCATTGGACTGGGATGTGGAAGACCCAGGTTTGAGACCCCGAGGTCGCCAGCTTGAGCGTGGGCTCATCTGGTTTGAGCAAAAACTCACCAGCTTGAGCCCAAGTCACTGGCTCAAGTGAGGGGTTACTCAGTCTGCTGAAAGCCCACGGTCAAGGCACATATGAGAAAGCAATCAATGAATAACTAAGATGTCGCAACGCGCAACGAAAAACTAATGATTGATGCTTCTCATCTCTCTGTTCCTGTCTGTCTGTCCCTGTCTATCTCTCTCTCTGTCTCTAAAAAAAAAGAAAGAAAGAAAGAAAGAAAGAAAGAAAGAAAGAAAGAAAGAAAGAAAGAAAGAAAGAATTGGAGTGGCCCTAGCTAGATAGCTCAGTTGGTTAGAGCACTGTCCTAAAGCACAGAGGTTGCTGGTTCAATCCCCCATCAGGGCACATACAGAAGCAGCTCGATGCTCTTGTCTCTCTGTCCCTGCCTCTCTATCTAAAAAAAATAAAAAAATAAAAAAAAAGAATTAAGGTAAACACAATACGGTATACAAAGGTGTGTTATAGAATTGGGCACCTAAAACCTGTATAATTATGTTAACCAGTGTTACCCCAATAAATTTAATTTAAAAGCATAGTTACTCTGACCATTTCCAAACAGCACTTAGAGCCCTTTGTTGAAGTTTTGAGCTCTCACGTCAGGGTCTTTTGAGTGTATGCCAGCAATCAAGAGATTGAGAGCATCTGTCTGAATGGGGCACTTTCATCATTTTCAGATGACAATAAGATTACAATTAAACTGGGGAAAGCACTTAAAAAAGGAGAATCCAGAGTTAAAGTGTACCAGCTTCTATTCAGTGAACAAAAGCCATGCAAGTTTCTGCCAGATGCTGGGTTTGCTAAAGAGGACTCAATTCCTCACCTCAGGGAGCAATGTGGTTTAGAGCTCAGTGTTGACAGATTTTGTCTAAGTAAAAACACAGGGGCCCTGGCCGGTTGCTCAGTTGGTTAGAGCATCAACCCAATATGCCAAGGTTGTGGGTTTAAAACCTGGTCAGGGCACATACAAAACTCAACCAATGAATGCATAAATGGGTGGAACAACAATTTTTTTTAATTTACTTACTGATTTTAGTGAGAGGAGAATGGAGAGAGAGAGAGAGAGAAACATCAATCTGTTCCTGTATGTGCCCTAACAGAGAATTGAACCTGCAACCTCTGTGCTTTGGGACAATGCTCTAACCAACTGAGCTATCCAGCCAGGGTAGAAAACAAATGGCTCAATCTCTCTCTCCCTCTCTCCCCCTCTTCCCTCCCCTTTCTCCTCTCTCTCTCCTTTCTTCTCTCTTTGAAATAAATAAAACAATTTTAAAAATGGAAGAATCCTGGCACTGTCTTGTTGGATTGCCATGGGGTTTTTTGTTGTTGTTGTTGTTTTTTCTGAAGTTGGAAACGGGGAGGCAGTCAGACAGACTCCTGCATGCGCCCGACCAGGATCCACCCGGCATGCCCACCAGGGGGCGATGCTCTGCCCATCTGGGGCATTGCTCTGTTGCAACCAGAGCCACTCTAGCGCCTGGGGCAGAGGCCAAGGAGCCATCCTCAGCGCCCGGGCCAACTTTGCTCCAATGGAGCCTCGGCTGCGGGAGGGGAAGAGAGAGACAGAGAGGAAGGAGAGGGGGAGAGGTGGAGAAGCAGATGGACGCTTCTCCTGTGTGCCCTGGCTGGGAATTGAACCCGGGATTCCTGCAAGCCAGATCGATGCTCTACCACTGAGCCGACTGGCCAGGGCCAGATTGCCATGTTTATGAAGAAGATAGTACTATTTCCAGCAACCGAGCGGTTTTCCCTGAAGTTCCTGATGGGGTGGAGACGATGCAATCCGCGTCACAGCTTGCGGTCTGGTCAGGACGGAGGGGCCTTCAGAGGTTGTGTTGGAAAGCGAGAAGGTTGATGAATTGCGAGAGAGGCTTTGTGAAATCAGTGGAATTCCTTTGGAAGATACTGAATTTTCCAAGGGTAGAGGGAGTTTTCCCTGAGATATTTCTGTGCTTGATATTCATCAGGATTTGGACTGGAATCCTAAAGTTTCTACCCTGAATGTCTGGCCTCTTTAGCTCTGTGATGATGGAGCAGTCATATTTTTTAAGGATAAAAGAGAAGAATTAATGGAGTTGACAGATGAGAAAAGAAATGAACTGATGAAAAAAGAAGGCAGGCCTGACCAGGTGGTGGTGCAGTGGGTAGAGCATTGGCCTAGGATGCTGAGGACCCAAGTTCAAAACCCCAAGGTCACTGGCTTGAGCTCGGGCTCACCAGCTTAAGCGTGGGGGGGGGGACGCTGGTTTGAGCAGGGGATCATAGACATGACCCCATGGTCGCTGGCTTGAGCCCAAAGGTCGCTGGCTTGAAACCCAAAGTCGCTGGCTTGAGCAAGGGGTCACCAGCTCAGCTAGAGCCCCCCAGTCAAGACATATATGAGAAAGCAATCAATGAACAACTAAGGTGCTGAAATGAAGAATTGATGCTTCACATCTCTTTCCCTTCCTATCTACCTGTCTCTCTCTCTCTCTTTTTCTCTCTCTCTCACTAAAAAAAAAAAAAAAAAAAAAAAATGAAGGCAGTTGACTCCAGAAGATATCTGTATGGATCACCAAATAAAGATCTGACTCAAGACTGACTCTGCTAGTGTAGTATTTTCCCTGGGGGTGGTGGGGGGTGGTGGTGGTTTTATTTAGACTGTTCACTGGGTCCTGGCCGGTTGGCTCAGCGGTACAGCGTCAGCCTGGTGTGCGGGGGACCCGGGTTCGATTCCCGGCCAGGGCACATAGGAGACGCGCCCATTTGCTTCTCCACTCTCCCCCCCCTCCTTCCTCTCTGTCTCTCTCTTCCCCTCCCGCAGCCGAGGCTCCATTGGAGCAAAGATGGCCCGAGCGCTAGGGATGGCTCCTTGGCCGCTGCCCCAGGCGCTAGAGTGGCTCTGGTCGGGCAGAGCGACGCCCAGGAGGGGCAGAGCATCGCCCCCTGGTGGGCAGAGCATCGCCCCCTGGTGGGCAGAGCGTCGCCCCTGGTGGGCGTGCCGGGTGGATCCCGGTCGGGCGCATGCGGGAGTCTGTCTGACTGTCTCTCCCCGTTTCCAGCTTCAGAAAAATACAAAAATACAAAAAAAAAAAAAAAAAAAAAAGACTGTTCACTGGTGCTATGCAGTGCCATTATGGCTGGACAGGGCTGAGGGAAACCCCGTGACACCAGCACTGACCGGACTTCCTTTCATCGATCAGAAGCTCAGTGCCCAGGGGGCCACTGTTCTGTTTTGAAATTATGTGCACTATAATCAAATGTACTGTAAAGTGAAACAGGATATGCAAAACATTAAAAACAAAAAGTAAAACCTGCTACTGAAAAAGGGGAAAGGAGATTATTGAGTAAACGTCTTTTTTGCTGACAAATGTGCCATAACCACTAGTAAAACTAGCCTCAAACAGGATGCTGACAGCTTAGTAATAAAAGCTTTGCAGTGGCCATGAAAAATAAAAGTAAGGCCCCATAAAAGACACAAAGAAGAAGGGACTTGTTTTAGTCATGGTTCTTCAAAGAAACAGAACATACATACATACATACATACATATATACATACATAGGGAATTGGCTCACGCGAGTATGGAGGCTGAGATACCCCGAGATCCATGTAAACTGGAGACCCAGGAAAGCCAGTGGCATATATCATTCCAGCCTGAGTCTGAAGGCCTGAGAAGTAGGAGAGGTAAGTTCCACGATGTGTGTTCCAGTTGAAGTTAAGTCTGAAGGCACAAGAAGTCCAGTATCCCAGTTCAAAGACAGTCTGGCAGAGAGAAGAGTTCTCCCTCCTCAGCCTTTTGTCATAGTCAGGCCTTCAGTTGGCTGCGTAAGGCTCAGCCGTGACAGGGAGGGCAGTCTGCTTTGCCGTCTACCAAGTCAAATGTTGGTCTCCTACGAACACTCTACAACACGCCTGCAATGGTGGACTGAATACCCAGTCACCTCAGGGCTAGTCAGGCTGACACATAAAATTAACCGTCATGGCCCTGGCCAGGCAGCTCAGCTGGTTGGAATGCTGTCCCAATATGGCAAGTTTGATGTCTGGTCAGGGCACATACAAGAATCAACAGTGAGTGCATGGATGGGTGGAACAACAAATTGGCCTTCCTTCCTTCCTTCCTTCCTTCCTTCCTTCCTTCCTTCCTTCCTTCCTTCCTTCCTTCCTTCCTTCCTTCCTCCCTCCCTCCCTCCCTCCCTCCCTCCCTCCCTCTCTCCCTCCCTCCCTCCCTCCCTCCCTCCCTCCCTCCCTCCCTCCCTTCTTTCCTTCCTTTCTCTCTCTCTCTCTCTCTCTCTCTCTCTCAATCTCTTTCTAAAAATGAACCAACACAAGGTAACTACAGCAGCCCCATGCCTGGCCATCCCCTCATGAACCAAAGGTAGTGATTGGGAAATGTGTGCAAACCTAGAGGTCAGGGATGGTGACAGGAACTTGAGCAATAGGATTGCACAGTGACAAATCGTGATGCTGCTGTCTCCTCTCTGATCCATTATTCACCCACTTCCCCACTTCCCAGTCCTTCCAGCCTCCCCCCATCAACGAGGAGTCAGGGAAGTGGCTGCCTCCCCAGACCCTGGGTTCTCAAGCTTTGGCTAAAGTTTTTGACTCAACATGGGATACATCACATCCAAGATCAGGTCTGGGCCCGAGAACCTGACTTGATTTTCTCTGGGACTTGAGGTCTCAGTCTCTGGGATTGGACAATCTACACAATCCCGGTTTTGAATCTTCCTGACAGAAAAGAAAACCATGGGGTAGGAGACTTAAGGAGCATGGGAGGGAGAAGACCTTGGGTAGGAGGGGAGCACAGAAGCTGGCAAGAGGAAGACACTGGAAGCTAGAAAGGTCTTGCTCACCATTTATCTGGGGGTTACAGGGTGATAACTCTCAAGTAGAATCTAGTTCATAAGGGTGTTTTGTTCAAATTATATAATATTTTCAAAGTTTTTGAGCTTATTGTTAAAAAAAACTATGTTGCATAAAATTCCAAAATGTCCAGCATCCTTGACGAATCAGAAGATACGGTGACAGTGGATGCACATGGCAATTGTAGACACTGCCCTCCTCAGACAGAATAGTATCTGACTTCTGTTTTGCTACAGTCACCACCATTCCCTACTGCCCCCCTGGCATAGGGGCTCAGCATCATTTGTCATGCAACACTGAGCTAGCACTGTTTTTCTTATTTCAAACCTATCGCATAGTCTATCTTACCTGCCTGGCCTTCTCGGGCATCTAAATTTTAACCTCTTAGGAAGTCTGAAGAAGAAAACAAGCTCAGAGAGAGGACACGATCTGGTGACAATCTCAAGTAAATAAGTCTTGCAGAACCAGAACCAGGATTCCAGTGCCCCTCCTTTCCTTCCTTCCTTCCTTCCTTCCTTCCTTCCTTCCTCCCTTCTTCCTTCTTTTCCTTCTTTCTTTTTTCTTTCTTTTTATTTTATTTTATATATATATTGATATAACAAAACCTTTATTCTCAGAAAACAGAAAAAAACAAAATCAGAAACAAAACCAATAATTTCTCTCTGGCCCTGAACCAGCCCTCCCACGCATCCACATACCCTCCTGCTGTGGGGCCCGTGGGACCCGCGTGGGGGAGGGCACGGAAGGAGCCTGTGCTCCTGGGACAGACAGAAGTCCTTTCGAGTTCAGGTTCCCTCCCCCAAGTGAACACTACTCCCAACCTTGCCCACCCTTCAGGCACACCCAGAGGGAGGAATTCTGGGGCAGGGCGGGAGGAGGGCCCTGAAGTCCCTAGGGGAAGAGAGTGGCTGAGTCAGCCCCACCCCACCGCCACAGCCTTCACTAGTTAACAGCTGGTCTTCACCCAACTCGGCAAGTCTGGCCTGGCTGGGAGGGGTGTTTGGAATGGGTAGAACTGAAGGAGAGTCCCAGGCTGTCCAGGGGGACAAGGACTCTGACCACTTCCCCTCTGGGCGAGCACAGCAGAGAGGGGAGACCCACCCATGGGTGTGTGCGGGTGCTGCCCTGGGCCGGGTCTCCAGGCTGAACTCCCCCAGGCTTCCCTCCCGGCCATCCCAGGCTGCTGCTGGTCAGGCTCTGGCTCTCCCTCCCGGCCATCCCAGGCTGCTGCTGGTCAGGTTCTGGCTCTCCCGTCTCCCTCTCTGGTGCTCAGTGGGGGACTGCAATGCGTTGAGAAAGCCCTGCTGGATCTGAGCCACTCACTCGATCCAGGCCTGGCTGACTGCAGGGTCTGCCATCTGCAGGACAGGGCGCTGGACCCCTCCCTCTGCAGGACATGGCGCTGGACCCCTCCCTCCAGCCCCCTGCAGGTCCGCGCAGAGCGGCAATGGTCAGCTGGGAGGTTCCTGCCAGTCCAAAGCAGCTCAGCTTGATGCTGCTCCTGTACACCTATCCGGGCTGTGCTCTACCCTGCACTCCTCCTCCCCGGGCCTCTGCTCAAAGAGGAAGACGCACGCTCACAAGCCCAGGAGGAGAGAAGGCCCCCCAGCCTCAAGCTCTGTAACCCAGAATGTGTGCTGTTCCAAGAGCTTCCCCTGAGCAGTTCGCCCTCAAACCCCAGCAGTCTCCCCAGGGTCATCATGTCATTGTAGCGTGTGGGCCCGAAGCACATGACTTCCACAGCTGGCTCCAACCCTTCCAGGTCCATCCCAGCCTGCCGTAATGCTCGAGGGGACCCTTGAGCGGCAGCTGGGATTCCATGTCCCCCAAGTCTGACACCACATTCTCGGATTAGGGCTTATTCTGACTGTGTACCACACACATATGCAGCCGGGGCATGTGTGATGACTAGCTGAGCCAACCAATCAGGATCTTTCAAACACCGCTGTCGTTCCCCCAAGAAACATTCTCGATGCCACTCATAGGTCTGCTGGGTGTTTCTAAGCACAACCCTGTCACAGCCTCGAAGACTCTCTGGGGTTCCCTGGGCCGTCGTGGTGGTCGTGTAACCCCGCGATCTGCCCCAAGTCCTCCACATACTTTTTCTGTCTCTGCCGGTTCACTGAGGATGCGGACTCCTTTCCAGAGACTCCTTTTTCTGTTCCTCCTCATTCTCAGGGGCTTGGGACAGTCTTCACCTCAGGGGCTTCGTCTTGTCTCCAGGGCCTTCCAAGAGTGTGGTCAGCAGGGCCTTTTTTTTTTTTTTTTTTTTTTTTGAGAGAGACAGACAGACAGGAAGGGAGAGAGATGAGAAGCATCAACTTATAGTTGTGGCACCTTAGTTGTTCATTCATTGTTTCTCATATGTGCCTTGACTGGGGGGGGGGGAGCTCCTGTAGAGCCAGTGACCCTTTGCTCAAGCCAGCGACCTTGGGCTCAAGCCAGAGACCATGGGGTCATGTCTACGATCCACATTCAAGCTGGTTAGCTTGGGGTTTTGACCCTAGGTCCTCCACGTCCCAGGCCAGCACTCTATCCACCAGCAGGGCCACTTCTGGAAGCTCCTCTCCTCTGTCTGGTTCCAGCACCCAGTTCTCATAGGGTCCACCTGGCCACCATCTGCCTCAGTCCCCCACCAAGCCGGGGGAATCGCAGGGAGGTGCAAGGCACATACCCTCTGTCTCCTACCCTGGCGCTGACAGGGCGAGGGGTGAAGAAGGAAATGAGGAGGGGTAGGCGGAAGTCTAGGCTGGAGGGCAGAGAGGGTGGCGCTGGCCCAGACAGTCGCAGAGCTGGGCAGGAGGGGTGCAGCCGCCGCGTTAGCTCTGTCTTTGGCCTCTGGGGTGGGAGGTGGTTCTAAGCCTGGGGAAGGGAGAGAGCAGAGGCGGACACCACTGCCCTTTTCTTCCAAGGATCTCTTTGGCCTGACTCTTAGATGCATGTCCCTGTGGCAATGTCTAGAAGGGCTCTTCCTCTGAGGAATGAATGGAAAATTCGGTGGAAAACTGAAGCCTAGAGAGCCATCAGGACTCCCTCCCTGCCATCTACCCAATCAGCCTGACTGGAGGTGGGTGGGGTCAGTCAAGTGATCTGGATATGAATGACCAAGCGGCAGGAAATGTCTTGAAATCAGAGCTAAGTTGAGAGGCACAGAACATGGGGTGTCTGGAAGGGGGTAAAAGGTATTGTGGGGCTCAGGCCAGAAGGGGAAGGAAAATCCACACAGCGACTGGCCAGACCCTTCCGCCCGAGCTGGCCACTTCTGCCTTTGGAAAGTGTTTCACAATGCCCGTGTGCGAGCACAGCCAGGCTCCACGAGGAGGGTGTGGGCTCACACACTGACGGGCAGCAGCATCCAGAGAGGGAACACGAGTGGAGCAGCTTCCAGCCCGCCGCTCACATGCAGAAGGTGCTCGCCCTGTCCTCCTCATGACAGGTGAGTAGCCCCCTCCAGGGATGGGGCTGGAGAGAGACAAGGAGGCAAAGGAAGTCCCTGGTCCTCAATGAGAGTCCTGGTCTGGACCCTAGCCTGGAGTTGGGTTCTTTGCATCCCAAAGAGCATAGTGTCTCTTCTGTCTGATCTCTGTGCACTTGGGGGCCCTGGAACTTCGCTGGCTAGTGGAGGAGGCAGGAGGCAGGCCAAGGGGCACACAAGTCAGTGCCAGGCAGCCTTCCTCAGAGCCCAGTGTCCCTCTCCACATCCTCTGTGGCAAGAGCGATCTGGCTTTGGTGATCTTGCACTCACACGGGTGGAGAGTAATTCTGAAGGCTCCACTTCCCACACCTTCTGGAACTCTGGCCAAGGGGTGAAGGGGATGGACCCAGAGGGGACTCAAGGGTCCCTATTCAGTTGGGCCTTGATTCTGAACTTTGCCAGGAGGAGGCAGGGGAGGAGGATGAATGGCCACCAGGAAGAAGCAGGTCACTCACCATGCCTCATGGGGCCTTTTGCAGATAACAGGGGTCCCCAAAGGCCCAGAGGGCCCAGCTATGGCTCCATCTCCAGCCCACCCAGCGCAGGGCCACATCAAACGCCTCCCAGAGCAACCTACCTGAGTGAGAAGATTTCTATCCCGGAAACAAAACCGGTAGGAATGCTGAAAACTTCCTAGGATCTTTCAGGATGGACAGGGCCATCTAGGGGAAGTCTCACGGCTGGGGTAGGGGCGTCTCCTGAAGACCATGCCAAGTCCCTCCAGCTCTGGTCAGCAGGGATGGACAGTGTAACCGTCCCACTCCTGCTTCTTTTCCCAGCATCTAGATCAGTGGTCCCCAACCTTTTTTGGGCCACGGACCGGTTTAATGTCAGAAAATATTTTCACGGACCAGCCTTTAGGGTGGGACGGATAAATATACAAAATAAAATTATGCGACCAGTGTAAAAACTGTAGTATTTAAAATATAATTGTCGAACTTACAAGACAAGCGTAAAGAGTGAGTCTTAGACGGATGTAACAGGGAATCTGGTCATTTTAAAAAAATAAAACATCATTCAGACTTAAATATAAATAAAATGGAAATAATGTAAGTTATTTATTCTTTCTCTGTGGACCGGTACCAAATGGCCCACGAACCAGTACCAGTCCGTGGCCCAGGGGTTGGGGATCACTGATCTAGATCATCATCTGTCTAAAAATTATCAAGTGGCTTTCTGGGTAAATCTCAGCTTTTCAATAAAGGGAAAGGGACTTGGGGTGAATTCAATTGGAGCTTCAAGGGTTTTTGTGCAGTTGTTTTGTTTGTTTTAGCAAGAAAAACAGAGACAGACAGGAAGGGAGAGAGTTGAGAAGTAACAACTCATAGTTGTGTCACTTTAGTTGTTCACTGACTGCTTCTCATACGTGCCTTGACCTGCGGGCTCCAGCCAAGCCAGTGATCCCTCACTCAAGCCAGGAACCTTGGGTTTCAAGCCAGCGACCTTGGGATCATGTCTCTGACCCCACACTCAAGCCAGAGACCCCACGCTCAAGCTGGTGAGCCTGTGCTCAAGCTGGCAACCTTGGGGTTTTGAACCTGGGTCTTCAGCATCCTGGGTCGATGTTCTATCCACTGCACCACTATCGGTCACGTTCAAGAATTTGCTCTAAAGGAAAGGACCTGGAAAAGGGCATTGGGAGACCTGAAGGAGGCGGCAGGCTGGCTTCTAGGACACTGTCACCCTGCGTTTCCAGAATCTTTAGCAGATCTCAGGCTGCCAGATCAAGCCCTAGAATGGGCGTAAGGGGACCCTCAGCTCAGTGGGCTCCAGAGAAGAGAATCTAGGGTCTGACAAAGGGCTAGAGAGGGAGGAACTAGAGAGGGAGGCTTGACCCCAGGAAACCCCCTGTCGGAGCTTGGAGGATCTGCAGAGACAGAGCCTGCAGGAGGTAGTTGATCAGATGTAGTCAGGCTGCGGCATGTGCCGGATGGACTGTGACTCAGCAAATCCTACTGGGTCCTCCCACCCCATGTCCTCCACTACCCCTGTGGGGTACAGCTCCAGGAGTGGAGAACAGAGGCCAGGCTGGTCTGATGAACCCCTTGGGGTGGGTCAAGGCCAGCTGTTGCAGCCCCTATAATCAGGACCCGCTCACACCCCATTCCCACCCACAGGGCACGTTCAGCCTGAGGAAGCTGTGGGCCTTCACGGGACCCGGCTTCCTCATGAGCATCGCTTTCCTGGACCCTGGAAACATCGAGTCAGACCTGCAGGCTGGTGCTGTGGCTGGATTCAAAGTGATTGAATTGGAAGCCTGTGGGGAGGGTGACCAGGTTCAGTAGGTGGAGACCCCAGCTGGCCATATTTCCCCAGAGTGGCCTGCACAGCTGGTGATCCTGAGAGAAGATGTTAAGTTCAAACGGGCTGGAAAGGGTCCCCGGGTGTCCCTGCCAGCGTGTGGGGTACATGGGGTGGGGGAGGTTGGTCTTCTCCATTTCCCCCACTATCTCCCCAAGGAGTGTCCTTGGTTAGAGGGCGCCACCAACCCGGGGTTCGCAGGCTGACCCCTCAGGCTGACGGCCTCTCCCTGCCTCTCACAGCTGCTCTGGGTGCTGCTGTGGGCCACAGTTTTGGGCCTGCTCTGCCAGCGACTCGCTGCCCGGTTGGGTGTGGTGACAGGCAAGGACTTGGGTGAGATCTGCCATCTCTACTACCCTAAGGTGAGCCTGGTGGGCCTGGACAGGAGACACCCACAGGGCCCAAACCCAAAACAGCCGCTCACAGCTTCCATAATCAAATAAATACATCACTTCATGCGGGGTGTTACCAGTCCATTCGATAGATGAAAACACTGAGGCTCAAACTAGCAGCAGACAAAGAGGGATGTTAGACGTGCCCTGTTCATTTTATAGAAGGGGAAGTTGAAACCTGGAGGAGTGACTCATCCAAAGTAAAAATTAGGTAGGTATCAGCTTGGAATGGTCATCGGCTGGGGTGGACACTGAGGGCTTGGCAGTTGCCAGTGTCCAGGCAGGAAAACCAAATTTTCACCATTAGACATCTCAAAGGTATTTAATGCAGGGATGTAGTCACAAAGGTGTTGGAGGGGCTGGACGATCAAGGGAAGGAGGCACCCAGAGGTCAGAAAGCTGTCGGGCAGGAGTCCAAGAGCCATCATTGGCTGCCAAGCTTCTGGGAATATTACCCTCTCCCTCTGCCAAAATGGCCAGCAGTGCTGCTGGAGCCCAGGTTGCCTGGTGCTCTTGCTGGAGCCACAGCCAGAAGCAGAGGGGGAAATGACTTCTCCCTGCCTTTCAATCTCCCATAAGTGTTTCCTGCCAAGCCCAACTGGAAGCCAGCTGGCCAGGCAGCCTTACAAATGTAGTTTGTAGGCTTCCAGCCCAGCACGACGGTGCTAAGTATGGAAAGGTAACTGTAGGGCTGAGACAACTTGCCGGCCCTGATGAAGGCTGCTGCCTCCCCTAGGTGCCCCGCACCCTCCTCTGGCTGACCATCGAGCTAGCCATTGTGGGCTCGGACATGCAAGAGGTCATCGGCACAGCCATCGCCTTCAGTCTGCTCTCGGCTGGACGGTACTGCTCCGGGGCCCCGGCGCTTCAGTCCCCGGCTGAGAACAGCTACTGCTTCTTTCTCGGGCCTTATGCTCCCCTGACCATTTGCAGTCCCCTCTGACTCACATTGTTGCCCAATTTGCTGGATGGGGAAACAGAGACCCAGAAACACAAAGCGATTTGTCTGAAGTCACACAGATAGATGTCAGTGACCATGCAGGCTTCAGGCTGCAACCCCAAGCTTCCTGCCGTACTGGTCCCCCACCCATCTGGGTCCTTCCTCTCCTATTCTGTGCCATCTTCCATCCCCAGCACACTTCCACTCCCTTCCTCTGTAGCTTTCTGGGGCCACTTAGATTTCTGCCCCCAGGTGCTCAGATTTCACCAGTCCTCAGGGCTGAGAGTAGGAGTTTGGGACCCCTGGACCAGGCTGGGCTGACCCAGGCCACTCTGGTTTCAGAATCCCTCTCTGGGGTGGCGTCCTCATCACCATCGTGGATACTTTCGTCTTCCTCTTCCTCGATAACTACGGTGGGTATGCCCCTCATCCAGGAGGGGGCTGCACTGTGGGGCGGGCAAGGGAATGTCGGAGCCCGCTGATGCTCTGCTGTTCAGGGAAAGGCCTGCGCTTCTCATCTGGTGTGGCCTTGGGCAAGTTACTCAGACTTCGATTTCTTCACCTATAACATGGGGGAAATAATAGCCCAGATGTCATAGGGCGGCTGTGGCGAGGATTCACTGATGTAATAATATATGTCAGCACTTGGCACAGTGCCTGGAACAAAGTACTCAAGATTTCATCATTAATACTTGCTTGTAAGTTTTTTGCTTTTTTGTTTTTAAGTGTTCTGCTCCTTGGCTCTCTCCCTAGGGTTGCGGAAACTGGAAGCCTTTTTTGGATTCCTCATTACCATTATGGCCTTGACCTTCGGCTATGAGGTGGGAAGCCAGAGCCGCAGCACCCCCCACCAAGGCCACTGTCTCTCTGCCCCTGCAGAGCCTGAGGCCAGGGTCCCGGTGGAGGGTGAGAGTGGCCTCCCGGGGGACAAGGCTTGTCCTGACCAGGCTCCTCCTCACAGTACGTTGTGGCGCGTCCGGCCCAGGGAGCACTTCTTCGGGACCTTTTCCTGCCCTCCTGCCCGGGCTGTGGCCAGCCAGAGCTGCTGCAGGCCGTAGGCATCGTCGGTGCCATCATCATGCCCCACAACATCTACCTGCACTCGTCCCTGGTCAAGGTTTGCAGAGGGACAGGAAGGGAGAGATGCTTGGTCCCTTAGCGTCCCACCCCCAAGCCTGGAGTCCCTCCCCTTTGGCTCCTGCCTTCCAGCTTTTAGGTGGGAAGTGAATCATTCAATAGTCATAGAACACCTACTGTGTGCTGGGATCCGGGATCCAGGAGACAATGATGAAAAGACAGACAAGCCGTCTGCTTTCCTAGAGCCTGCATCCTAGTGGGGAGCCAGACCAAGAGCCAGGAGACAAATGATGGGAAGAATTACGGGTTGTGCAAGGGGCTCTGAAGGAAACAAACCAGAGAATGACTGAGGAGCAGAGAACTTTAGAAAAGGAGTCAGGAAAAGCCTTTCCAAGGAGGTGACCTCTGAGGAAGGAAGGATGGGAAGGAAGATGGGGAAGAAGATATTCTAAGCAGAGGGAAGGGCAAGGGCCCTGGGGAGGAATAAACTGGGCATGTGGGGGGGGGGGCTGGCTGACCAGGCCTGCCCCAGACTGCTACCGAGGAGGCTGTAGAAAGAGCGGGTTAGAAGTGTGGGGGTGGCGCATGTTGGGGCGATTCTAAGAGACTTTAGTTCTTCCTTCCCTTTGACCTTTATAGTCACGAGAGATAGACCGGACCCGACGGGCTGATGTCAGAGAAGCCAACATGTACTTCCTGATTGAGGCCACCATCGCCCTGTCGGTCTCCTTCTTCATCAACCTCTTTGTTGTGGCTGTCTTTGGGCAGGCCTTCTACCAGCAAACCAACCAGGCCGCGGTGAGACACACCACATCGCCCCCCTGCTGGGGACTCCGGCAATGCTGCGAAGCCGTTTGAGTCTCCGCCCCACTCTCCAGGCAATGGTCGGATAGGGAGCCTGGGACCCCCTTCCTCCAGGCAGACTTTTGAGGGTCAGGGCCACACAAAGGGCTGCAAGGCATAGACATCTAAGGGAAGCTGGGAGGGAGGAGCCGAATCTTGGGGGACCCAGCACACCAGTCGCAACTGGAAGGTTGGGCAGAATTTGCCCAGCAAACTGCAGTGAGTACATTCTGGGAGGAGCGGACGCCTGACCATGAGTGTGGAGTGGGAGTGTGCAGCCAGTCATCTGTGAGTCCTCCTCTCTCCTCATAATCTTCATTAGCAGATAAACCATCGTCCATTCAGCAAGTACTTCCTGAGCACTTGTTATGTGTCAGGCAGTGTCCTAGGCCCTGGGGAGACAGCAGTCAATGATATAAAAGACCCTGCCCTCTTGCAGCTTAAATTTGGAGGGCAGGGAGCAGACAGGAAACAAATCAACAAATCAGTACAGAAGGGAAGAGTGTGGACAGAGTTGTGAAGGAAATAAAGGAGGTGATGAAATGTCATTGGGGGTGTGATGACAGAGAGACCACGTTAGCCCCAGTGGTCAGGGGAGGACTCTTGGAAAGGGGACGTTTGAGCTGACTCTGAAAGAGAAGGAGCCAGCTAGCTCCTCTCTGGAACTCCGGGGTTTGGGATCTGTGCCCGTCTCCCTTTCTGAGTGGGTCTCCGTCATGAGGCTCTAGTAACTGCTGGTCATTGTTGGGTGCTTATCACCATGGGAGAGGACTGGCAAGGCCTCCAGGGACATGGGCACGGCCACTGCCTTGTTATGTGACCTTTCAAGGTTACACCCGTCCCTGGGTCTCATGCTGCTCCTTGACACAAGGAGAGAGGTCTAAACAGGAAGGGCAAAACCTTGTCTTCCAGACCTGGCCAGTCACAGGGCTGTGGGAGCGGGGTCCATGTAAGGCAGGGGGAACTGCGGGGCAGCCTGAGTCACTGCCAGCCAATCGTCTCTGTGCGGAGGCGCCGGCCCTACAAACCCAACAGTAAATTCACATGAAAGAAAAAATAACTTGTTAGCCAAACAAAATATGTCCGGCCGGACACAGCTCAGGGGCCACCAGTTTTCAACCCCTGGCCAAGGCCCAGCTGGTGGTCTGAGCTTCTGAGACTTTGCGCTTCACATCTCTCTCCTCCTGCCCCGGTGCCCACAGTTCAACATCTGTGCCAACAGCAGTCTCCATGACTACGCTAAGATCTTCCCCATGAACAACGATACAGTGGATGTGGACATTTACCAAGGGGTAAGTTGGAGGCCGGTGGCGGGGATGGAAGGATGAGCTGCTTGGCTCCTTGTCACGCCCACTAATGGGCGGGATCACACACGGAGGGGTGAGGCCACAGGTCTGACCACACCCCTCCCTCCAGGGCGTGATCTTGGGCTGCATCTTCGGCCCTGCAGCCCTCTACATCTGGGCGGTGGGTCTACTGGCTGCGGGGCAGAGCTCCACCATGACTGGCACCTACGCGGGACAGTTTGTGATGGAGGTGGGGCCTGGGGCCAGGGGTGCGAGATCACCTGGCATACCACTTGGGGCTCCGACTGGGGCTTTCTTAATCCTTAAAGTAGACCAGATCCTAAAGCAGCCATTATAAGCCCCATTTTACAGACAAGAAAGCAGAGATTCAGAGAGGTGAGGTGCTTGACCCACGGCTGCAGACCCAGGACTAATAGGATCCTTACCCCCAAAACTCTTTAGTCTTCAGCAGTCAACTGCGGGAGGAGAACTCCCTAATTTCTCCCCGTCCATTGTCAGCTAGGGACAGGGTGGCCCGCAGTTCAGAGATGCAAAAACAGAGGGTTCCTCCAGGTATGAGATGGGCTGAGGGAAGACGGCGGCCCACCTCTGGAATCCCCTGTCCTGCACCCAGCCACAAAAGCGCCCACCCCACACTCCAGGGCTTCCTGAAGTTGCGGTGGTCGCGCTTTGCCCGGGTCCTCCTCACTCGCTCCTGCGCCATCCTGCCCACCGTGCTCGTGGCCGTCTTCCGGGACCTGAGAGACCTGTCAGGCCTCAATGACCTGCTCAACGTGCTGCAGAGCCTGCTGGTGAGGGCACCCTTGTCACCCTGCCCCCTGCAGAGCTAAACAGGAACCACAGCAGCCACTAGATTGAGCCTACCCACCTTCCAGGCACAATGTAAACACACCTTGCCAACAAGACTCATAATCCCACAGCCAGCCCAGGGGTATAAACCACCGTTATCCCCATTTTGCAGCTTGGAAAACTGATGCACACAGTTAAGTGACCAGTGGCACAGCTAAGGTTCAAACTCAGGCAGCCTGGGACCACTGCCCCCAGCTGTTCTTTCTGCTCTAGAGCCCCACAAATTTAGAAGGCACAAAGGTGGAAACTCTGAGGCTCAGAATGGTTAGGAGACTCGCCCAAGGACACACAGCCAGGCAGCGGGTGACAGGAGCCCCGGCTCTCTCCCTTCCTCACTGTACGCCTAGGGCGGGTCTCTCAGCCCCATCCCCGCCTGTTCTCCCCAGCTCCCCTTCGCTGTGCTGCCCATCCTCACGTTCACCAGCATGCCCACCCTTATGCGGGAGTTCACCAACAGCTGGTGAGTACTCGCATCACAGTCCTGGACTCGCATTACCTCCTTGGATCCTCACAATCAACCACCCAGAGGTAGGGTTAACATGATTATTCCCATTATCCAAATCAGCTCAGAGAGGGTAAGGAATGTCTCCAAGGTCACACAGCTAGCCAATGGGGGAGTGAGGGCTGAAATATGGGGGTAGGGGCTGTTTCTAGACCCTGAGCTGTTCACCCCCATCTTAGAATCTGCTCTCGCCAAACCTCACCAGTGTGGAGCCTGGAGGGCCCAGGAGGCAGAGATGGGCGGGGTCTGCTCCAGGCCCCACAGCCCAGAGACTGGCTTTGTCGGCTCCCCACCCTCCCCAGCCCCGCTTCAGTCTGGCTGTGGGTACTGAAGAGGAGGAGGAGGGGATGCAGCCCGTCCTGAGTCTCCCTCCTGTCCTCCAGGCTAAGCAAGACCATCACGTCCTCAATCATGATATTGATCTGCACCATCAACCTCTACTTCCTGGTCAGCTACCTGCACGGCCTCTCCCACCCCGCCTACTTCGGCCTCGTCGCCCTGCTGGCCCTCCCCTACCTGGGCCTCACCACCTACCTGGTACTGTTGGGGCAGCAGGTGCCTTGGGGATGGGGAAGGCAAGAAGGAAGGGGAGGCAACAGGTGGAGAGAGGAGGGGACAGACTGGGGCTTCCCCGGGGGGCTGGTTTTCATACTCACCCCTCCCCCAGGTCTGGACCTGTTTCATCGCCCACGGAGCCAGCCTGCTGGCCCACCGTTCCCATCAACACTTCTTGTACGGGCTTCCTGAAGAGGAGCAGGAGCCCTCCAGATGAGCTCTCCTCTGGGTCCAGCTGGGGGTGGAATAAGGGGCTGACTGGCCTGCTGGCGATGGGGGTGGGGGAAAGGATGTGGAGACAGCAGGTGGAATGGGAGCTTTGGAGGCAGGCCAACCTGGGTTCCATAGGGACCTGCTGTTTCCTAGCTTCAAGTACGTCGAGTGATTAACGTACAGGCCTCAGTGTCCTCATCTGTATAATGAGACAACACCAAACTTGCAATGAGTGTAAAGCATTTTAATACTGTGCCTGGCACTGGGACTTTAAAAAAACAAAATTCCAGGGCTCTCTCTCCAGAGCATGCCCACTTGAATCTTCTTTTCTAGTGTACTCTCCTCAGCGCCAAGGGCCCTTCTTCTGCCTTTGTAACTTGTTCCCTGAGCCCACACAGCCCAGCTGGCTCACTTTCTCCGTGGCTCACTTTTCCCACCTTTGTGACTTTTTAAATAAACTTTTGCCTGTGAAACAACAACAACACACCTCATCAACACTGATGTGGAAGGTAAACCTGCCCTCTGGACACAGAGTCACCCACCTACAACCAACCCGGACCATCCCCAGGTGACACTTGGGTCCATCCAGCATATCCTTTATGAAATTCCTGACTGCTTGTTTGCACATTATAGGTCTCACTTTGGGAAGCCCATCTGCATCACCGCCTCCCGAAATGAGACTCAACAATTTAACTGAACTGACTTATTTTCAGGACTACATATTGAGTCAATGAAATATTGAGCAATCTACCAACTTTGCTTCTGGATACAGTTCCATACCAAGATGGGGATACTTCAGGGATTCTGGCCCTACACTGGAAGAATCAGCTAACGCCTCTCTGTCCCAGTCTCAGATCCCATTCCCTTGTCTTCTTTAGGTCAGTCAGGGAGAGATTTCCATATCCTATACACGAACGGAAAACGGCCCCTGTCAGCAGGAAGCAGTTACTGAAGACTGACCATCCTCCCTCATCACCCCTAGAAGATGTCAGGGGCGGAAGTCTCTGAGGAGGGGATAAGACAGGCTACTAAGCCGGGACACATGGAATAGAGAAACTGAGATAGTCAAACAGCCAAGCAGTTTACAGCCGGTTAGTAAACCCAATCTTCCCCAGCCAAGGACATTTAAGAGTAAAATCGGTTTTTAGGCCCTGGCCAGGTAGCTCATCGTGCAGATATGCCAAAGTTGAGGGATTTGATCCCTAGTCGGGGCACATGTGGGAATCAATAACTGGAACAACATGTTGATCTCTTTGTTCTTCCTCTCTGTAAAATCAATAAACAAAGTTTAAAAAAGAAAAAAGAGAGTAAATGGTTTATACTTCTCCTCCCCAACCGAAGGGTAAATAGCTTAAATCACAAAGTGCCATGTATGCCAACCACACTCAAGGATGGATGAAATCCCAAATAAATCTCATTTTGGCTCATCAACATAAAGCTGATGAATAATCTTGAGAGCCTCCCCTAAACCCTCCAGACTTTAAAACCCTCAAAAGACAGGATCCAGGGCGCATGCCCCCCCCCCCCACTACCTCCCTGTCCAATGCTCTTCTCCAGTGTACTTTTCTAAGCTCCAAAGGACCTTCTTTTGGGCCTGACCTGTGATGGCGCAGTGGATAAAAAATGCTGAGGTCTCCGGTTCGAAACCCTGGGCTTGCCTGGTCAAGGCACATATGGGAGTTGATGCTTCCAGCTCCTCCTCCCTTCTCTCTCTCTGTCTCTCTCTCCTCTCTAAAAATGAATAAATAATAATAAAAAAAGGACCTTCTTTTGCCTCTGTAATTTGCTTCCGTTCCTCATTTTTTCTACTGCTTACTTTTACTACCTCTGTAACTTTCTAAATTTTCTCTTATAATTTGAAAATATAAAAATTTAAAAAAATTTAAACTCCAGAAGTATTTATCGAGCACCTACAGGAGTGACCTGACAGACTGACCCACCCAGTTGGGGACAGGACACACTTAAAATATCTGAGTTTGATGAATGCTAAATCAACGCTAGTTCTCTTTCCCCCAAAAGAGCAGGGGAACGGAAACCGGGAAAGCACGAAATCCCTGAACCGTCAAGAGCTCCCTACTCTATCCAATGTCTTCTCTCGCTGGAGTGGCCTCAGCCTTTTTGTCCACCAGCAAACTATTTTCCATTCAGTAAAGCGGAGCTGTTCTCTCCCCCTTCACGGGCCAGGTCATAATGAACCCCAGAGTCCCTGCCCGCGAGGCCCAATTCATTTGTCATCTCCCCAGGGAACCCGGCGGCCCCGACTCCCACGCCGCGCAGTTAACGTTCCCTGGGCGCTGACTCCCAGCTCCCCCTAGGGGCAGGGACGGTTCCGAGCGCCTTCACTCTTTGCCACGGCCGCACCCTTCCCGACCGGAGAAGAGAGGGAGGGTACTCGGGCCTCGCGCCCGGGGCCTCGGAATCCGCCCAGACAAGGAGAAGGTTGTAGAGGGGAGAGCTGTGTGGGCGGGGAACCCCCTCAGCTGCTGGGAGCCGCCCGACACACCTTCGCCCCATGCTGGGGCCGCACTTTAGAGACGCTCCCTGGGCTGTTTCTAGGCTCCCCAAGTCCTTACTCCGGCCTCTTCTAGTCCCTCGGACGCCAGCCCCTGGCTGTAGAGGGCAGCGATGAAGAGAGGCCGCCGTACTTTTCCCGTGGGTTGAGCCTGGAGCGACTGCTGTGCCTGGAAGCACCTCCAGTTTCCCGAGGATCCGGCGTGGCAAGCTCCGCGTTCAGGATGGGGCACTTGTTTATAAGAAGAATTTCCTCTTTCTTAAAACGGCAACGATGTCAGTGGGGCCCTCAAGAAGGGACGGAACAGGGATCGGTCTGGCTCAGCCAGAGCAACGGTGGGAGAGGTTTACCTGAGCAAAAAAGCCTCCCAGTTCCGTACCCCGTACTTGGCCCCAGAGAAAATGGCACCCATGCGAGAAGGGGTGGTTGGGGGCTGGGTAATAGAAAAAGGCATCTCCTAGCCCCTTCTCTAGCGTCCTGAAGGGGGCCACCAGCTGTACCTCCCTGTACCTCTCTGGTTTATTCACTGATTAGGCATTAACTAGGCTCCAGCCCTGTGCTAGTCTAGTGGGAGAGGGAGGCAAAGTTCCGAATTGAAGATGGTTGCTCTCAAGCAGTTACAGCGGGAGGGTGTGTGTGTGTGCGTGATAAATAACAAATCCCTATACAAAATAAACAACAAATCACTATACAGTGGGATGGGGAACGACCTTGTGCGTGTGGGACACACTTGGAAAAGAGTGAGGCAAGGGTCAAAGAAGGCCCTTGGACGTTTTTTTTTTGTTTGTTTGTTTTTTTTACAGGGACAGAGAGAGAGTCAGAGAGAGGGATAGACAGGGACGGACAGACAGGAACGGAGAGAGATGAGAAGCATCAATCATCAGTTTTTATTTTTTATTTTTTTTTTAATTTTTTTTTATTTATTCATTTCTAGAGAGGAGAGAGAGGATAGAGAGGCAGAGAGAGAAGGGGGGAGGAGCTGGAAGCATCAACTCCCATATGTGCCTTGACCAGGCAAGCCCAGGGTTTCGAACCGGCGACCTCAGCATTTCCAGGTCGACGCTTTATCCACTGCGTCACCACAGGTCAGGCCCTTGGACGGTTTTTGAAAGCTATTATCAAGGAAGTGACGAGCATGCCAAGGGTGGGGGGGTATCAGTGGGCGAAAGCAAAGACCTGCGTCTGATCTGCGTAGCACTTAGATCTCTTGGAGCAGGAAAGGGAATGAGCAGGCTGGTCCCACCTATAGTTAAGCCTGGGACTTAGAATCTGGGGAGGCAAGAAATGCGGGGAGGGGAGGAGATCAAAGGGCCAGCTAAGGGGTTACCGTGGGCCAGAGGTTAGCGAGGAGGTCAGGCCAAGGCCAGTCATTTCAGGTCAAGGGAGACCCCTACAAAGTGCAGCCTCGCCCCCATCTCTGGTCCTCCGGCCTCCAGGCTCAGGCTCAGATCTAACTTGAGGGAGTGTGGATTATATGTGAGCCCCTCAGGCTGGAAGTAGCCTGGAACGAGCCTGCCCAGGGGCTCCCGCCTTGGGCACACTGTACCCTTGACACTTTCTCAAGCCCGTGTGGCGACCCGGGTTAAGCTGCCTGCTGGATGGGGAAGACACTTGTCCACAGTGCCAGACGGAACCTGTTGTTTCCCCATTCACAGCCCCCGTGACTTCCTTCCTCTTCAAGTGCAAACCCATAAAAGATAAAAATAAACCATGTGGCCCTGGACAGATAGGTCAGTTGGTTAGCGTGTCGTCTTGAAACGTGAAGGTTGAAGGTTCCATCCCTGGTCAGGGAACATACAGCAACACATCAATGTTTCTGTCTCTCTCTAAAATCAATTAAATTAATTAAAAGATAATCAACTATGTGGGCAAGGCGACCTCCAGCTGCTGGGGTAGGATGGGACAGTATTGGGTGTCGACACCCCCCCCTCACACACAGTGAGGAAACGCGAAGACACCCCCCAAAAAACTCCATAGAACACTTCCACCTGCTCCTCTGTCCCCACAGTTCCCTAGACCCTGCGCAGCGGGGGACCTCGTGCTTGGGAGCCTGGGAAAAGGGCAGGTCTCCCAGGGGAAGAGGCCCCGACTCAAAAGGGTTTAGAGGTGGCTTTGGGGGGGTGGGAGGTCTGGGGAATAGCGTGCGTGTGCGTGTGTGTATGGGGGGCGGGGCGCGCAGCGGCCCTGCCCTGTGCCCTATCCCCGCATTAGGTCCTCTGACCCTCACCGGGGACACCCGGCCAGGTTCGGCTTTCACAGAGGAGACAAGGGGAAAGAGGAGGGCGAGCTGCCCTGCTTAGGCGAGGGCAAGGCTTCACTCCCTCCTCGCCACCAATTTCCTTTGGGGGTCAGTGCAGACTGGGTGTCGGGGATCAAGCTGCGTCCTTGCCCCGGGGGCGGTCCGAAGGGGAGGGAGGAGGCTCTTTTCGGCGGCCATAATCCTGCCTCAGCCTTGGCTGCAGAGCCAGGTCAAGTCGCTTCACTTCTCAGAGCTCAGTTTCCCCAAAGGTGAAATGGGGTTAGAAGGGGTCGTCTGAGCAGTAAGTGAGATCGGAGAACGCAGCCGGAGCGGAACCCAGACGAAGTGCCTGCCACTTGTTGGCGATTATGATTCAATGCAATGAGGGCGGCTCGGGTGGTTACAGGTTGTCCCAATACGCCAAGGTTAACGGTTGGATCCCGTCTCCGCACATACAAGAAAGCCCAACAAGTCGATGAATCTCTCTTTCTCTTTCTCCCCTGACCCCTTGAAAATCAAACAACAACTACAGCAGGACATTTTTTAAATTGCAATGAGGGGTCCGTAACCATAGGAGGGGGCACTGGGGTCCAGCTTCGCGGGGGGGGGGGGGGGAGTCAGCCCAAAGTCACCGTCCCCGCAGCCCAGTCGCAGGGAACCACTCAGAGCGCCTCCAGGGAAGCGCTGCTCTTCACGGGTCCCACCCCCGCGCAGGGCCTCCCCCTCCAGCGGGAACGAGGGGACGTGCGCGGCGGCGCTCGCACTGGCGGCTGGACGGTACTGGACGCGCCCTCCGGGGGAAGGAAGTGCCGAGGATTGTTTGTCAAGGCTTGGCGTTGTCTTTTAAATTGTGAACACAAAATAATAACGAATGAAAAAAACAATAAACAGGAAAAAGAAATTCATCCTCAGAGCCAAGAACACGGGAGTTTCCCTCGTGAAGAATCCGCGTGGACGCAGTTCTGACCAGTGTGATTCTGCCCGGACCTGGGTGGAACTGCTGTTTAAAAGCCTCCAAAGATGTGTCAGGCCCAACAGTTGGGCACTGGGCCCTTAATGATATAGCAACCAATGTACGGGCGCCACCAGAACCCACCCACCCCCACCCCCCCGGATCAGAGCGGCCGGCGAGGGAGTAGAGGAGGGTGTCTGGGAAGACCATTTTAAGACAGTGGCATTTCATCGAGGTCGGCGGGATTGGCTCCAAGGAGGTAGGTGTAGGAAGCGCGTTCCAAGTAGAGGGAACAGTGCGGTCCAGGGCGCCTCCTGGCGGGAACAACAGGTGATAGCGCGAGTTCTGGGGCCGACGTGCGGTGCGTCAGGTGGGCCAGTTGAAAAGGGTGGGCTTGGAGATCCCAGGCAGGACGTTGGAATCCTCCCGCCCTAGGAATGCAGGTAACCTGGCCCCAGGACTGCGGCTGGTATTGAGGGTACGGTCTGGTCAAAAGCATGATTGTGTGTGCACAGTCGCTTGGAGGAAGCAAAGAACTACCGCTCGTTCACGACTTCCTGCAAAGTAGCCCCTGCTATCATCAGAGAGAAGGCTTATTTTATAAACCAGATAGCATTCGTCCCATTTCCCAGATGAGAAAACGAGAAGCAGCTTGTCCATGATCCTTGGAATGAGCAGAGATGAAGCCGCGCTGCCCGCCCGTACTCCCTGGCGTGGGCGCTCCGAGCGGGCGGGGCGAGCCCTGTCCCTGGCGCTGGGCGGCCTGTAACTGTAGGCCGGGTGTAGGGCCTGCCACGCAGTCGCAGAGACTCCCAGCGGGCGGGCGGCAGGAAAGGAGGCGACGCCCCCTGGAGCGCGGCAGGAACCGGGCCGGGCCCGCCTCTCCGCCCGCCGAGTCGCGCCGGCCCCAGAAGTGATGAAAGCCGCGGCAGAGTCCAGGTCACGCCGAAGCCGTTGCCCTTTTAAGGGGGAGCCTTGAAACGGCGCCCGGGTTCCATGTTTGCATCCGCCTTGCGGGGAGGAAACTCCATGTTGTAACAAAGTTTCCTCCGCGCCCCCTCCCTCCCCCTCCCCCTAAGAACCTGGCTCCCCTCCCCTCCGAAGCTCACGGGGATCCCTCCCTCCCACCCCTCCCCTCCCCCCCGCGCCCCGATTCCGGCCCGAGCCGGGGGGGAGGCCGGGCACCGGGGCCAGAGTCCAGCCGGAGCGGAGCGCGCCCGGCCCCATGGACAGCTCGGCCGTCATTACTCAGATCAGCAAGGAGGAGGCACGGGGCCCGCTACGGGGCAAAGGTATGGATCTGCGCGGAGGGGACCGAAGCCAGGGCGCCGCAGGGGGGAAAAAGAAGGGGGCCGAGACCCTCCCCCGGGCAGCCGCTGCCCGCGCCCCGAGCGCCCGCCTTGGCGGGGCTCGAAGCTCCCAGCCGGAGAGGGAGAGGGGAGTTTGAACTCGGGGAGGCTGAGAGACGCGGGGCGGGGTCTGGCGCCTTTTGGGTGCTCTGGTCTGCCCAAGGTGGGGAAGCTGAGGCAGGAGTGGAAATAGGGCTCTTCCAGGGTCTCCCGGGATGGCAATGCGCAATGCCGAGGATCGCCCCCTCCGCCTCCCCCTCCCCAATAGCGCCACAGGGGCTGGGAGATGGAGGGTGTTGGAGAGGGCGCCTTACGGCCACCCGCTGAGACTCCGCCCCGCCACCCACCCTGGGTCTTGGTCCGGTCAGGTCGCGGGGGAGGGCGCCGAGGTGACAGCCGGTTGGGGAGGGGGGGGTGGAAGGATCTCCCGCCAACACACAGCCACGGTCCTCACAAACTTCCGCGTCACGCGTGGAGGCGCCAAGCCCCTCAGAGGCGCAGAGAGGAACTACTTCTGAGAGTCGCCAGCGCGCCCGCGGGGAGCCCCATGCTTTGGGCCGGGCACGCGGCGTCCCGGCTGCCTGGGGCCCCACTGCTTGGGCGCCGGGCCTGTGCACACATGCACCGACCGGGGAAGCCGCGCCGCCAGCTTCGGCAGGCTTCCCCGGCGCTGGCGGGCCGGGGCCTGAGGTCTGGCCCTCCCTGTCCCGGGGGTGACTTCAGAGGCTAGGCAGTCCTTCCAGGTATGCCCACCTCTGGCTTGAGCCTAGCTCTGTCCGGGGGCCGGCGGCCGGTGGAGAATGGGCCCGTCAATCAGCCGGTGGCGCATACCCAGCTCTAGGTTGGAGGTGGGGGCAGAGCGGGGTGGGGGCGGAGGAGGCGGGACCGGCAGATGGCTGCCGGACACTGGCCCCAGGTCCACCCCCTGCCTCTGGGTTCAGCGGCAGTGAGGACTTTGGACTCATGGGGGGCTGAAATAATGGAAGGAGGGCAGGAGCCCTCCTGGGTCCGACTGAGCAGGGACCGCTCAAGTAAAGTGGGTGGCAGAAGGCGCCCCCCTGGGGCTGAGCCCTCAGCAGTGATGGAGGCTGGGAGGAAGAGAGAGCGCTCTTGGTACCTTCTCCAGCCAGCCTATTCCCTAATGGTGGTACCTCTGTGCCCACACTGGACTGACTTGTGGGGAGCAGAGGGGTGGTCTAGAGCCACCCTAGTGTGTTTCCCTCGATGAATGGGGTATCGCCAGACCTTGGCAGCCCAGGGGCTGGCACCTGGACACATATGCACGCCTCCACCTTGGGCCTCTCTGCTTCAGGTGACCAGAAGTCATCGGCTTCCCAGAAGCCCCGGAGCCGGGGCATCCTCCATTCCCTTTTCTGCTGTGTCTGCCGGGATGATGGGGAGGCCCTGCCCACGCACAGCGGGGCACCCCTGCTCGTGGAGGAGAATGGAGCTGTTCCTAAGGTGTGTGGTGACCAGGTGAGGGCTGTAGGGGCACCTGGGTCCACCCTGGAGGGGGTTTAGGGGCAAAGGGTTTTCTTGAACTGCCTGTAGGCCCTGGAAAGTTTGGGGAGAGTGGAGCCATCCCAGGACTGCCTAGCTTGTACCCTGAAATCGCTAAGACCACCACCCAGGGAATTCTGAATTTCCCTGTCACTGGCGGAATCTATTCTCTGCCTTGGCTTCCAGATAGGGAAGCAGGGCCCAGAGAGCTAGGCGGCCTGCCTCGGGCTCCAGAGTTGGCAGGGGCAAACTTGGGATCAGGGTGGTCTCTGCCTATGTCCCTGTCGATCGC
The DNA here is from genome assembly GCF_036850765.1 of Saccopteryx bilineata. Lineage (NCBI taxonomy): Eukaryota > Metazoa > Chordata > Mammalia > Chiroptera > Emballonuridae > Saccopteryx > Saccopteryx bilineata. Next base: position 18,477,621 of record NC_089494.1, on the reverse strand, counting down.
CAGGTGAGGGCTGTGGGAGGGAAGACCTGTGTAGGAGAAATGACCAGGGTGTGAGAGAGGTGCCCCCAGCCAGCCCCACTCGTCCCCACAGCAGACCCCAGTCCAGTATCTGCTCCCCGAGGCCAAGGCCCAGGACTCAGACAAGATCTGCGTGGTCATCGACCTGGATGAGACCTTGGTGCACAGCTCCTTCAAGGTGGGCCGTGCCCAGCAGCCCCCAGCCCTGGGTTTCTGAGGGGGCCTGCCCTGGCCTGGGAGGGCGGTCTGGGCAGGCCTTGCCCCAACTCCAGCCACTCTTTCCCTCCTGTAGCCAGTGAACAATGCTGACTTCATCATCCCAGTGGAGATCGATGGGGTTGTCCACCAGGTGAGGGGCTGGGTACTGGGGGGAGGCAGTGGGCTTGGTATCTGCATTCAAACAGGCTCCTCCCACCAGTCCTGAGAGCTTGTTATAGGTCTCTGCTAGATGTGGAATGTCAGAGGCCCAGAGAGGGTGTAAGACTTGTCCCAGGTCACACAGGCCCTCAGGGACTTGACTATAGTGAGGTCTGCAGGGAGTGGAGTTCTTCTTGGCACCTCCTTACCCCACCCTGCCCGGAACCCAGTTCAAGTAATTCAGGATAGGTTGTGTGCTGTCCAGCCTGTTCTCCATTACTTGGCTCGGGGGCCGGTGCCCTGCAGCCTTGGGGTGAGGGGGCTGCCCCTAGGCCCCTCCATTTGCCTGAGGCCATGGTAGGGGAAGGGCCAGAGAAGCCAGAGAATTAGTGATTCCCCTTGAGGCAGAAGCCTGGAAGTCAGAGGTTCATTTTGATCCTTCTTTGAGAGAGTGGTGGTATCCCTAGCAGCGGTTGGGGTGGCTGGCCAAGTGGAGCTCCCCCGCAGGGCCTGAGACCAGCCTGCCGCCTGTGCTCCTCTGCCTCCTTCACTGGCGCCCTCCCAGCCCCCCCGCCACCCCCTACTCCCAGCCTGTGGGCCAGCAGTCCCCTCACTGGCCCACCCCCCAGGTCTACGTGCTGAAGCGGCCCCATGTGGATGAGTTCCTCCAGAGAATGGGCGAGCTCTTCGAGTGCGTGCTCTTCACTGCCAGCCTGGCCAAGGTGAGTCCCACACCCCCTGACAGGCTCCTGGGACAGCCCTGCCTTCCTCTCTAGCTTGTGGCCTCTGGGCAGTGACCTCTGGGTCACCCTTGGCCCCAGATGACTCACCTCCCATCCGCAGTATGCAGACCCAGTAGCTGACCTGCTGGACAAGTGGGGGGCCTTCCGGGCACGGCTGTTTCGTGAGTCATGTGTCTTCCACCGCGGGAACTACGTGAAAGACCTGAGCAGGCTGGGCCGAGACTTGCGGCGGGTGCTCATCCTGGACAACTCGCCTGCTTCCTATGTCTTCCATCCGGACAACGCTGTAAGTGCCAGGCCCTGGACAGGGGGCTGAGAACCAAGAAAGGGGTCAGTCCCTTCAGGCTTCCTGCCTGCCCCTGCTCCCAAGTTGGGCGGTGTCCCTTTCATTCCTCCTCTTCCCTCTCATTGACCTGTGTCCACTTGCCTCATGCTTTATTGATTATTCCGCCCATTCCGACTGTGTGTAGTAGGCTGGGTCCCGCCTGGGCATTGGAACAGTTACAATTTTTAAGCTGCCAGTTAAGTTGTTACCAGTTAGTGGGTCACAGACATGATTTAGTGGGTCCTAGTTGGGATTAAAAAATAAAACAAAATAGCAGAGTGCTTTGTACACAGTTAGGTTAAGTATCCTTTCGGAAAGTGTTGCTTTGTTATGTAGATAGACAAGATTTACTGGGGGCTGCTGTCAAAATGTTTGAAAGCTGGGTAAGGGCTTTCCAGGAGGTGGCCCACCGAGGGGGGGGGGGTGCTCAGGGATGGGTTGCATATTCTGTGTCCAGGGTGATGACCCAATGCCCATTTGCCCAGGTACCGGTGGCCTCGTGGTTTGACAACATGAGTGACACAGAGCTCCACGACCTCCTGCCCTTCTTCGAGCAGCTCAGCCGAGTGGATGACGTGTACTCAGTGCTCAGGCAGCCCCGGCCTGGCAGCTAGTGAGGAGCCCTGGGGCCAGGACCTGCCCCTAACCACACCTACACCTTTCACTCACGGACTCTTCCTTAAGACAACTCTGCAACCTTGGCCACCTGAGTGCCATGGGACATGGGTGTCTCCCCCACCAGCCTGGCCAGGCTGCTAAGGGGGTAGCAGGCCGCACAGAGGGCAGTGAGACCCTGGGTCCCTGTGTCAGTGCCTTAGAACCTCCTCCCTCTTCTTGGGGGACCTGAGGGGCCCTGCATGCCACTCCCCCTTTCTCTCTGTGCTGCCATGTTTCTCTGCTGCCAAATTGAGCCCCTTGGCCTTTCCGGTTCTGCTTGGGGGAGGGGGCAGGGTTCCTGCTGCCCCATGCCTTGGGCCCCCAGCCTGGGAACAGTGGACACCAACCAAGTGCCTTGCATAGAGCCCTTTTCCCCGTCTGGTTTTCCCAAGGCCAGATCGGGTCAGCTCTTGCCTGGAATAGTCTCCAGGCTGCTGGTGAGGGAGGAACCAGTCTCCCTACCTCCTCTGTGGGGCTGATACAGAGCCCACCACCCCTGCTTAGGAGGGTGGTCAGGAGGGGAGAAGATCTGCTACCACTTGTGAAGGCAGCAGGGGTCTGTCCTTCAGGATGAAGAGTCCATCTTTTCTGGGCTCAGCAGCAGCTGAGGGCTGCTCCCCACATCACCCAAGCCCTAACCCCTCATGTCTACTTTGACCACCCCGAGGCCCTGGGGCTTGGCTCCCCTGCTCTGAGTGTGGGAGCATAGGCAGGACCCCTTTGTGGTGCCATATAAATATGTATATGTGTATATAGATTTTTAGGGAAAGGGGAGAGGGAAAGGTTGGGGTAGAAACACCCCTTCCTCTCCCCTTTCCTGGGCCCATAAATTGGGGGGAGGGAGGGAAAGGATTTTTAACATTTTTAAACTATCTTCTGAATGAAACAAGTTGGCCCCAGGCCCTATCCTCTGTCCCCTATACCCTTTTTGCTTCATTCATTCATTTAAAACATTTATTGAGCACCTTCTCTGTGCCCAGCCTGTGGTAGGCCAACCAGCTGAGTGTGTTTGAGGGATCTCTACACCACCTAACAGGTGCCTCTACCACCCACCCCATACTTCACCCGTGCCTTTAGGGGATCTGTAGGAGGTGGGACCCTTCTTATGGGGTTTACCAAGCTACACCCCTCTTCTGTGCCAACCCACCCTCCGCAGCCCCCTGCCTCATCCCCTACTGGCTGGGGGCTGCTCCCAGGACATCCTGCCTTCCAGTTCTGCCTCCTTTACCTGGAACCCCTCCCCCAAATGCTGAATCTGGAGGTCAAGGCCTTGGGCTTGCCCCAGATCCTAACAGTTAGGGGACCCACGTACCAGTGCCAAGGGGGAGTGTCAAAGGGACATGTCATTGTTCCTCTCCCTCCATCCCCCTGGAAAGCCAGGGGTGGGAGGGAGGACATGGCTGGTCTGAATCCAGTGACTCACCCATTTAAGTGCCTTCTCTGTGATGTAGAGCCCCTCAGTGTGATGAGAACTAAAGAGAAAGCCAGACCCCCCCATCCTGCCTCTGTGGTTATTGGGGAAGGGCATTGAAGTGGGAGAGTGTGTCCTATGAAGCCATGCCCCACTTAAGCAAACCCTTTGGAGGGAGGAAAGGAGGTGGTTGGTGGTGGTGGTGGAGGAGGTGGTGGAGGAGAAGGTGGAGGCTGCCCTACTCCCCTGGGGCTTCAAGTGTGAAAGTGCAAGAATGATCTAAGTACTGTTTAATTTTCCTACTTCTCTCAGCCTCAGTTATCTGACCTGCAAAATGGAGATCGGCACTCTGCAGAATTGTTTAAATGCCGCACTTGGAGGACTCCGTAAGATTAGCTCTAAAGCTAAGCAGAAATGCGTCCCTAGGGGAGGCCCCTGGAAGGTATTCGGAGACGGGAGGGGTGTGGTCTCTGGCCCGGAGCGGAGGGGAGGAGTGCGTGAGGCCCCAGAGGGTGGAGGTGGGAGCGGGCCAGTTACAGGGAAGCCAAGTTCAACTGCAAACGGAAGAACTTTGAACAAGACTGACGCAGGCCTCCCTGGCGGTGTCGCGGGAACGGCCTGCGCCGGAGCCTCCGGGGGGCTCTCCGCCCTCCCCCAGCAGCCCTCCGCGGCCTCCCGCTGGCCGCGCCCTTGCACGAGCCTCGGGCCCACTTCCTGCCCCCGCCCCTCCGGCCGTGGCAGCGCTTCCTTTGCAAAAACTGGGCAGCCCCGGGCTCCGGCAGGAAGTGCCCTCCCGGCCCGCCCTCTTCTTCCCAAGGTGGCCACTAGAGGCCTCTCCGTCCCTGCGGACGCGGCCTCCGGGCGCTGGGCTCTAACCCCGCCTGCTCCCATCCCCACCCGACCCCGGGGGCAGGGGAAAGGGGCGCCTGTCGTTCACCCCTCTCCCGGGGGTGGGCCGCTGCCCCACTCCCCCACACTCACAGGAGAGAAGGGAGGTCTGCCTCTCCCAAAGGTTGACCCTGTCCCATCCCCAGCTATCCTACCTTCCCACCCCACTTCCCCTTGTGAACCCAGCTTCCAACTGGCCTCCTGGCGCCCCACGTGCTGATCTGCCTCCCGCCCCGGGTCTCTGAGGGTGACCTACCAAGTGTATGATGCCTCCCCTTTTCCCTGGCTCGTCCCCCACCCCTTTTTTCTGCTGGAAATCATTGGGAAGCACCCACCTGGCAAGAGAACCTGCAGAGCCCTTGGTCAGTTCCATCAGCCCCGGTCTGAGGGGAGCCTCAGCCACGGCAGGGTTAATATCCAGTGGCCTGCCTCTGCCCTCTACCCTCCTTCTCAGGGGTCCTGCGGGATTTCCTGCTCTCCATGCAGACACTAGTCCCAGAGATTTGCATCCCAGAGGCCCACAGAAGCTGGAGAGTCACTAGGGCTCCCGACTTTGAATGAGACCGCAGTCAGCCTTTCCCCACCACCACCACCCACACACCCTTCACCCACATGAAGTTCAACTTAACCACATGTATCTGCAAACTTCCTATGTGCCAGGCACGTTGCCAGGAACGACCGGGGACACACCGTGACTAGGGCATGCCTCTGCTCTCAAGGAACTCACAACCTAGTTGGGGAAGGACACCTGAACAGACTATCTAAAGCCTGAAGTGCTGCAGATATAGTGCAAGAGAGAACCTGGGAGGCCAGGAGCACAGCGGGGTACCTCAGCCCGCCTGGGATGCCCTGGGGTGTGAGGGAAATGTGTTCCGAGGAAGTGATGAGTTTGAGAAGGAGGAGCGATCCAGGTGATGGTGGCCTGAGCAAGGAGAAGCACCAGAAAGGAAGCCAGAGACCAGGAGCCCTTCACAGTAGGGAATGTAGGAAATGACAATTTTGTGATTGTACACAGTAGGGGAGGACGGGAAATGACGCCGCAGGAGGCAGGAGGGGCCAGATAATGCAGATAGATCTATAGGCAGAACAATGGAGTGGCCTTTTTTCTTGTAGGTGGTGTGTGCCTTTGGGGGGACACTAGGGACACTGAGCAGGAGAGGGGTGTGCTCAATCCTTGTGGCTTCACGATGGAAGCAAAGTCAGTTATGGGATGGGAGACCACAGCCGTGGAGGATGGAGGATGAAGACGAGCTGGGGCACGGGTCAAGTGAAAAGGGAAGAAAGGGAGGATGGGTGTGAAATAGAAGATAAACCCGGCAGGAAGCTGTGGGGCTGGCCGGCTCGGGGACGGGTGGAGAGGAACGAGTGCTTTGGAGATGACAACTGCAAAAATGTCTAATTGAGCCCAGTGTGGAACGGATACTCACTATTGGCCTGTTACACACAGACACACACAGCAGAGGAAACGGGCACCTGATACTACACTGTTGGCAGGGGTGTAAACTGGTACAACCACTTTGGAGAGTGATTTGACAATACTGTTTTTTGTTCTTTCTTTAGTTTAGGGAGAGGAAGGGAGAAAGGGAAACATCATTCTGTTCCGCTTATTCATGCGTTCACTGGTTGTTTCTTGTATGTGCCCTGGCTGGGGATTGAACCTGCAGCCTTGGTGTATCTGGATGATGCTCTAATCAACTGAGCTGGTCCAGGGCCTGTTTTGTTTTTTTTTAATTGACTTTTAGAGAGGAAGGGAGAGACAGAAACATTGACTTGTTCCACTTATTCATGCTGTCATTGGTTGATTCTTACATGTGCCCTGACTGGGGACCAAGCCTGCGACCTCAGCATTTTGAGACAGTGCTCTAACCAACTTAGCTATCTGGCCAGAGCCAACAAGACCATTTTTCTTTTTCTATTTTTTTCAGCAATACCATTTTTCAAAAAATTTATTTTTTTTATTTTTATTTTTTTAATTTTTTACAGAGACAGAGAGTGAGTCAGAGAGAGGGATAGACAGACAGGAACGGAGAGAGATGAGAAGCATCAATCATTAGTTTTTCGTTGCGCGTTGTAACACCTTAGTTGTTCATTGATTGCTTTCTCATATGTGCCTTGACCACGGGCCTTCAGCAGACCTAGTGACCCCTTGCTGGAGCCAGCGATCTTGGGTTCAAGCTGGTGGGCTTTTTGCTCAAATCAGATGAGCCCACGCCCAAGCTGGCGACCTCGGGGTCTCGAACATGGGTCCTCCGGATCCCAGTCCGACACTCTATCTACTGCACCACCACCTGGTCAGGCTCAAAAAAATTTTAAACATAAATATACATATATACTTTTGTGTTCTCAGAGTAACAAGAAGTGGGAATTGTCACTAATCCTGGGTTGCAGGGTTGGGGACTGGGTAGGAGTCACCTAAAATGGGAGGAACACCTTTAAACAATGTTTTTCAATTGATTTGAGAGAGAGAAGCATCAACTCATTCCACTTGGTTGTTCCATTTAACTGTGCACTCATTGATTGCTTTTCCTATGTGCCCTGATCAGACATAGAACTTGTGACCTCAGCATGTCAGGATGACACTATCCACTGAGAACCTGGCCAGGGTGGGACATGTTTTTACTATACATCTGTTTATTATTTGAGTGATTTTACCAAGTACACTTTTTTTTTAATGAAAATCAGTTTAAAATTAAAAAGTCCAACGTTGTAAACATCAAAATAGAACTCATAAATTACATGTCTTTCCTTTAGTCGTTGCGCAGTGACTCTGCCAGGCACTAGGGTACAGCAGTGAGCTACACAGATGCTATGGGGAAAACAGAGGTTCAAGTCATTCCAAAATGAGAAGTAGAAAGTGGTAAATAAAGAATTTAAAACTTTAAAAAAAAAATTTAAAACTTTTGTATTGCCAGTGCCAAATTATCACCCCAAGATGACTTCTGATCACAAAGTCATGATCAGAATGTGCCTTTACAGTGGGCATACTTGGCAGTAACCAAGGGAGCAAACCGCATTACTCATGCTGGGACAGCTTGACACCGTAGACCCCCGGAGCAGTACAATGTGAAGTTCACAGCATCAGCTCTGCCCATGCCACTCAAAGCGTGGTCCGCAGATCAGGTGCATCAGCCTCATCTGGGAGCTTGTTAGTCATGCAGAATCTCAGGCCCCGCCCCAGACCTATTAAATCAGATTCTGCATTTTAAAAAGATTCCCAGGTGATTCTTGTGTTATTACAGTTTGAGAAGTGCTGGGTTTTCCAAATATTTTTTTGAAAAATCATTTAACCAGGACTTTTCAAGCCTTTAGCAGTACTTTCAGTTTGTGGGAAATCCAGGAGGAAGAGGAACAAAATTAAGCAATATAGGCCCTGGCCGGTTGACTCAGTGGTAGAGCGTCGGCCTGGCGTGCAGGAGTTCTGGGTTTGATTCCCGGCCAGGGCACACAGGAGAAGCACCCATCTGCTTCTCCACCCCTCCCCCTCTCCTTCCTCTCTGTCTCTCTCTTCCCCTCCTGCAGCCAAGGCTCCATTGGAGCAAAGTTGGCCCGGGTGCTGAGGATGGCTCCATGGCCTTTGCTTCAGGCGCTAGAGTGGCTCTGGTTGCAACAGAGCAGCACCCCAAATGGGCAGAGCATCGCCCCCTGGTGGGCATGTCGGGTAGATCCCGGTCAGGCACATGTGGGAGTCTGTCTGACTGCCTCCCCGTTTCCAGCTTCAGAGAATACAAAAAAAAAAAATTATATATATATATATACACACACACACACACACACACACAAAGACTGAGATAAATCCACAGTGTGAACATTCTACAAAACAACTGTCCTTGCCTGACCAGGCGGTGGCGCAGTGGATAGAGTGTTGGACTGGGATGCAGAGGACCCAGGTTCGAGACTCTGAGGTTGCCAGTTTGAGCGTGGGCTCATCTGGTTTGAGCAAAGCTCACCAGCTTGGACCCAAGGTCGCTGGATTGAGCAAGGGGTTACTCGGTCTGCTGAAGGCCCATGGTCAGGGCACATATGAGAAAGCAATCAAGGAACAACTAAGATGTCGCAACAAAAAACTGATAATTGATGCTTCTCATCTCTCTCTGTTTCTGTCTGTCTATATCTATCCCTATCTCTGACTCTCGCTCTCTCAGTAAAAAAACAACAACTGTCCTTGACTCAGGTAAGTCAGTGTCAGAAAACTAGCTGGGATCTGTTCTAGATTTCAAAAATAAAGCTACAGCCTGACCGGGTAGTGGCACAGTGGATAGAGCATCGGACTGGTAATGCTGAGGACCCAGGTTCAAGACCCTGAGGTCACCAGCTTGAGTGCAGGCTCATCTGGTTTGAGCAAGACTCACCAACTTGAGCCCAAGGTCGCTGGCTCGAGCAAGGGGTCACTCAATGCTGTAGCCCCCGATCAAGGCACATCTGAGAAAGCAATCAATGAACAACTAAGGTACCGCAACGAAGAATTGATGTTTCTCATCTCTCTCCCTTCCTGTCTGTCCCTCTCTCTGACTCTCTCAGTCTCTGTCACAAAATAAATAAAATGCTTTAAAAAAATAATAAAGCGGCCCTGGCTGGTTGGCTCAGCCTGGTGTGCAGGAGTCCCGAGTTCAGTTCCTGGCCAGGGCACACAGGAGAAGCACCCATCTGCTTTTCCACCCCTCCCTCTCTCCTTCCTCTCTGTCTCTCTCTTCCCCTCCTGCAGCGAGGCTCCATTGGAGCAAAGATGGCCCGGGCGCTGGGGATGGCTCCTTGGCCTCTGCCCCAGGCGCTGGAGTGGCTCTGGTCGTGGCAGAGCAACGCCCCCTGGTGGGCAGAGCAACGCCCCTGGTGGGCGTGCCGGGTGGATCCTGGTCGGGCGCATGCGGGAGTCTGTCTGGCTGTCTCTCCCCGTTTCCAGCTTCAGAAAAATGCAAAAATAATAATAATAATAATAATAATGAAGCTACATAATAAAGGAAATGCATGATCTTGATATGATCATGAATCAATAAAAACAGCTGTTAAAGTTTTTGTGAGTACAATTGGAGATATTTGATCATGGACTGGGTAGAAGATGATACTACAGATAATTTGTCCCTGGCCTGGTAGCTCAGTTGGTTAAAGCTTTGTCCCAATACACCAAGGCTATGGGTTGCATCCCAGGTCAGGGCACGTACAAAAAATAACCAATGAATGCATAAATAACTGGAACAACAAATGGATGTTTCTGTCTCTAAAATCAATAAAAAAATAATTTGTAATCTCATCGTATTACAGTTGCCTGACCAGGCGATGGTGCAGTGGATAAGGCGTCAGACTGAGATGTGGAGAACCCAGGTTCGAGACCCCGAGGTCGCCAGCTTGAGTGTGGGCTCGTCTGGTTTGAGCAAGGCTCACCAGCTTGAGCCCAAGGTCGCTGGCTCGAGCAAGGGGTCACTCGGTCTGCTGTAGCCCCACGGTCAAGGCACAAGTGAGAAATCAACCAATGAACAACTAAGAAGCCGCAACAAAGAATTGATGTTTCTCATCTCTCTCCCTTCCTGTCTGTCTGTCCCTACCTGTCCCTCTCTCTGACTCTCTCTGTCTCTGCCACACACACACACACACCTCATAAAGTCATATTACAGTTATGAAAGTGAAAATCTTCATTCTTAGGAGATGAGCGATCAACTAAATATTGTGGGCTGGATATCGATATCTGCAACTTACCTTCTAAATATACACACATATGGCAAATAAGAATTCTTGAGTCCATTGGTGTTTATTATTCTATTTTATTTAATTCTGATTTTTCTCTTTTTCATATTTATTTATTAATTTAAGGGAGAGAGAGAAACACAAACTTGTTGCTCTACCCATTTATGCATTCATTGGTTGATTCTTCTGTGTGCCCTGACTCAGGATCGAACCTATAACCTTGGTATATCAGGATAATGCTCTAACCAGCTGAGCTATCCAGCCAGGGCCTGTTATTTATACTTTTCTATTTTTGACATTTTTGTAATAAATTGGAATCAATTTTTAAAAACAGGTTCTTTAGACAAAACCCTGAGGCTAAATTAAAAGGCAAGTAACAAAGTAAAGAATCCCAAAAATGACAAGCAGGTTATCAACCTTAACACATTAAAATACATAAACAACTCAACAAATTATTTTAAAATTTACAAAAGAAGACATAGCAAAGAAGTATATTTTAAAACGGTCTACCCTCCTGGTAATAAAAGTATATAAATCAACATGAGGCCTATTTTCTTCTGACATTCAAATTGACAAACAGAGATTCTCTTAGAAGCGGGAGCCCAGGGCTGGGATGAATGTGAAGAAACAGGCTGTCTCCTGTCCTGAACGATGAGCTACCAGTTGATGCAACTTTTCTGGAAAGCAATTTGCCTATTCGCATCTTTGACCCAGCAATCCCACTTTTAGGAGTTTATCCTAAAGAAATAATAATAGATGCAATCTAATGGCAAAGATTTGGCAATTAGAATACTTGCTACAAAGTCAGGTAATAGCAAATGTTGGAGAGGCTGTGGAGAAAAAGGAACCCTCATACACTGTTGGTGGGAATGTAAAGTAGTACAACCATTATGGAAGAAAGTATGGTGGTTCCTCAAAAAACTGAAAATAGAACTACCTTATGACCCAGCAATCCCTCTACTGGGTATATATCCCAAAAACTCAGAAACATTGATACGTAAAGACACATGCAGCCCCATGTTTATTGCAGCATTGTTCACAGTGGCCAGGACATGGAAACAACCAAAAAGCCCATCAATAGATGACTGGATAAAGAAGATGTGGCACATATACACTATGGAATACTACTCAGCCATAAGAAATGATGACATCGGAACATTTACAGCAAAATGGTGGGATCTTGATAACATGATACGAAGCGAAATAAGTAAATCAGAAAAAAACAGGAACTGTATTATTCCATACGTAGGTGGGACATAATAGTGAAACTAAGAGACATTGATAAGAGTGTGGTGGTTATGGGGGGGAGGGGGGAATGGGAGAGGGATAGGGGGTGGGGAGGGGCACAAAGAAAACAAGATAGAAGGTGACAGAGGACAATCTGACTTTGGGTGGTGGGTATGCAACATAATTGAAAGACAAGATAACCTGGACTTGTTATCTTTGAATATATGTATCCTGATTTATTGATGTCACCCCATTAAAAAAATAAAATTATAAAAAAAAAAAAAAGAATACTTGCTACAGCATTCTTTGTATTATTAAATAGTTGGATATGAAAATGAGCTATTGGTTACACAAACTATGCTGTCTCTCTAATGCATTGCCATGGGACAGTTAAAACATTACAGAATAACAAATGTCACAGAAGAAAAGCATATAGGTGTAGATAGATCAATCGGTAGATATTATATATATATGGAGCACACACACAGCCTATGTCTTGACATACAATGAATTGAAAGAAATACAACAAAATAAACCACAGTGATTTATCTGTGGATTACCTCTAGTAAAATGATAGATGAGGTTTTTTTCTTTCCTTTTTGCCTGTTTGTATAATTGAGTGAACATATACTTCTTTTTATTCACAAAACTTATTTTAAAAAACAAAATAGCACCTGTCATGTGTTCACTCCTCTTACCAGACTGTGCACGAACACGCTCACTCATGCACACACATGTGCACACCTATAACATTTGGTCTCCAGGGACTCAGGAAGGTGTGGTTAGGAGGAGGGGCTTCCCTCGCCCAGCCTTCAGCTCACCGGTCCAGAGGACCTGAGTTTAGGGGTGACAGGAGGACTTCTGCAGGGACAGAGGTAGGGAGGCAGCTTCCCAGGATGCTGAGTTTGTGAGCAGAACCAGCTTGCTCCTTTCCCATCCTGACGAGAGGGACCCTGGGGATCCGGAGTCGGAAATGGAAACGGTGACTGCGGGAGAGGGTGGCAGACAGAGTCCAAAGGCGCTGGTTTATGGCAGCTCATAAAAACTGCAGGTGGAGCCTGAAAGTGTGGGGAGAGACAAGGAGGACCCTTGTGCCCCCTCGGAGTGTCATGTGCCCAGTAGAAGAGACCTCTAAGGGTGCCAGGGTTCCATCTGTCCTGAAGGGACCCCAAGTGCATACCCCTGACCCTGCATTTCTGGGTCTGGGGCTCCCTTGGCCCATGAGCCATTCCCCCAGGGAAGGAGGGAGGTCTGCTGAGCCTCCTCTTCTGGTTTGGGAGGAGGAAGGACCTCTCCTGGTTCATGCTGTCCACCTGCAGTGAGAGCCTGGGCCCCGGGCAGGAGCAGCCCAGGGTGAGGCACTTCGCTCTGCCTGGCAGGGTGTCCCTGGGTTCCCGGCTCCCAGGGACCTGACAGACACCTGCCTCCCTACCCCCTCACCCATTCTCTCTCTCTCCCAGGGGCCCTATCTTTCCTTATATGGTGAAGGCAGTTCCTAGAGGAGGGGGGGGGGACAAAGGTCGCTCTCCTGCGGTCAGCTTGCCACAACTCCCTGAGATCTCCCAGGTGGCAGCTGCCTCCTCCCGCCAGGTAAGGCAACCCTGAGGGGGCCCACGGGGACCATGGGTGGTGGGAGAGGACAGGATAGGGTCCCTGGCTTCTGTCTGGTAACCTGGCTTCAGCCGGAGCATGGTGGAGCCGTGACGAGGGGGAGGTTCGGCTCTCGGGAGAGTCTGGGAAGAGCAGACAGCCCTGCAGGGCTTCTCTGGCCCCCAAGGAGAGACTGTGTAGGCTCCGCCCCAGACAGCTGCTCCTCAGACCCCACTGCCGCCAGCCTGCACCCGCTCCAGGTGTCAGCATCCCGGACTGCCGAGCGTCTGGAGACACGGGACTTTCAGACTTAAATTCGGACAGTCCTGAGCATAGCATAGCAGGACTAACTGGTCACCCTGATTTCACCCCGACCACCTCTTTATACCCATTTCTTCATCTGAAATGGTTTCTTTCTCTGTGTTACCATTACCCCGACACTCCTGGGACCTCAAGTCTCTTGTCTCTTGGATCCTAGGGTGTGAACAATAGCCACCAGGGATTGAATGGGAAAAGACAGGCACAGGGGGCTGGGCACTGGGTCCTGGCCCACACTCTGCAACCCAGCCTTCACCTGTGCCCCATCTCCCCTCCGCCGGGACCCGTCATCCCCTTGGCCTCACCAGCCGCTATGGCTCCATTCAGCTGAAATGGGAGGAGGGCAGGCAAGTTCAGAGCAGGGTTTTAGACATACTGACCACCCCCTTCCCAGGAAGCTGGCTCAGGCATCCTCAGGTGCGAGGGGGCAGAGACTGCAGGCTGGGGGGGGGGGGGTCCGTTTCCTCTGCTGTTATGGGCCTGAGGAAGCAGGAAGGTGTCCTTGTTTCAGGCACTGCCACATCCCTGTCCAGCTCAGAACTGCCTGCCTGAGGACTAAGAGCAGTGACAGCCCCCAGGGCTCTCTGGAGCCTGAACTCTGAGGACAACAGGGCGGCAGAGAAGGAAGGACATATGGGGACTAGCCAGGCAGGAACTCTGACTCCCTCCAACCAAGGTCCTGAGAAGGTCAGCCCCCTTCCATTCCACAGTTCAGTCTTTCAGCTTCATGAGTATATACTGAGCACCTACTCTGTGCTAGGACCTGGAGACTAGACAAACACCTAGGTCCTTGGCCTACAGGAGCTCAGACTTATAAACAGATCATTTCATCACCATGTTGTCTAGGGGGCAAGAGAGGCATCCGTCCAAGATGCCTTGGGACCCCAAACTAGCCTGAGGATTCTGAGAGGGTCTCCTGGAAGCGGTGAGATCTAAACTGAGCCTGGAAGAACATGTTAGCCAAGTGAAGAAGCTGGGGAGGGCTCCTGGTAAAGGGAACCGCGGGAACAGGACACGGGAGGAGGGTAGGAAGCGGCGTGGGGGCTCTCGGAGCTGCCCCCCCTGAATCCCCTTGCCCACCCCTGGCCATGAGGAGCTCCCCATGATCTATCTGTGCAGGCTGCTGGAGGTCCCCAGTCATGACCTCTCTCTAAAGGAGAGCACCAGCTTTTCCAAGTCCCCGCCCCTCTGACTCTCCCCTGCGATGGGCAAGAGGCACCTCCTCGTGTCTACCCTTTATTCCTCTCGCTGTTCACTCCAAGAATCAGAGCATGTCCCTAGTGGGACATTAGAGATCATCTAGTTGACCCCCCACCCTCATAGATGAAGAAATAGGGTCCATGTTCATTCAGCTAGTGAGTGTCAAGAATATGCTTTGGAAAAGGGGGGATGTCAACCACGGTGGTGATTCAAGTAAAACGTTCTTCCTCTGTACGCACGTTGGTTCTACTGAACCAGTAGTTCTGGGAGCCCCAGGGTCCCTGTGGGTTGAACTCACGGAGGAGTTCACAGAGAACCGACACCAGGGGCTCCTGCAGACCCTGCCCTGGCGATCGGCAGGTGGCCCCGATCTGCTGGAGGGGGTGCTACCTCAGGTGCTGGGCAGGGAGACCTTGCCCCAAAACTCCAAAATACCAGGGTGAGGGGTCACCCCTCAGGACTCAGAGAGGGAGTTTCTGGGTAGTAAAAGGGCAGGTCATTATTCTGAGAGGTGACTCAGAGTCAAGGTGCAGAGAGAGATTAGATAGATTTCAGACTGTCATCATGAAGCTGGATCCACAGGAGGCACGTGACTTTTTATTCAACATGAATTATTAGTTCAAGGAGCACTTGTGGAGGGTAACCCTGTGCCAGGCTGGTGGTAGGCTCGGTGGGGAATGGGGTGGCCTCCAGCCTGGTCAGAAGGGGCAGGAAACCAAGGATGAAGTGCTTCAGGTTGTCCTCTGCCTTGGTGTATAATCTGAATCACTCGGAAGTTTTATTTATTTACTTTTTTTTATTTTTTTTTTAGATTTTATTTATTCATTTTTATTAAAGAGAGAGAGAGAGAGAGAGATAGAGAACAGGGGGAGGAGCAGGAAGCATCAACTCCCATATGTGCCTTGACCAGGCAAGCCCAGGGTTTTGAACCGGCGACCTCAGCATTCCAGGTCGACGCTTTATCCACTGCGCCACCACAGGTCAGGCCATCACTCGGAAGTTTTAAAAGCAACCATGCCTCGCCTGACCAGGCGGTGGCACAGTGGATAGTGTGTCGGACTGGGATGCTGAGGACTCAGGTTTGAGACCCCGAGATCGCCAGCTTGAGCGCGGGCTCATCTGGTTTGAGCAAAGCTCACCAGCTTGGACCCAAGGTTGCTGACTTGAGCAAGGGGTTACTTGGTCTGCTGTAGCCCCCCTCCCCCCCCGTCAAGGCACATATGAAAAAGCAATCAATGAACAACTAAGGTGCTGCAACAAAGAATTGATGCTTCTCATCTCTCTCTGTTCCTGTCTGTCTGTCCCTATCTATCCCTCTTTCTGACTCTCTCTCTCTGTCTCTGTAAAAAAATAAAATAAAAGCAACCATACCTCACCTCTCAAAAGGCAAAAAAATAAAGTACCCCTGTCCAGGCCTAATTAAATCAGAATCCCAGGGGAAGTGGCCTGCACACCTGAGCGTCTGTATTATTTAAAAGCTCCCAAAGTTACTCTGGTGAGCGACCAAAATGGAGAACACAGCTACAGGTCAAAACCGAAAGCACCATAAACGATCCCATAGAAGCAGCTTGGGAAAAAGGAGGTCCCTTCCAGCTCAGTGGGTGGAGGGTGGTTCACTGTCATTCATTCCTTCAGCCACCCAACCCAGCAAAGTGCCACACTGTGCTAGATGCCGAGGAGTTCAATGCTGAGCAAATAAACCGGCTGCTGTCCCTGTGGAGTCTACACTGTGTGGGCCAGCAGAACAGTAATTGAGGGCTGTTTCAGGGTAGCTGGGGAGGGACAGAAAACTGCTGCATGTACTTTTTTATTTTGGTAAAATATAAGATTTACCATTTAAAATTATTTATTTATTTATTTACTTTTTTGGATTTTATTTATTCATTTTTATTAGAGAGAGAGGGGAGAGAGAGAGAGAGATAGAGACAGAACAGGGGGAGGAGCAGGAAGCATCAACTCCCATATGTGCCTTGACCAGGCAAGCCCAGGTTTTTTTTTTTTTTTTTTTTTTTAAGCCCAGGGTTTTGAACTGGCAATCTCACCATTCCAGGTTGACGCTTTATCCACTGCGCCACCACAGGTCAGGCCAGATTTACCTTTTTTTTTTTTTTTTTACAGAAGCAGAGATAGACAGGGACAGACAGACAGGAACAGAGAGAGATGAGAAGCATCAATCATTAGTTTTTCGTTGCGCGTTGCAACACCTTAATTGTTCATTGATTGCTTTCTCATATGTGCCTTGATCGCGGGCCTTCAGCAGACTGATTAACCCCTTGCTGGAGCCAGCGACCTTGGGTCCAAGCTGGTGAGCTTTACTCAAACCAGATGAGCCCGCGCTCAAGCTGGCAACCTCGGGGTCTCGAATCTGGGTCCTTCCACATCCCAGTCCGACACTCTATCCACCGTGCCACTACCTGGTCAGGCCAGACTTACCATTTTAACCACCTTAAAGCATACAATCCAGTGGCATTCAGCCCGTTCACAACATTGCACGACTCTCACCTCTCTATCTAGTTCTAGGCGGAAACTCCATACCCAGTAGCAGTGACTGCCCATTTCCCTCTCCCCCCAGCCCCTGACAACCATGCTATCTCTATGGGTTTGCCTGTTCTGGATATTTCATATAAATGGAGTCATACAATACAAGGCTTCTGGGTCTGGCTTCTTTCACCAAACATAATGTATTCAAGGATCGCCCATATTGTAGCACGTATCAGTACTTTTTATAGATAAATAACACTCCATTGTGGGAATATATAACCTTTTTTTTTATCCATGCATCTGCTGTTGGCCATTTGGGTTGTTTCTACCTTTGGGGCTATTGTGAATAATACTATGAACTTCACGTATAAAGCATTTGTTTGAATACCTGCTTTTTCCATTCATTAGGGTATATGCACTTTTCAACTCTTATTATTCTTTGCTTTCCTTAAAAAATAAAAGTCTGTGCCCTAGCCAGGTGGCTCAGTGGATAAAGCGCCATCCCAGTGCACTGAGGTTACAGGTTCTATGCCCGGTCAGGGCACATATGAGAAGCAACCAATGAATACACAGCTACATGGAACAAAAAGTTGATGCTTTTCTCTCTCTTCCACCCCTCTCTCCCTGCCTCTCTCTGTCACAAATCAATAGAATAAATTTTTTTAAATTAAGAAAAATTCTGTATGGCCTGAACCATGGTGGTGCAATGAATAGGCCATCTAGCTGGAATGCTGAGATCGCTGGTTCGAAACTCCAGGCTTGCCCTGTCAAGGCACACACAAGAAGCAGCTATGAGTTGCTTTCTGCTCCTCCCCCTTGCCTTTCTCTCTCTTCTAAATCAATAAAATATTTTTTAAAATTAATATATATATATAAACTGATTTTTTAAAACCAAGTTTTGATAAAAAAATTTTCAAAAAGAAAAACAATTTGAGATTAGATAAAGAAGAGCCTTGAGTAATAGGCTAAGGAGTGGGGGCTTTATTCAGAAGGTGATAGGGTCCCTGGCCAGTTGGGTCAGCGGTGGAGCATTAGCCCAATGTGTGAAAGCCCTGGGTTCAATTCCTGGGCAGGGCACACAGGAGAGCAACCATCTGCATCACCACCTCTCCCCACCTTCCTCTCCTGCAGCCATGGCTCAAGCAGTTTGAGCAAGTTGGCCCCAGGTGCTGAGGATGTTTTCCTGGCCTTGCCTCAGGCACTAAAATAGCTCAGTTGCCAAGCAACAGAGCAGTGGTCCCAGATGGGCAGAACATCT